>NC_135783.1:227345304-227665859 GCF_051106095.1 Pogona vitticeps | reverse complement strand
TATAAGCATTTAACTCAAGGAGTAATTATGTCAAGAATATATTTAGCCAATGAGTACTGGATGTTGGAGCTCAAACTGACCTTTTATCAGATCCCTGAAAAATGTCAGATGGTTAGCAGGTACAAAAATCTGCATCATTTTGAAAAACATCTGTCATAGTCAATGAAAATGGAACTCCAGAAAGCCTTTACCAGCTTACATTATGAACAAATGGAATCAATGATGAAATTGGGGAGATTCCTTGGTACACCAATTCAAGACAGACAGTGTATCTGTGGGGCACCAGCTGTCAAAGATCTGTTTCTTTATATTCTCAACTGACTGTTATATACTAACACCAGGGAATGTTATCTAGATCCCTTGCTAAACAGAAGGAAGTTCTGGGATGTGAAAGATAAATTGGACTTCCTGCTTCAAGGGACAAACCAATATGTGACCCAAAACATCGCCCTATCCACAATAAAGGCAGCTAGATGGAGGAAGAAATTTAAGGACTCTGGACTAAAACCAGTACTGAGCTCCAAAAATACAACAGCATGAACGTAATCTGATAAATTTACTAATTTTAGTGTATCTTAATACAATCACAGTCAAACACCACCTTTAACTGATCAATGTATCTCATAAGTAAAGTATTATTTCAAATGTATCTGAAGTTCTGACTTAAAAGTACCTAACATGCAAGTATATTTATTGTCTCTCATCTTAATTTTAGCTGTTTACCATTATTTTATGTCAGTCTGACTCACTGTAACTGTTTTATCTTGCTATGGTATTTGATGGGTGCAATTGTTGTTGTTGTTTAGATTGTTGTACCTTACTGCACTGAATGTGTTTTGTGTTGCTTACGTCTTTTGGTATTGTATTCACTGATCATTTTAATATTGTATGTTTTTTGTTATTAACCTTAAATGCTGTCTTTTAATAGTTCTAAGCTTCTTTGTGTCCTTTTTAATGAGAAAGGTGAATTAAAAATATTTTAAATAAATAACCCCCCACCTTTCTCCTTAAAAAGAACCCGAGGTAGCTTACATCGTATAACTGCGCAGTGGTGGAGCTTTTAACATAAAAATGTTCAGCGCTCTCATAAGGAAGATTCATATACATCTGATGGTCTCAAGTGAGTTGTGAGTGTTAGATTAGCAGATCGGAAGAATGCTAGAAAATAAACAGTGAGTTGTGTGTGTGTTTTCCTATGAGATTTTTAAAATGACATCTAAGCAAAAGATTCCTAAAGGTTTTCCAGACTTGCACTAAACTGAAAGCAATCACATTATCATTAATTTTTTTCCAGGTGACTGACATTTTTATCTTCCCAAAAGTGGTATTAAAGCTGAGAGGTTTTATTAATTATCAGAACAGTTTCATTATCAAAACTATAATAAACTTTAACATCAGTTTTTCTTTGACTTGTTTCTCTCCTGGGCAAAACTCCCTTATCAGGCCACTCATCCCTTTTGGAATGCAGCTTTCCTTCAGTCTAAGCTTATTTGTCTAATTCCCTTCATGGATTGCTGCCTTGTTGTGGTGAAGGGGCTAGAGTAATTCAGAGAAGCTATGGGCTATGTCCAAGAAAGACAGGTCATAGTGGAGAGTTCTGACTAAACGCGATCCACCTAGAGCAGGAACTGGCAAGCCACTCCAGTATCTTTGCCAAGAAAACTCCATGAACAGAAACAAAAGGCTAAATGATATGATGCTGGAAGATGAGCCCCTCAGGTCAGAAGGCATCCAACATGCTACTGAGGAAGAGCAGAGGACAAGTACAGGTAGCTCCAGTGCTAATGAAGTGATTGGGCCAAAGCCGAAAGGACGCTCAGCTGCAGATGTGCCTGGAAGTGAAAGGAAAACCCGATGCTACAAAGAAAAATACTGCATAGGAACCTGGAATGTAAGATCTATGAACCTTGGGAAGCTGGATGTGGTCAAACAGCAGATGGTGAGAATAAACGTCGACATCCTGGGCATCAGTGAACTAAAATGGATGGGAAGGGTGAATTCAATTCACATGATTATCATATCTACTATTGTGGGCACAAATCCCATAGAAGAAATGGAGTATCCCTCAGAGTCAACAAAAGAGTGGAAAAAACTGTACTGGGATACAATATGAAATGATAGAATGATTTCAATATGAATCCAAGACAGACCTTTCAACATTACAGTAATCCAAGTTTATGCACCAACCACCGATGCTGTAGAGGCTGAAATTGACCAATTCAACACCTTCTAGAACTGACACCAAAGAAAGATGTTCTTCTCATTATAGGGGACTGGAATGCTAAAGTAGGGAGTGAAGAGATAAAAGGAACAACTTGACCTTGGAGTTCAAAACGAAGCAGGGCAAAGGCTAATAGAGTTTTGAAAATAATAGAAAGGGAAAAATCATAGATCTGTTCAATAGAATGGGAGATATTAAAGGAACATTTTGTACAAAGTTGGACATGATAAAGAACAAAAATGGTAGGGACCTAACAGAAGCAGAAGACATCAAGAAGAGGTGGCAAGAGTACACAGAAGAATTATACCAGAAAGATCTGGATGTCCCGGACAATCCAGATAATGTGGTTGCTGACCTTGAGCCAGACATCCTGGAGAGTGAAGTCAAGTGGGCCTTAGAAAGCCTGGCTAACAACAAGGTCAGTGGAGGTGATGGCATTCCAGTTGAACTATTTAAAAGATGGTGCTGTTAAGGTGCTACACTCAATATGCCAGTGAGTTTGGAAAACTCAGCAGTGGCCAGAGGATTGGAAAAGATCAGTCTATGCCCCAATCCCAAAGAAGGGCAGTGCCAAAGAATGCTCCAGCTACCGTACAATTGCACTCATTTCACACGCTAGCAAGGTTATGCTCAAAATCCTCCAAGGTAGGCTTCAGCAGTATGTGGACCAAGAACTCCCAGAAGTGCAAGCTGGATTTCAAAGGGGCAGAGGAACTAGAGACCAAATTACTAACATGTGCTGGATTATAGAGAAAGCCAGAGAGTTCCAGAAAAACATCTGCTTCATTGACTAGGCAAAAGCCTTTGACTGTGTGGACCACAGCAAACTATGGAAAGTTCTTAAAGAAATGGGAGTGCCTGACCACCTTATCCATCTACTGAGAAATCTATATGTGGGAAAGGAAGCAACAGTTAGAACTGGATATGGAACAAATGACTGGTTCAAATTTGAGAAAGGAGTACAACATGGCTGTATATTGTCTCCCTGCTTATTTAACTTATATGCAGAATACATCATACAAAAAGCTGGATTCTAAGAATCTTCAAAACAGAATTAAGATTGCTGGAAGAAATATCAACATCCTGAGATATACCACTCTGATGGCACAAAAGTGAGGAGGAATTAAAGAACCTCTTAATGAGGGTGAAAGAGGAGAGTGTAAAAAATGGAGCTCAACATCAAAAAAACTAAGATCATGGCCACTGGTCCCATCACCTCCTGGGAAATAGAAGGCGAAGATATGGAGGCAGTGACAGATTTTATTTTCTTGGTCTACATGACCACTGCAGAAGGTGAGAGCAGCCATGAAATTAAAATGTGTCTGCTTCTTGGGAGGAAAGTGATGACAAACCTAGACAGCATCTTAAAAAGCAGAGACATCACCTTGCCAACAAAAGCCCGAATAGTCAAAGCTATGGTTTTTCCAGTAGCAATGTATGGAAGTGAGAGCTGGACCATAAAGAAGGCTGATCGCTGAAGAATTGATGCTTTTGAATTGTGGCACTGGAGGAGACTCTTGACAGTCCCCTGGACTGCAAGGAAATCAAACTGATCTATTTTGAAGGAAATCAACCCTGAGTGCTCACTGGAAGGAGAGATCCTGAAGCTGAGGTTCCTATACTTTGACCATCTCATGAGAAGAGAAGACTCCCTGGAACAGACCCTGATGTTGGGAAAGTGTGAAGGCAAGAGGAGAAGGGGACGACAGAGGACGAGATGGTTGGACAGTGTCATCGAAGCTGCCAACATGAATTTGACCCAACTTCGGAAGGCAATGGAAGACAGGAGGGCCTGGCATGCTCTGGTCCATGGGGTCACGGCAAGTCAAATATGACTTAACGACAACAAGCTTATTTGGATCAAGTAGTATTTCATGAAATTTCTCCTTTCCTTACATTTGGCTTTTCTTCTCATCTTAATAATTATCCATTCATTTTCTGTCTCTTATCAGGCATCTACACTGAGATCTCTTGGTTACTACTGAACGTAACTTTACTTTCATACAGGATCTATCCTTTTAAAAAATAATTGCAACGTCTGGAGCCCTAATTTTTTTGTGATGCAGCTGTGATGTGTAGGCCTCCTGTTAGTCATTGTAAACCAAGGTGCATGTGTTTCTATTTGAATAAATGCTCTCATTAATTTTTAATTTTATAAGAAATAAAGAGGTTCTTTTATGAAAAGAAACAAGAGACTCCCCATGTACTATAATTAATAGATGTCCAAACTTGTTCCAATGTCCTTCTTTACCTGATGCTTGGGAAAGGATGCCGGTCATTCTTTATGGTTGCCCTTAATATGGACCTCTCTCCAAAGAGAAACTGTCTAGCTGGCCCTTCTCTGTGCATCTAAAGTTATTTAATAATTCAGTAGGTATTTGGATGCTTGGCATCTTTGTGGAGCATCCTAGAAAAACTGTGAGGGCCCCAGCCTCTGATATGGCCTTCCCATACCTCACCTCGTAAAGCAATTGAATCTGGAAGCTAGCTTTCTCGATTCTCAATATGTCATCCATACAGTTTCAGTTTGGAGCATTGTGGCAAATTAAAATCGTTTCTCTCACATTGGTAACATAGTGGGAAATTCCACTTCTACAATCTTGTAATTGCAAGTAACAAACCTAGGAGCACAGCTTTGTGTATATTAATATATGTATTACAGAATTTCTGGAAATTAAGGCTTTTTAAGTGCTCATTTAGACTTCTGAAAAAGCAAAATAAAACTTTGCTGATGGTTAGTGTAACACAGCTGCTGTTCCATGTTTGATAAAAGAATAGCTGCCCAAATGAGTGAGGTGGCAGGATAAAAATTAAAAAAAAATCATTTCCAATCACTTCAAAATAAGTTCTTTCTGAAGTTATTTTGGTCTAAGTGACAATGTCAATCCAAAGACAAAGGGTGACCTTGCCGGGGTGGTGAATCTATCTACAAATACTATGGGTAATCAAAGTACTGAGGCAATGAATACTTTAAACCCAGCTCAAACATAAACTGTTCATGTCATCTGTCACCTGCTGGGATTCACAGCAATTATGGGTCATTTATCAGTCCAGCATTCAACCTAGAATTTGCAAGCTAAGGCCAGACAGACTAGAATGACCTTGGGAAATGAAAGAGGAGTCTTGCACAGCTGTTTTCTTACACCTCAGAATTTATCCAAGCAAAGTTCCAAGGCATCAGAGAGCAGCACAAAGGATGATTCTTTCCCTGAAGTCTCCTCTTGAGTCAGGGAGGTAGGCCATGGTCCAAGTTCCTGATCACATCCTGGCACTTTTGACACCAACAAGAGGAGTCCATACAAGCCATCTTGTATACAATGGCTTAGTTCCCTCAATGAAATGTCAGTCCAGTTTCCCTTCCACCATTCACCTCAAAAGTCCACTAGTCAGTCATTCATGGGGCCAAAGAGAACAATAGGGGACCAAGGGTGGAGGGACAAAAACCATAGAGACACCAGTTCCTATCTCCTGTGGCTAAATGGTTCACAGCTTGGAACTGTGCTTGACTGCACCATCACACTTATTCCAGACTGGCCCATTTTGCTGCCTAAAGCAAAAGACAAAATGGAGCCACCAACACCCCATTCCATGTACCAAAACCATCTGGATTAGTATTTGAATCATAGTTCAACACTGGCATGAGAACAGTATCCTGTACTTCATCCGTACAGCTCTGCCCTCCAATATGTCGATACTGGTAGGGTTAGCTTTGTCCTCATTACCAACCCCAGGCAAAGAAAATAGCTAGCTAGAGATGAAATATCCATTTGGTATGTTTATTTTCATGTTCAGACTATAGTGCTTTTTTCCCTCTAAAAATAAACCTGTTTTGATTAAAGTTACATATGCTTGCCCTGAGGTATTTGGAGATTGCTTTCTTTTTTATTTACCAAAGGAGCTGAAGACTCAGTTTAACTCGCTAGGATTTAAAGAATTCAAAGCGGGGGCGGGTGAGAGCAGGAAGCCTCTGGACTTGGGAGATACTCTAGCTACAGCTTGTCCTCAGATCTCCAGAAGAACCAAAATAAAATATTGATGCATAATGATTAATAATCTGGTGGCATTAATATTATAATAACATCATCAGAGAAAGAGAGAGAGAAACACCACTGATTTAGACTGTTTAATTACCCAGAAAAGTTGATCAAATGCTATAGCAGGCAGCTTTCTGTCAAATGTGCATTTTAGTGATTGCCTTGCAGCCAAAACAGTTTCAATAATAATAATTCCCTATCATGCATTCAATCTTAAGATCTTTTAATCAGTTCTTGTAATGTTTTTTAATTCTATTTCAGCAAACTGCAAAATTCTTGTTTCCTGAAAGTGCCGGCCTTCTGGGTCCTAAAGAGCTATTTATGCAAACAAAGTGTTAAATTAAAGACAAAAGAAGAACAAAAAAAATGTGGAGCAGTAAGGAAACTAACAAGAAAGATAAATCTTGGAAGTAAGGAAAGATAATTTTGCTATCAGTGACAAGCTGCTTTTTTTAACTGAGGGCATTAGGAAATTGCATTACAAAACCAATGTAATGAGTGGAAATGAAATCATTTTATTGCTATAATGAGTAACATTTTAACTACTATTTTTACTTTTAAATGACATTTTAAGGCATTTTACAGGCTTTTTAAAAAAGGTTTTTAATATCTTAAATTGCTATTCCCTTGTCAGGAGGGGATTTCCAGTCAAGTAGTGCTGCAGGAAGGCCTTGGCTGTGTGAACTGGGCAGGAGGGTCCCTCTGATGGGGCTGAAGACAAATACTGGACCCCCATCCCAGTGGGTTAGAGCAGTGGTTCTTAACCCTTTTGAAAGAAACACCCCCTTGAGCCATTGAGGATGTTATCATTGCCCCCCTACCCACGGCAATATCCTATCTATCTATCTATCTATCTATCTATCTATCTATCTATCTATCTATCTATCTATCTATCTATCTATCTATCTATCTATCTATCTATCTATCTATCTATCTATCTATCTGTCTGTCTGTCTGTCTGTCTGTCTGTCTGTCCGTCCGTCCGTCCGTCCGTCCGTCCGTCCGTCCGTCCGTCCGTCCGTCCGTCCGTCCGTCCGTCCGTCCGTTCATTCATTCAAGACACTTAAATCCAATGACCCCTGAAAATAAAATTCAATTGCAAGAAAATGAAATGCCCGAAAAAAACAGCCAGCCAGCCACAACAGGACAACAAGAAAAGCTGGAAAAGTTGCCAAATTCCCACCCACCCAGGATGACCTGAGCCAGCCCCATCCCTAGAAATCCTGCCACACCACCCCAAATTGACCCGTTTCTCTCCGCGCTTCCCTTGCAACAGGTGGGAAGGTGGGTGGGAAGGCAGGACGGACAAATGGGGCTCATCTCTTCCTCCCCACCCAGGTGCAAGGCAGTGCTTCACCAGGTGAGTACGGGGACCTGAGAGTCCATTTCCTTCCACCCAATCCACACTCGGTGCTCCCCTAAGGAAGGAGAGACGTGGCAGGCAGAAAGAGCTGGATTGTCTGGCGGTGCTGGCACCGGATCCACTGCCAGCACCGCGGCTGCAGCCGCCTTCACAGGTTTGGCTTGCTCCAGCGCCCCCCCTACCATCCCCTTCTGTTCCACCGGCCCCACCCCGCCCCTTTTCGTTCTACCACCCCCCTGAAAAATGAAATCACCCCCTGGGTGGCATTATTACCCACGTTAAGAACCACTTGGTTAGAGGATCACAGTTGTAAGAGCAAGACACCGTCCTTGAAGGAAACGTCCTGCCTGCGCACCACCCTTCCAAAGCTGGTTTGCTCCTGGACGCTGCAACCAGCTCCAAAAACTCCAAAGCAGGCTAGTATGTGCGTTGAACTGGGCCATAAAGGCTCATTGTATGTGAAAGGTGATAGGATTTCTGCTCTCTGGCATGTGTGGGGTGGCTGTCCCCCACCCTACTACAGCCCGCCTAGTGTGGAATGACCAGAAGGGATCTGGGAAGCTCTATGCCTGACTAAAAAAACAAAAAAGAAATGGCAACCCAATGGGTGTATATTATTCTGGTTGTGGGGTTGTGCACACCAGGTACTCTTCTACTGCTGAAATCCATGTCAATAAGGATAAAAGCAAACTTATATAAGTTAGCTTGGAGATGGTAGTTTCCACTGAAACTAAATCAAATAGATGGTAATTTTTCTAAGATGTGCTGGAGACGGTGCAAAAAAGTAGGTACTTTCATACATGGTAGGAATGTGAGAATATATTGATTTTTTGGCAATTGTTTTTTAAGAAATAAATGTAAAAAGCAAATTAAGCCTAGTTGTATGTCCTAAAATTGTTGCCTTTATCAGTAATTGAAAAGGAGAATTAGTTTCCTATTTGTCAACAGTGGCAAGATTGATTATTGCTAGGAATTGGAAAACAGCTTATAATTTCCAGTTAAATTATTAGTATAGGGAAGTTTGGGATATAGTTATCAATGATAAATGTACATGTAATATAAATATTAGTGGAGTAATAGGCAGAGATATACTTATAGAAGTACGGGGAGAATTTATTGATTTTGTAATCAACAAAAGAGTCAATCAACAAAATGCAAGAGTCAATAGAGTTCTAAAAGGGAGATGGGGCTTTGCAGGGTTTAAAGATACTGTATAGGTGATTACTCCCAAATAGTCTAAATGTGTGTGGGGGGCACTTGGAAACAAGAAACTTCAGTTGATGCAATCTATAGGTGACAACATGCTAATAGGACCAAAATGAGAAATCTTTTGTGTCCAGAGGTGGTTCTTTTTAATTAGAGCATTTTCAAGCCAACATTGTGAATGCTGATAATTCCTAGCAGAAAAAGCTAGTCTTTATTCTGCTGTATAAAATATTTAAAACAAAAAATCAAAAACTTCATTCTGCCTGGGTTATTCGCAATATTCACATTAGTCTTTAACTAAAACAATACCTAATAATCAATTCCATAAGCCACTACATTCCTCAGTTATAACAAGACAATATAATTGGAGTTTAGTTTCATTTAACAGAAGCTTGCTCTCATATTACCCCCTTTCATGTCATTGCTTGAAATAGACAGGTATTTTACAGAACAACAGACTGTTGCCTTACTCTAGAAGGCATGCAATGCCATCCCTAATTGGTACTAGTAATAAGGTTGCCATATCTCAGGTCCCCAAATGCAGGCAGCCTCATTTGTATATTAAAAGTCAGGGCTATGCATGGTTGCTATGCAGACATGAGTGAATCCTCTACTATTATAGTTTTACAAAGAAGGTTCTGAAATGCCAGTGGCTTCACTTAGCAGCTAAACACAGAGAAAGGCAGTAGCAAGCTAAATTCTCACAAAACTATTGGGCAGGATAACGGCTGCCACTTTTTGCCTACTGTTTCCACTTTTAAAAGGGCTAGAGACTTACCTTACGAAACACCTGCAACACCCACAACATGCCCATATCCTGAGTAAGGGGTTCTCTGAAGCACATGCCACTGTGGCTGAAATCATGTCATGCTACTCGGTATGTTACAAATAACGCCTATAGAGATTTCTTAATTTGTAGCAACTCACTTTCAGGAGTTACGTCTTTTGCATAACTGCACAACAGGATTTCAGCCAGTGTCTCCTTATTCCAGTAAGATGGCCACTGGGGCATGGGTGTCTCTAGTGTCTCATCTCCTGCTCTGTCACCTCTGGGAAAGGATCTGATCCACCTCAAGGAAGAACTGTCCCCATTTAGCAAGTCCATTTTTCTAAGACTACAGGACCACTGCATTGGTACTATATGGTGCGCGCACGCGCGCACACACACACACACACACACACACACACACACACACACACACATCTTATAAAATTCACAGTTTTGAAATGTCATATCATATTTAATGTGTTTAAGCTTGCTGGGGGGGCAATGTGTAGCCTTTATAATTAAAATTGTAAACCGCCCGGAGAGTGCTTGTAGCGCTATGGGGCGGTATATAAGTCCAATAAATAAATAAATAAATAAATAAATTATATATAACTTACATGACTGGCTAATAAAGTCTGATGCATTTTTACTGTTATTAAAACTGTCATTAAAATATTTAAAATAATTTTTTAAGCTAGAAGAGGGGGGGGAATCCAACGGCAAAATCCAATATTAAACTGATTCCATCATACTTTAAACTTTTAGTCAAAGGAAAGCAAAGATTGGAAATAATGCCAGGCTGATAATAGATAGTGCAACAGCATCCTTTATGTTCTGTTTCCATATGATTTACTTGAGATAATTCTGCTTAAAATCTGAACAGCAGTTTCTCTCTCATTCTTAAGCTGTATTCATATTGTTTAATTTTCTGTATTAAAAATAATTGTACCTTAAAATCATTATTACTGAAAAAATAAGAGCACTGTTTTCTTTCCTTTCACCATTAATGCGAACCTGGCAACCTAGCAAGAACAGTAACAGCAACTGCACATTGAATAATTCATATGTAATTTAGTTTGTTTGTTTGTTTAAAGATATTGCTATGCATTTAAAACTGTACCAGCTAAGAAGTCCCAGAATTGCTAACAATGGTGTTTTTAAAGTACAAGATTCATTTGAAATGTGGTGCTGGAGGTGAGCTTTGCAGTATCCTGGACGGCCAGAAAGATGAACAAGTAGGTCCTAGAACAAATCAAGCCTGAAATGTTCCTGGAGGCAAAAAAAAAAAGTGAGACTGAGGTTGTCCTACTTTGGGCACACATTGAGGAGGCAGGATTATTTGACAAAGACAATAATGCTGGGAAAGGTGGAAGGCAGCAGGAAAAAAGATGGGATGACTCCACAGACTTGAATATGGAGACAGCTCATTCATAGGGTAACCATAAAGTGGAGGCAACTTGATGGCAAATAACAGGAACAACAAAGCACAAGAATTAGTACAACAGAATAAACACTAGCTGTTCTGCTTGGAATCATCAGCATTTACAGTGTTGTCTTGGAAATGCTCTAATTAAAAAGAACCACCTCTGGACACAACAGATTTCTCATTTTGGTCCTATTAGCATGTTGTCACCTATAGATTGCATCATCCGAAGTTTCTTACTTGTTTCCAAGGGCAGCCCCATACAGAAAACATTGCCATGGTCTAGTCTAAAAGTGACCAGTGCATGCATAAGAGAATCCAGGCCTCATGGCTATAGACACAGCTGATGAAACTTACAGAAGCTGCTGCTGGTCATCAGTGGCATCTGAGAACCTAAGATAACACTGGTAACTAATTCCAGGAGGACCTTCAAGCTGAACTTGTCTTCTAGCAAGAGTGCTATCCCAGCAAGATGCTCAGAATTTTTAACTTAACACAATGCCGTCTTGTCCAGATTAAGTTTCAGCTGCTTGCATTCATGCCTGTCAGTGATGTTTCCAGGCAGTCGTTCACAGTGTCTGCTGCCTCCATGGCATCAGTGGGCAGAAATATAAAGTAAAGCTGAGGGTCATCAGTGTATTGGTGGTACTTCAACTTCCTCAACATATAGCAGTTTCATATAGAATGAGAAATGTGCTCTGATAGGATGTAATAAAAGGGGGCTGGTTTAAATCTTAAAAGCCAAATAGGTTTGTCTTAGCATTCGATGCCTCCAAATCAATATTTTGTGTTTTTAAAAATAAATTATAAACAAACAAGCAGCTGCTCTTTTTAAACAAAATTCTTATCTAGATTTGCTCTGTTAGCCTTCAAGCTGGCTCCTCATGACTGCATTCTCTCCAGCTTCATAAACAACACAATTCCTTGAAGGATATGTAGATAATTAACTTTAACCTGAATGCAGCTGTGCCAGCTTGGAAATATATCTATCTTGGGATAACCAGGACACAGTTTTTAAGCATAGATGATTTAGCTTTCCAAAACCTGGATCTTTCCTCTTCATTAAGCTCAAAGGCCACCAATAACTTCAGCCAGATAAATTAAAGACTTGTGAACCTTTTTTAAAAAAGGCTGTAAAGAGTGAATGATAAAAATGGCAAACATTTTAATGGAGGCTTTGTGTAAGGCAAACCAATAGGGTTTCCATCCATGCCTAATGAAATACCAGATCTTGCAACTAGATGTGCTGTTCCTATTGAAAGTTTCCATGGAAATACAAGTTTTGCTCCTCATTTAGCTAGGGGGAAGAAAAAACAAAACAAAACTGGCATATGGAAGAATTTAAAGCAGAGTACATAGTGCGGTTTGAAACAGAATGCATACAGTCATGGCAAATTTACCAACTCTGTCAGTTTGAATGGGACCAACTTTGAGATTGGGGTCTATTTTAGGATAATTGCCTAATTTGTGTTACTGGTTAATGTTGAGGCAGCTTGCAGAGACATTGTGATAACCAGCATTAAGATAATGTAGATGTAGTGTTTTAGAATGCCTAAATCAATGGTGGGTTACTTTGTCATGCCTGGGGGTCAAAGGTTCATTCCCAGACTATCCTATGAGATACCATCAGCCCCAAACATGGCTAAAGCAACATTTTGCTTTCAGTGAAAATGAAGCTGGGAGGGATATGTCTGAACACCCACTCCTACCTGTAAAAGTTGAAAAATATTGCTCCTAGAAGCCTTTGGGAGTGTTGATTTGGGTGGGGTTTGTTTTGTTTTGAAAACCTGTTGTAGGTAAGTGGGTGTGAGGGCCCTGGGGCCCTTCAAGAAAGCCCTCAGCACCATTCCTGCACCCCACATTTTTGTTACAAAAAAAAAACGCATTAGGACTTATTTTCAGGGGATTTTTTTTCATATACAACAATCTACATTTATTCAAATACAGTCATGTCATCTAGTTGCTGCGCAACAGTCCCCATATGGCATGCCACCCCACCTATATAAGTCCTGTAGAAATAAATATGAAAGGAGAAACAAGGGCAGTTAATGGACTTGCTATAGGTCATAGGTTAAAGGTAGAGATGGACATGAATCAGAAAACCATTAGTTTGTGGTGGTCATGGTTCCTAGCTACGTAGCTATGAACCACTAACCATCACAAACTCCCAGAAAAACAAAACAGTTCACAGTTGTTGTTGTTTTCAGTTCATGCCAGAGGGGCTTTCCTGCTGCCTCTGCCTCTACCTCTGCCTCCTCTTCCATTGCCACTGCAGGCACAGGCTCAGAGGCGGCAGTCAGCTCCTGACAGGAAAGCTGAGCCTGCTGCCTCAGAGGATGGCATCTGCAGCAGCAGTGGAGGTGGCAGGAGCTGGTAGGAAGAGGCGATGGGGGAAGAAGGAAGGCTGTCATCCCCATTTGCCAAAGCAAACAAACCACCAAAGGGGAAAAAGTTAAGCGTTTTGTTAGCTTCGGCAAAATGGGATCCCTGAACTGGGTTGTGAAATGAATCACAACCCTGTCTGTTTTTTTGGGTTTGGGGGGTTCATGTTTCACTTTGTGCCCATTTTTAGTCAAAGGTATGTTTGAAATTCCTTGCTACGAGCTTAAATATCAGAGAGCTAAAGAAGCTGTACAAAGCCAGTACAAGCACACACACAAATGATAAGATAATGGCTTCAGCACAAGTGCATTTACACTGTGGAGTTCCAGGCTTCAAATATGCCTATTGACAGTGTGTTAAAAAAAGAAAAGGAAAGGAAAGGAAAGAAAATCAAAGAAAGCCCAAAGGTCCTTGTGCATTTGGTTCCTCAGCTGTGAGAGATGGAACCTTCTTTTCAATATTACTTAGAACAACCGAGTATTAAATAAGCTTAGTGACACAAAATACTTTGGACAGAACGGGGCATTGGCAGTAAAGAACAGCAAGCTCCAGCAAGCTGTGTTTCATCATTAATCCCAGAGGCATAATACATTAGGCTGTAGAGGAGTTTGAGTAGAGGGAAATGACTCTACAGAGCTTCCCTGGGAATGTTCCCTTCTCACTGTTGTGGTCATGACTCAAAAAAGATTTGATTGAGCCAGAAAAAAAAAGTATCAAGACCAACAAATACAAATGAAAAAGAAGGAGAGGGCATATCCATCAAATAAATAAGACCAGGATGTCTACCAAACACTCTTCTAATGAGTTTTCAAAGAGAAGTAATGAGGGGAGCAGAAAGAGAATAAGAACTACAGTGGGGTCTTGACTTGAGAACTTAATCCGTATTGGAAGGCGGTTCTCAAGTCAAAAAGTCTGTAAGTCAAGTCTCCATTGACCTACAGTGCATTGAAAACCGATTAATCCCGTAACAGGCCGTTTTTGTTCCATTTTGGTTTTTTTCTGGTCTGTAAGTCAAATCTCAGGCTGCAAGTCAAACCTAAATTTTGCAGCCAGAGAAGTCTGTAACTCAAAAAGTCTGTAAGTCAAGCCATCTGTAAGTCAAGGGTCCACTGTAATGTTAACAATGTTGCTGAATCATATGACAATCCTGAAAGATGGGACTGGAGGACTCTTTGACCACTCTTGTCAGATCGCATGCTTCAATTGCACTATAGACAAATGCCCATAAAGCTTTAGAAATGAATAAGAGATTTGTTAGGTTTTGTTCAGAAAAAATAGTTGTTTTTCTGAGGAAGATGAGGGGGTAGAATACCTCTCGGTCTGGAGTTCTAGATTCCGAATGAAGGAGTGAAACAGACAAATAAGCTATAGTCCAGTTAAGGAGTTTTTCCTTGCCTTACCTTACATTCCCATTTATTTATTTATTGCTCCATTAGTGCGAGGCACTATTCTGGGCAGTTAACAAACAAACCAAACAACGATAGCAAAAAACTAAACAAATAGCGAAAGTACATTTTTAAAACCACATAAATCGAATCAACTATCATAAACCCATCTCTCTCATACATTTTCATGGGCATTGCTAATAACATTCAATTGGAAAAGAGGTGCCTACATATATCAGGCAGAATTTCGGAATTGAAAACAGTCATCTGTCACTAGAAACATGACTATTATTGCTAGTGATCACTTTGGAGCAATTACAGTTTTCCTCCTCAAGGCCTCCTTGACTTGATAAATGGTCCATTTCACAATACTAGATTGTGAAGTTATTTTAGAAAAACCTGAACTGAAAAAGCCAGGATGGATGGGAAGATGGGAGAGAGTTCCTAAACACAAGGCTCTCAGTTACAAATTATGCGTCTCCTCAGGATCTCTATTGTTCAGATTCAGAAGGAATTCCATTTTATCTTGTCCAATTTCTTTCACCTCAGTTTTCCCTACAGCTTTCTTTGGTTTATGTATAATAATAATCATCAGCAGAACTCTCGCCACACTGGTCCATGCATTGGTAGTCTACAGAATACTGTAAAGGCTCTCTATGTGGAGCTGTGTATGAGGCTGCTACGGAAATTTCAGCAGGTCCAGAATATGGCAGCCAGACTATTGAGTGGGGTGAAGAAATAGCATCATATCTCCCCTTCTCTGGCCACGTTGCACTGATTACCTGTTCCTTTCCATGCCTCTTCAAGGTGATGATGCTGACACAAAACCCTAAGTAGTTTTGGACCTCCATACCTGGCAGAACACCTCCTTCCAGTGAGACCTGCCTACCCTACACAATCTTCCCAGGCTGGGCGGTTGAGAACACTGACCCCGAGAGAGACGCAGAAAGAGAAGACCAAAAACTGAGCTTTCTTGGCAGTCACTCCCCACCTCAGAAACAATCTTACACCCGAAATTCACCTGGCCCCTTCACTGGGAATTTTCAAATGGTACTTGAAAACATGGCTCTTCAGACAGGCCTTCCTGGAGCTTATTACATCATAATGCAGTGGTTGTCTCAGCGTTCATATTATCAGTTCTGCCATCTTGCCTTTAAATTACCTTTAATTATTTTAGTTAATTTTATGTTGTTTTGCCTATGTGTACTGATGTTAATTTTGATTTTTCTTTCGCTAATATGCTTATTGTTTATGTTTACTCTTTTAAAATTGTTATTTATCTTGTTATTGTGAACCGCCGAAAGTGGCCTTGGCAGCCATACGGGCGGTATAACTAAATAAATGAATGAATGAATGAATGAATGAATGAATGAATGAATGAATGAATGGATAAATAAATAAATAAATAAATAAATAAATAAATAAATAAATAAATAAATAAATAAATAAATAAATAAATAAAGTGCCATCAAGTCAATCCAAATTTATAGCAAACCCTTTTCAGGGTTTTCCATGTAGAAATTATTCAGAAGTGGTTTCCCATTGCCTTCTTATAGGGGAACTTCGTGGACTGTGCAGCTCACCCAAGGTCACATGGGTTTACTCTACCTGCAGGAGGCCGAGTGGGGAATGAAACTCCCAACCTCTGGCTCTGCAACCAGATATTTAACCACAGTCACATAAAAAAAAGTTTCTTAAAAGGCAGCAATAATAGGATTCATACTTTCTTCGAAGAGATAATTTCATGTCATTCATCAGTGAGGACAATAATGAGAGAAGTCCAGGTAGAAAAGGAAGACATAACTGTTCATTTATGAACTTCAGCTGATATACATTCACTCTATATTCAAATAAGTGCACATATTCACCCTGGACCAGAGCACGCCAGGCCCTCCTGTCTTCCACTACCTCCCAGAGTTTGGTCAAATACATGTTGGTCGCTTTGATGACACTGTCCAACCATCTCGTCCTCTGCCGTCCTCTTCTCCTCCTGCCTTTACACTTTCCTAACATCAGGGTCTTTTCCAAGGAGTCTTCCCTTCTCATGAGATGCCCAAAGTATTAAAGCCTCAGCTTCAGGATCTGTCCTTCCAGTGAGCACTCAGTATTGATTTCCTTCAAAATGGATAGGTTTGATTTCCTTGCAGTCCAGGGGACTCTCAAGAGTCTCCTCCAGCACCACAATTCAAAGGCATCAATTATTTGGTGGTCAGTTTTCTTTATGGTCCAGCTCTCACTTCCATACATCACGACAGGAAAAACCGTAGCTTTGACTATTCGGACTTTTGTTGGCAAGGTGATGTCTCTGCTTTTTAAGATGCTATCTACAGTAGGTTTGTCATTGCTTTCCTCCAAAGAAGTAGGCA
Source organism: Pogona vitticeps (assembly GCF_051106095.1). Classification (NCBI taxonomy): domain Eukaryota; kingdom Metazoa; phylum Chordata; class Lepidosauria; order Squamata; family Agamidae; genus Pogona; species Pogona vitticeps. The sequence goes on along the minus strand of NC_135783.1, from coordinate 227,648,710 downwards.
TCATTTAATTTTGTGGCTGCTGTCACCTTCTGCAGTGATCATGGAGCCCAAGAAGGTAAAATCTGTCACTGCCTCCATATCTTCCCCTTCTGTTTGGCAGGAGGTGATGGGACCAGTAGCCATGTTCTTAGTTTTGTTTTTGTTTTTTGATGTTACGCTTCAGACCATTTTTTACGCTCTCCTCTTTTACCCTCATTAAGAGGTTCTTTAATTCCTCCTCACTTCTGCCATCAGAGTGGTATCATCTGCATATCTCAGGATGTTGATATTTCTTCCAGCAATCTTAATTCCAGTTTAGGATTCCTACAGTCCAATCTTTCACATGATGTATTCTGCATATAAGTTAAATAAACAGGGGGACAATATACAGCCTTCTCTTACTCCTTTCCCAATTTTGAACCAATCATATCTAGTTCTAACTGTTGCTTCCTGTCCCACATATAGATTTCTCAGGAGATAGATAAGATGATCAGGTACTCCCATTTCTTTAAGAATTTGCCATAGTTTGTTGTGGTCCACACAGTCAAAGGCTTTTCCATAGTCATTGAAGCAGAATTAGATGTTTTTCTGGAACTCTCTGGCTTTCTCCATAATCCAGCGCATGTTAGCAATTTGGTCTCTAGTTCCTCTGCCCCTTCGAAATACAGCTTGTATTTCTGGGAGTTCTTGGTCCACATACTGCTGAAGCCTGTCTTGGAGGATTTTGAGCATAACCTTGATAGATTGTGAAATAAGTGCAATTGTACAGTAGTTGGAGCATTCTTTGGCATTGCCCTTCTTTGTAATTGGGATGTAGACTGATATTTTCCAGTCCTCTGGCCACTCCTGTGTTTTCCAAACTCGCTGGCATATTGAGTGTAGCACCTTAACAGCATCATCTTTTAAGATTTTAAATAGTTCCACTGGAATGCCATCACCTCCACTGACCTTGTTGTTAGCCATGCATTCTAAAGCCCACTTGACTTCATTCTCCAGGATTTCTGGTTCAAGGTCAGTAACCACACTATCTGGGTTGTCCGGGATATCCAGATCTTTCTTGTATAATTCCTCTGTGTATTCTTGCCACACATTCCTGATATCTTCTGCTTCTGTGAGGTCCCTTTATCATGTCCTTTATCATGTACCTTTATCATGCCCATCTTTGCACAAAATGTTCCTTTAATATCTCCAATTTTCTTGAACAGATCTCTGGTTTTTCCTTTTCTATTATTTTCCTCTATTTCTTTGCACTGTTCATTTAAGAAGGCCCTCTTGTCTCTCCTCACTATTCTTTGGAAGTCTGCATTCAATTTTCTGTAACTTTCCCTATCTCCCTTGCATTTTGTTTCCCTTCTCCTCTCTGCTATTTCTAAGGCCACGTTGGACAGCCACTTTGCTTTCTTGCATTTCCTTTTCTTTGGGATGGTTTTTGTTGCTACCTCCTGTACAATGTTACGAGCCTCTATCCAAAGTTCTTCAGGCACTCTGTCCACCAAATCGAGTTCCTTAAATCTGTTCTTCACTTCCACTGTGTATTCATAAGGGATTTGGTTTAGATTATACCTCAGTAGCCCAGTGCTTTTTCCTACTTTCTTCAGTTTAAGCTTGAGTTTTGCTATAAGAAGCTGTTGATCAGAGCCACAATCAGCTCCAGGTCTTGTTTTTGCTGACTGTATAGAGCTTCTCCATCTTTGGCTGCAGAGAACATAATCAATCTGATTTTGGTATTGCCTATCTGGTGATGTCCATGTGTAGGGTCGCCTCTTGTGTTGTTGGAAAAGAGTATTTGTGATGACCAGCTTGTTCTCTTGACAAAACTCTATTAGCCTTTGCCCTGCTTCATTTTGAACTCCAAGGCCAAACTTACCTGCTGTTCCTTTTATCTCTTGACTCCCTACTTTAAAATTCCAGACCCCTATAATGACAAGAACATCTTTCTTTGGTGTCAGTTCTAGAAGGTGTTGTAAGTCTTAATAGAATTGGTCAATTTCAGCCTCTTCAGTATCGTTGGTTGGTGCATAATGAGCCTACTCCTATGAGCTTGCCCGGCAGTTAAGATCTAGCCAGGGGGCCCTTTTGAAAGAGCTGTCCCTCAAGGAGGTAAGAGGGATGGCTTGTAGAGAAAGGGCCTTTTCAGCAGCTGCCCCCAGACTATGGAATGTTCTCCCAACTGAAATTTGTCTGGTGCAGACGCTGATGACATTTCGGCGCCAGGTCAAAAGCTTCCTGTTCCAGAAGGCTTTTAATTGAAATAACATCAACTGTGGGTCCTGATGGCAATTTTTAGAGTATCTATTTTAATTGTATTTTAATTGTTTTATCTTTTGTTGTATTTTAATTGTTGTAAGCCGCCCAGAGACCCTTGGGTAGAGTGGGTGGCATATAAGTTAAATAAATAAATAAATAAATAAATAAATAAATAAATAAATAAATAAATAAATAAATAAATAAATAAATAAATAAATAAATAAATAACAACACCACCAAAAACAACAACTTGGATTACTGTGATGCTGAAAGGTCGGCCTTGGATTCGTCTTGAAATCATTTTATCGTTTTTGAGACTGTATTCCAGTACAGCTTTTCCCTCTCTTTTGTTTACTATGAGGGCTACTCCCTTTCTTCTATGCAATTCTTGCCCACAGTAGTAGATATGATAATCATCTGAATTGAATTCAACCATTCCCATCCATTTTAGTTCACTGACGCCCAGGATGTCAATGTTTATTCTTGCCATCTCCTGTTTGACCACATCCAGCTTAGCAAGATTCATAGATCTTACATTCCAGGTTCCTATGCAGTATTTTTCTTTGCAGCATCGGACTTTCCTTTCACTTCCAGGCACGTCCGCAGCTGAGCATCCTTTCGGCTTGGCCCAACCACTTCATTAGCTCTGGAGCTATTTGTACTTGTCCTCCGCTCTTCCTCTGTAGCATGTTGGACGCCTTCTGACCTGAGGGTCCCATCTTCCAGCGTCATAACTTTTAGCCTTTTGTTTCTGATCATGGGGCATTCTTGGCTAAGATACTGGAGTGGCTTGCCAGTTCCTGCTCCAGGTGGATCGCATTTAGTCAGAACTCTCCACTATGACCTGTCCGTTACATTGCTATGAGTTAAGACATCTGTAGGCATTATCGGTTGTATGCCATGTTGTAAAACTCAGTATGCAAAAGATAATGTGTATGAAGATTTTTTAACTTACAGGAATTCACTTCCAAAAGTTACACTGTCTGCATAACAAAATTTCAACCATTTAATTTAATCTTTAATATGATGTGTGCAGGTATTTTTTTTCCAGCCTGTATGTTTTTTAAATTAAAAACACGTGCAGCATCAGATCTCTACCACACTTTTCTCTCAAAGGGCTTTTCAAAGCTTGGTGAATGCAACCTGACACTCCATTTGTTCCAAACACAACTATTAACACTTGATAAAAAGAGCCTCACTATGACAGTTTTATTTTAATGGGTAATCTGGGACAAGAATAGATTAATTTCTACTGGTGAGACTCCCACCTCCCCAAGTATCTAGTTATTATAGCAGACCTCAGAGCAACAAGCATCAAGATACTTATTTCTAGAGGGTGGTATGTAGTGGAAATCAGATTCATCCAAGGTCTATTGAAATCAATATAATTTAAGCCCACAGTTTAAAAATATACCTAAATTATCTTTTTCATTATATAATCATTTTAATTCTGATAAAACTATGTGATATTGCTGAATAGTTACTCAAAAACAGGGGAAATGATGCTACGATGCATCTTTGACTTACAACCTTCAAACAAAGTTTATAGACCAAGTCACTTGGAGAGGAACTGGTACAGATTTCCCATGGAACTACAACATGATGCAGAAGATGCTGGGGTTTTTGTTTGTTTTTGTATCTGTGAATGCCACAAAACAAGCCTTGGCATTCTCTGTGCTTAATGGAAGAGTTGTCAGGTCTCTTGGGAACACTATCTATGAACCCTGTTTTATTTTCTCTGAGTTTTGACTGACAGCTCTGGGACAATCTGAAGACATTGGTCCCCCAGTTTACAATTGTAAATGAACTGCATAGATGAAGCTAATTTTTGTGAACATATTAGATTGATATAGATGAAAAAGTGGCAATTTTCTGTGATGCATATCTATGGCAAATCTATCACACTAACATATCCATAGGGTCCCTTCCAGCTCTGCAGTTCTGGAAGAGGATGATGGTGGAGATTTGATAAGATTTTTAATTATTGCTTCAGAGGATTCTAAAGCCAAAGATTTGTGATAACATTCTTCTAACTGTGACAAACACTGTAGAAGATAACCACTCCAGTTAGAGATGGGGGTATCTGTATTTATATCCCAGCACAGCTGGAGTTAATGAGGGTCCGGCCCCTGGGGCTGGACTGTCCACCCACATGTCTGCTGGCAACTGCGGCCCCGCTCATCCTTACAATCACTCACGAGTGCTGTTGTCTTTCCAGTCAGCTAGCCGCTCCTGACACAGGGAGGGAGGATGAGTCTCCACACAAGGCTGGCAAGTGGCTAGCCAAGTGGTGCTCTGCAAGGAAGAGAGGGGCTGCCGGCGGACATGAGAGTGGACAGTCTGGCCCCAAGAGCTGGCCCCCTGTTAACTCCAGCTGTGTGGAGATATTCGTATACGAATATGAATTCCCCATTTCTAGTGACTATATAGCAGGGACATGTAGAAATCTTGCAGTTGACAAAATCATGGTACAGACTGGCCAGTTTAGGATAGTGAGCTATCCTATAACCTTGGAAGGCTCAATGGATATCCCAGTGGAGGATCTCCTCCAACACAAGACATCGATTGAGTGATTTGTATTTTTTTTCTTTTCATGACTTTCTCAATTTGTAAGCAGCAGCTGAAATCCAGTAGTGAAAGTTACGGTATGACAATCTCATCAGCCATGTTTTTTTTTGGGGGGGGGTAATTAAAAAGATCCTGTTCTCCTGCCCCTGAAGATTACAAGACTCCCTTGAGATCTCTTTCATTTTGGAGAAGCTGTTCAGGACCACTGGATTGGGAGGGGGGCTTTCAATTTCCAAATACTGACACCACATGCAGTTTTTGGAAACTAAAGACTTCCTTCTGTTCTGTAGCTCCCTATGGCTCTCCCAAGGTGAAAAAGTTCCCAAGGGAGCCTCATGACATCTGGGTAGGTGGTGGAAATTTTAAATTTTTGAAAAACCATCAGGGGTTCGTGCCCATCTCTACTTGACACTGCTTGCTTTAGCAAAAGAGGGAAGTACCAAAAAAGAAGGAGATTGACGGCTGAAGCTCCAGTGAAAGCCAAAACCTCACATGGAAACTCCAAACACTGAGGTGAGGGCCCAGATCATCTTCACCTTCATCAGACTTTTGCTTATTCCCATCCACAGCACCTGTGGCTGTTTTGCATCTAGGCATGAAAAGTGGTGGCGCTGTGGGCTAAACCGCAGAAGCTTGTGCTGCAGCGTCAGAAGACCAGCAGTTGTAAGATTGAATCCACATGATGGAGTAAGCGCCCGTCGCTTGTCCCAGCTCCCGCCAACCTAGCAGTTCGAAAGCATGCAAATGCAAGTAGATAAATAGGGACCACCTCGGTGGGAAGGTAACAGCGTTCCGTGTCTAAATCGCACTGGCCATGTGACCACAGAAGATTGTCTTTGGACAAAATGCTGGCTCTATGGCTTGGAAACGGGGATGAGCACTGCCCCCTAGAGTCGAACACGACTGGACAAAAATTGTCAAGGGGAACCTTTACCTTTTACCTATGAAAAGTAGAAGGTGGCACATTGCTTAATAGATGGGTTGCTTTTGGATAGCTAGGCCTAGGCCACCTTATACTTCAGACTGTGTGTGTGTGCGTGTGTGTGTGTGTGTGTGTGAGAGAGAGAGAGACTATGGGACGTACAATTAACTCTGATGTGCAGGAAATTCAAAGTAGTGCTAGGGCCTGTCTCTGCCCTTACCCGACCCACCATTTTCTACTATCATTTATATTTTAATGTTTTCTGCTGGTTTTATTTGCAGAACTCCCCTTCCCCCCCTTTTTTACCTTGCTGGAGTATCTGTATATTTAAAAAAAAAAAAAAAAAAAAAGCTGCTTATATACTACCCCATAGCGCTTCAAGCACTCTCTGGGCGGTTTACAAGTTAATTATGCAGGCTACACATTGCCCCCCCCCAGCGAGCTGGGTACTCATTTTACCGACCTCGGAAGGATAGAAGGCTGAGTCAACCTTGAGCCGGCTACCTGGGATTGAACTCCAGGTCTTGAGCACAAAAGATCATTGGCACCAGTATGTGAGGCACCCTGATGTAGGTTAGGTAGTGTATGGACACACCTGGCCAAGCCAAGCTACTGACTGGGGATTCTAGGGGGACATCCAACATACATTTTCTCTGAGCACAACACCTGTGTGGGACAATAGGAAGGTGGGAAGCCTACAAACTATAGGTCTGCCACATTCCCAATATTTATAAAATATTTAGAGGGCGAATTCACTTTATCCACACACCTCTCATCAAAACAGATACCTTGAATACCAAAGAATGACTCTCAACACTACTTTGTCCCATGGTTTCCCTAAAAGTCAGGGGCAGTAATAAGTTTTGCTTTATTTGTATCTTGGCAGTTTTACTTACTAGATATTTTCCTCTTCTGCAGTTTATATATTGAGCATCTCACCCAAATTATATTAAAAAAGCAAATGCATGACTCAAATGAATAACAGTTTATTGATTAGGCCTCCACTGCAGTCTGTAATCATTTTGTTTTCCGGCTTTCATGCCTGCAGAGCAGGAGGTTAAAAATGGTTTAATTAGAATGTGGGGAAGTATCCCCCTCAGTCAACATCTGGTAACAATGAAGATAAAGGATCTAAAAGCAGAAATGTCTAATGGCTTGCTATTGGAAACTGTTAAGTGATAAATGATTCTAGCAGTTGTTCCTCAATCACTCCCCGAAGCTTAATATGAAGCAGTTTTGTTTAGTTTCAGACCGTTGTTCCTTCACTGAATTAAAATAATCTTTACTGAAACAATCTACCAAGATTATGGCTTTCAAAAACTGTCAATCTTTCATTCCCAAGAAAATAAGGAAACGTATTTATCAATGTACCTTTCTGAATGTTACATTACAGTGTAGGTTCACAACATATAAATGAAGCCTGCAGAAGCCTCAGGCTCATATAGTCTCTATTCTCCATTGTTCAATGAACCAACGTTTCTCATTGTTGGAAGTCAAAAGTACCAACACATGCTACAAGTAACCCGAACTGGGTGAAGGTGGTGGTACAACTACATACTGAGGTGAATTTTGGCATCCCAGCTCTTCTTGTCTTGAACTGCTGGATAGCTCAGTAGTTTAGATGTCTATTTTGCTGAGGAACTAGAGATTGGGAGTTCAGTTCCCCACCATGCCCCCTTAGAAGTGGCTCAATTTGATGATCTATAGGGTCCCTTCCAGTTCTGCAGTTTTAAGATGATTTCTAAGATGATTTTCAAAGTAAGCACTTCGTTGATAAGTGGACAACGACAACAACTACTACTACTAGTAGTAGTAATAGTAGTAATAGTTTTAGTATTTATATGCCACATTTTTCCCAACAAAATTAGGCTTTTCTTCCTTCTCCTATCTTGGAGTCAATATTGTTTCTCCTCCTTGATGGTGGGTAGTAGATTCAGCCTATTGCATGCATAGAATGAGTTTCTATAACCAAGTTTAAGGCTTTTTCATCTCCACTAAACTACAGTTCTTAAGTCTGCCCCTCCCCATACATATTAGCTGAAATTCTGTCACTTAGTATAGCAAGTCCCACTAGATTAGGGCCACTGCAAATGCACAGTTCTTGCCAGTTGAGATTTACTTCAGTGTAGTAAGGCACAACTAGAGTAGGTCTATTTGAATCAATGGAACTTACAGAGGAGTTGTCTCACGAATCAACAGGCCTACTTTGGTGCAACTTATTACACTGAATAACAGGATTTCAACCAGTGGGTCATTGTAGAAGATACAAAACAGTGACTAGACTGCTGCTAAGGTTGGAAGGCACAACAAAAGGGGGAAAAACTTTTTAGAAAGGAAAGACTTGCAACACTCACTGCTAATGGTAAGCTCTGCCAGCAAAAATCCTATCTGAAGGAATTCAGTGAAATGCTCCCTCTCTGCCCAAAAACAGGATGAATTTTTTTCCAGCATTCTTACACAGCTCTAAAACAGAACTTTTGGGTGACGAGGCCATCCATTTTCCTGTCAATGTGGTTAAAAGATTAGTTACTGACCATCCCTGCACTGAGTACCCTTCCCAGCCCCTGTGTTGTTGACATGATGTGAGTGTGTGCAGAAGCATACACAGATTCAATCACAGAATAAATATCTCTTAGAATCAAGCCTTCTGTTAACATGATCCCTTCTGAATTTGAATTGTGAGATTCACCACAGAGCCCTCGTTCAGTTTGGTGGCTTCATTTTACTTTCCCATAAAGATACATATTTCATTATTCTCCATCTTCACAAATGGCCTCTACTAATAATAATAGATTGCATAACAAGTAAAACACGAATGCACATTGTGCTTGATTATATTTCTCTTGTGGCAACATTCAGTTCTAATTCTGTTCTAATCCTATTAGAAAGTGTTTGGCTGCAGAAGCGCAGCATGTTGTACAAAGGTGTTCTGTTGGAGCAGGTCAAGTGAACAGAAGTAATGGGCAGACATCTTTAAACAAGGAACAAAATGCTTTGCACTGGAAGATAGTCACCCAAACCTTCAATCCTGGGTGGATTTCTGCAATATATTGAACAGCAACTGATCAGCTGGAATGTATCAGAGATCAGAGCTTTCCACAGACATTCCACAGCAAATGGTACATTTGATGACCCAGAATGGAAAAATGCAACCTTGCAGTCTTTGCGGTAGCATAAGAAATGGAAACGGGAGTCTTGTTCTCCATCTTCACCCTAGTATTGTTGTTCTCAGCTATCCCTTATTTCCATTCTGAGAGAAAGATAGTGAATCTTTCATTCAGCAAATTCCTGTCAAGTTTGGTAGGCCGGGGGACGGTAAAACAACACTGCCAAGAGCATTTGCTGACTCAGCATGTGCAAGGAAATCCATTTCAGCTGAGGCTAAGTCAATAACCTTTTGAGACGGAGGCCAAAAATCTGTGTGACATTGACAGGTGGAAAAGTGATTATCCCACTGGCAGGGTCAGGTAGCCTTATCTATTCTACCTTATTTTAAGATACTGCATTTCTATAGTGTCCAATTTCTGTAGTTCTTTGGGCACAACGGTTAATCATAAGATATTAAAAACCAGCATTTAAAAAAAAAGTTACTCTTTTTTTTTTACTACTAGTCCCAGAATCCTGTGTTCATGGGGGGATTATGAGAACTGCAGTCCAATAAAGTACTTTTTCCAGGCTCTCTTAAGAATGCAATAACAGAACATAAACATCTAAAATGTGTTCTGTACAAAAATACAGAACAATAAAAGTATAAACCACTCTCAGTGAAAAGATCTAAAAAGCATGAACGTAGTTTGAAAAATAATATGGACAGAACAAACAGCTTGGGGGAATAAAAGGTGTGCACTAAGCACTGAAGAAAAAAATCACAACATAGCCATTATAAGAACCCCACTGAGCTAGGCATTCTGTAATCAGAGATCCAGGTCAGAGAGGCTCTGGGTTCTGAGAGGCTCTGAAGATGACCTTGACATCTGGGCAGGAGTATATATATGAGCAGACAGAGCTTACCTTAAGATAAACTTGGCCATGGACATTTAGGACTTGAAATGTTTAATAGTATTTTGTATTGAGCTGAGGAAGAGATTAGAAGGTAGGACAGATCATGAAACACGGCTGACATATGGTAATCGCAAACAGATTTTTTAAAAAGGAGGCAACAACCATTCTAGTTCGGCAGAGATTCAGACCCACACTTTTAAATAGTAGAGTGGTCAAACTCCTACTGCAAGATGATCAGATTTCTCCCTTTTGCTTTCACCCAGATTCCCATTTTTAAAATCTTTGTTTCTTTGCTTATACCGTATTTTCCGTGTATAAGGCACCCCCATGTATAAGGCACCCCCTACTTTTCTAATCCAAAATTAAGAAATCTAAGTGGGGCTTAGCAAGTGCAGGGGAAAAGGGATCAAAGTGCTGCAGGATTGCTTTGATCCCTACTTTCCCCTCCACTTGTTTTTGTTCTCTCTTCAGCTTACTTCTGTGTATAAGATGGCCCTCAACTTTTAGTCTAAAGATTTTAGACAAAAGTATAGTCTTATACAAAGAAAATTACAGTAATTTCATTGAAAGAACACGTAAATGACAAGAACAAGACAATAGCACAGTTCTTTCACCAGGAATGTATAATCTGATAAAGCACCTGCACACCATGGCAACCTGTATCAGATCAGAAGATTACATCAAAGATTGACCAAGGAGGCTGGTGGGAAATAACTCTTTCTGTTATCAACATAATAAATAAAAGGAAAACACATGTTTGGGAGAAAATAATCTTGGGAGTGTGGTTGTGTAAGTAATTTGAACTGATGAGTGACCCATTTTTTAAAAACTCTTAAGTGCTTCCATCGCAGAATAAATTTGCATATTTGGGAAAGGACATTCTTATGAAATTTGAACCAAAGTAATATTTGTTCCTCTCCATCGCTATCTAAGGTGATGCAGAATGCTACAGAACAACTGGGTAGTATTAGACATGGGCTGCTTATAACCATGTGTGTGTGTTTTATAACAAGGTTATGGATGTTGGGGTAAGGTGCCCTCCTGCTCCTGTCCACAAGCCACCAGTAGTACAAGAAATATTTTTATATGCCTATGTATCAGGTTTTCATCCCAAAAAAGATAAATTCCATTAAGCTAATCTCTGTGCTGATCTTAGTTGCTACCATAAACATATCTGAACTTGTATTTAATCTAATTAGATTATTTTATACTCTTTATATTTCAAGTACTTTTATACTGAACTTTACTATTTGCCTCTGAACTTGTCCTTTATGCATAGTTGAAAATCAGGTGCCAGCCTGCCCAGGTTATACTAAAAAAGGAACTCTGACTTTACTCAAACACATACATGCATGGACCCAAAGGCTAGAGGCTTTACTACCATTGTCTCTGAGTTATTGCATAGTATGTTACAGAATAACACTTTTATTCTCTTTGCTCTGGGAACAAAGTAAATAATGAGCCCCTGTCCTTTTATAAAGGAGAGGACTGAATCCAGCTGAAATTGAACAACAGAGGCACCTACTTGTTTACCCCGTTGGCAAATCCATTACTCACTTTAAATCTAGAGAGGTACTAAAGGGCAGGCCACAGAGCAAGAAATGAAACTGGGGCATTAATGATATATACCCTATGGATGGCTATTAACATGAGTTAGGAATATTGCGTATAAAGAAATGATCTATTCTCTAATCTTACTATGGATAGCATTTAGCCCACCTATTGTATTTCAAAATGTACCTGTTGGTTTCAGTATATAGGGACTGCAAAACTAATGGAAACTAGGAGAAATCTGGTCTTCAATTCAATTGCTTTGCTCAGTGGAATGTCCTATGCATTGTTGGCTGGATTTATGCCATGAGATTTCATGGATTACATTCCACCTCATCATATACATGGAATGTGTCCTCAGTTGAACCCATGACTATCAAAGAAAGCCTGTGAGAGTCTTACTCCCAAGTACTAGTTTTGGCCACTCGCACATTTTTTGTCACAACTACATCAAGGAACAAAAGAGACAGAGAGAGAAAGAAATTCCCACCAATCATCTGCTGCAATCTTGATAAACCCCTCCCCATAGTCGTTTTTCAAAACATGTACACTAGATATAAAGATTCATGTAATTTCATATCAATCTTGATGTATTTTAAAAGAGAATAGTCTCAGGAGGTATAAAAACTGTAGATTTAGTTCACTTTGAAACCTCCTTGATGTGATTCAGTTTCAGCAATTTGGAGCCTTCTTCATTTTTGCATTACATTACATTCAAACGATATAGAGGACTTGAATGTACTCCTTACAAGGCCTACTCCATGTGTCATTCCTCTTTGTTCTCCTTTTCAGTCTCTTCAAGAACACAAACTGACTGGACCAAAATGCGTTGGGCAGGTTTTCAAGTGAAACACGTAAATCTACATTTTTAATACGTCCTGAAATGTGGAGTATTGATAGCATTTTGGACTGAAATAAACACAAGTAGACCTTTAATTTCTACTGTTTAGTGTTTTGTTACTTTGTCTTCTTGGAGATTAATGTATTTGTCTGGATGTTTGTGAATATAAGATAACATTTTAGATGTTCAAAAGGGAGTTGAGTCTTCTCGAAGGCTTTTATGGCCGAGATCTGATGGTTGTTGAGGGTTTTTCGGGCTCTTTGGCCGTGTTCTGAAAGTTGTTCTTCGGACGTTTTGCCAGTCTCTGTGGCTGGCTTCTTCAGAGTATTGGAGTAGGAACTCTGTCCATGCTCTGTTGCTATTTGTTGGCTAGCGGAGTATTTATAGCTGTGGGAACAGCTTTTGTCCTTTTCAGGAGATAGGGTGATCGGCGTGTTTTTGCTGTGATAAGGGGGAGAGAAAGATTATCTGTCACTGCGACTGATGGGTGTTGTTAGCTGGTCTTTTTTGTGCAATAATTCCTGGTCCTTGTGGCTGGGTACAGTTCGTTGACCTTCTGCAGGCTGTACTTTTCAGTATTGGGAGCCAGGCCTTGTTCAGTTTTAGGCCTTCTTCTTTTTTGTTGAAGTTCTGTTGATGTTTATGGATTTCAATGGCTTCCCTGTGCAGTCTAACATAATGATTGCTGGTGTTGTCAAGTATTTCAATACAGTGGTGCCCCGCATAGCGAGGTTAATCCGTTCCGGATTAACCCTCGCTATGTGAAATCGTCGCTAAACGGGTAGGGAAAATGTACTGAAACGCATTAAACTTAGTTTAATGCGTTCCAATACCTTTCTTACTTACCCGTTCAGCGAGGATTCCAATTGCTGGCAGCCATTTTCGTGCCTTCGCTAAGTGAGGGCACGGCGTGAAAACGGCTGCCGGCAGCCATTTCCGGGCTTCCGGCGGCCATTTTGGAGCCGCTGAACAGCTGTTCGGCGGCTCCAAAATGGCCACCGCAATACCCGATCTTCGCAATGCGGGTTTTCCCCATTGCGACGATCGGGTATGTTTCCGTATAGCGATCCCGAAAAAGGGATCGCTGTACGGAAACATCGCTATACGGTGCACTCGTTAAGCGAGGCACCACTGTATTTTGAAATAGAATTTCATGCCCAACTTGTTTTAGGGCATGTTGAATCTGTTGATTTTTTTCATCAGTTAAATAGATACTTCCCCACTCTGGAAGACTGTTCTATTTCTTCTTCCTCCTCCTCTTGATTGTCATTCAGTAAGTACTTTTTTCTTTAATGTTTCACAATTATAATTTTTTTTATCGGACAGCTGATTCCCAATAATACATTTCAAAATTGCTCTGAGTAATTTGGTGAGCTTTCAAAACTTGTTGAACTGGAACTGCTCCACAATAGTTTTTTTTAGGCTCTAGCAATTTATAGAGGATGTGATGCTAAATGACCTAATTAAATATGAATGCAAAGCCACCTTTCCTTTCCGAATTGGGAAGAAAAAGAAGAACATTTCAACATATCTGAAGCAAAAATTAGTTGTGTGTGGTGTTCACGGGCTATCCCCTGCTGGTGTAACAATGAAAATTGCTAAATTTTTGGGTGGGGGAGTATCATCTGAATATTCTACAGTTTGGCTTGAGTGGTATGTACCTTGGTCTCAAAATGGCAAATTGAAACCCAAGATCCCACAAGCAGTGTTCCACTGATAAAAGGGTGATTTGTAGAGTGTATGAACTGAAAGGATCCATGATGATTTCCCATTATCCTCTTCAGCTGCCATTGCTCACTGAAATCTGCTGTGGAGTTAAGGGGTCCTCAGGACCAGCACAGAGGGGATACAGGGTTTCTACTTCTTAAATATTTCATTAGATCAAAGCCCTTCTATGAGTTCGATGGCACATTGTGATCCAGCCCCACCCTGTTTGTCATACAGAAAACTTCACCCCATCCAAAATATGCATATCCAAACTTGATCTGGCAGCTGAAAAGTAAGAATACAGTACTGTAATTTCTGAATTGTTCCAAGCAACTAAAAATAACCTTCAAAAATGTGAAAGAACTCGAACCTTTCCCCTCTCTAGCAATCTACTGTTCTTTGAATGTCTCTCTCTCTCTGTCTCTCTCTCCAGTCTCATCTCTGTTGTGCATAATTTCTCTGCCCTGCTTAATCTATGCATTCATTCCATTCCCCCCCACCAATCTGTGGTACTTCAGGAAGTCTGTAGCTACCTGTCTCGCTATGATAATTAATGCACTTGTTTAAATTTACATTCTTGTTCTTATCTATTAGCTGCTCTGCCAGCACAGTGTTTAAATAAGAATTCTTCTGCCAAGAATAATCAATAATTAAAGATTCATTTCAGTATTTCACAAGGTATAAACAATCGTTCTTTACAACAGATAAGTCTTGTGATGACAGACAGGAAGAATGACATTCCGGATATATTTCTATAGATATGTGCTATTACAAATTATGGGTGGCTGTCACTGATGTCAATGAAAGCATGGCCTGCAAAAATTAGGTAAAACAGGATACTAAAAATCCAGAGGCTTTTTAATGAAAGGAATCTACACCCATTTAAAGAGCCACCCCCAAGCCCACACACCTATATTTCCAAAATGCAAACAATTCTGATCTGGCCTTGCGGGGAATCTGTGCATTCTCATCATTTTCAAAATTGACTTTCCATATAACACATGTTGTAATCCATTCATAAAGTATACTTGATCAATATACATCTGAATTCATTATCTTTAAACATTCTTGGACAATAGGTGAAGTATCTGGGTGACGGGAGTGTGAAGGGAAAGACCGGATGTTCCGGGTCTTTCTGGTAGAGCCGTCTCTCATAAAGACCTCCAAACAAACCCAAACTAGTCCACCACCTACCCCAAGCCTTGAGAGAGACCAAGGCTCAGACACGTGTGATTTAGAGGAGGAGAATCTACAGGGAAAAGGGGCTTCACAGGCAGTGGACACCAGAGATCTGGAAGAAGGATTGAAAGGGTTAAAAGTAACTAGCCCTTCTAAGGAAGCATTGGCGGGAAAAGGAGAGGTTCATGAGGTGGTGGGCTAGGAGAGATAAAAACAGTTCGAGACAACATCCCGGGGGGTTGAGAGTGGATCTGAATGCAGGACCCTTGGACGGGAAAATGGGAGCAAGTCAGGGTGCCTAAAACTGAAGCGGAGAACCACAGGAAGAAAGACCATCTTACTGGGGTGAGTCGGAGACCTGTGAATGGAGAAAGAAGATCAGGGAAGAGAAAGAGGCCATTGCTAGAGAGAAAGAGGCTCGCTGGGCATGGCATCTAGAAGAACTGAGGAAGATGGGATGCTTCCTGAACCTTGGGGTAACTCGTCCAGAAAGGGAGACCCATCCTGGGGATGGATGGGAGATGAAGAGACCCTCCCGCTTTTGAGTCCAACTGACCCTGAGTTGGTGACTGGGGGTCAGGGACGAGTTTGTGGCGGTCCATGGGATCATAATACAGTTGATGTAATGGAAGAAAGCCTCTGGTTGCCCTTGCAAGAGCCGTTGCTCGAACAAGAGACTTGTGTAAAAAAGCATGTTATGGTTGATACCCCGTTGGGTGAATTAATAAAAGACAACAAGTTGTTTGACAAGCAGTCTGGCGGTGTTTTATTAGAGAGAAGGGAAGCCCAAACCAACGAACCTTCACAGGGAGGCAGGCAAGAAATGCTGAAGTTAGTAACAGGTAGCATGGGTTTAGTGCAGTTTGATGTAGTGCAATTTGAATTCAACAAAAGTGCTCACTACTGGTTCCTTGTTGTCCAAGAGAAAACTGATACATAGGGTATCACAAAGTTCCATCCAAGGACCAGTGTGGTTCATAAATGATGTGAATGAAGGACTAGAAGGGAAACTCATCAAATTTGCAGATGACACACAACTGGCACCGATAGTTAATTCCACAGAAAGTTAGAATCAGGATATAAGATGACTTTAACACATTGGAGAGCTAGGCCAAAGTAAACAAAAAGAAATTTAGCAAGGAAGATAGCACATTACAATAGAAAATTAAAACATTATAAACATTTAAAGCATTGTGCTAAAACCTGTGCAGGCCATGATCCTCAACTTCAAAGGTGTTAAATAAATAAATATCTCTTGACTTGATGCTGAAATGATGCCAACGTTGGTGCCAAGTGAGTTGCCAAGAGGACGGCATTCCACAGTTGGGGTGTGGCAGAAAAAGCCCTCCTCCATGCATCCACATAACAAACTGTTTTCCATGGTAGGACATAGAGGAAGGTCTTCCCAGCAGATGTTAGTGAACAGACAGGTTTATAAAGGGAGAGGCACCCCTTCAAATATCCAGGTCTCAAGCTGTTTCGGGCTCTGTCAACACTGAACTCAGACCAGAAGCATACTGGCAGCTAGTGCCACTCCTTCAGTACTGCTATCATTTGGGTTCTGAAGGATGTTCTTGTTAGCAGTCTAGCTGCTGCATCCTGCACTTGCTGCATCATCCTTGTCATTTTCAAGAGTACACTGCAGTAGTCTAACCAGGAGGTTACCATGTCATAAACTATTGTGGCCACATTATCCCTGTTCTGGAATGGTCATATCTGGTAGAACAGTCAAAGCTGACCCCAGGCAGTTCAAGCCACTGAACTCACATGAGCTGCTAATGGCAAAGATGAATCTAGGAGTACCCCCAAACTATACACCTGCTCCTTCAGGGAGAGTGCAACCCCATCCAGAACAGGTCTCCTTCGCCACTCCCAGATGTGAGAACCACCAAACCAGAGGGCCTCCATCTTTCCAGGATTCAGGATTCATTAATTAGCCCTCATCTGGCCCATTACAGCTTCCAGATATTGGTCCAGCACCTGCACAGCCTCAGGTGCTGGACCAACAATCAGGAGAAATAGAGCTGAGTGTCATCAACACTGGCCATCTTTTCCAACCTCCTGCTTTTCTTTTCACCACCCCGCCTCAATCTCAACACCCCCCCTTGCTATTTCCAAGATCACCCAACACTATTAGGTCAGAGAATTCCCCTAGCTATTTAACCAACAAGGGGTGAAGGAAAGAAATAAAAGAGGAAAACATTAAAAACTGCAAAAGCATTAACTTTTGATAACATGAAGCATTAGTACTTAAGATGCTCACTTTCAGAAATCAATGAAATAACTCAGAAATGAAAGTATGAGCTTTTTATGTGTTTTGTCGCTAAATCTCTTATCACAAAATTCCCATCTCTAATTGCCACCCCTAGCAGGGGAATAGAAAGCAAATGTGCTCTCTTTATCACCTGCTGCCTGCTTTTCCCCTGGTGAGCTCCTACATGAAGTACTTCCACTCCGTCACAGGACCCGTCTCTTCTGCTGTTCTGCAGTCAGAAATCAAAATCTATCACTCCGCGATTCTATTATTCTGTGAACATCTTTGAAAGTATTTCAACTCTCATCTCCTTGCCCAACTACTCTGCCAAATTTTAACCAAGATTCTGCTAAAATGTCGCTACCCTTTCCTCTCATCCTATGACTAGGAGTGCTGCTCCACAGACAAAGTGCTTATGCAAATTCTGTGCAACTGCCCCCAGCTGCCTGAAATGTCATCTCACTCTGCCTAACGGTAGGGCCAACCTTAAATGGAGGAGGTTACTTTAAAATGAAGAGAGGGGACATTTCTCTGTGCTGTTCTGCCCAGTGGGATGTAGTAGATAAAATAATGGATTAGGACTCAGGAGACCAAGGTTCTGTTCCCTGCCTCTGCCATAGAAACTCACTGGGAGGTGAAACTGGAAAAAACATTATTTAAATATCTTGCTTACCTTGAAAATCCTATTAGGGTCACTGTAAGTCAGCTCCAGCTTGGCAGCACGTAGCAACACAAAACAAATCGAAAAGGAAGTTTCCCTGCATTATGGATGTTCTGGGTTTTTTGGGCTCTTTGGCCGTGTTCTGAAGGTTGTTCTTCCTAACACTGCAGGAAGTTCTTCCTTACACTGTAGGAAGAACAACCTTCAGAACACAGCCAAAGAGCCCGAAAAACCCAGAACAACCATTAGATCCCGGCCATGAAAGCCTTCGCGAATATATTTCCCTGCATTATCTTTGGGAAATATGCCCTTCCATCCACCTCATGCCTGACATGCACCTTCTTTGGTGCTGCATCCCCTCCTCTTTGCAGAGATGAACCTCTTTACTCAGCCCTTGAATCTGACACCTAATCCTGTCATGTCCTGGAATGTTTCCCTGGTTTGTCCTTGTTGTTTTGTAAGGTTCTATGTTTATAATGGCCACCACTTAAGGATTACTTTTGAGAATGCATGGTGTAGACATATATTAATAAATGAGGCAAAAAAAAAAAAGAAAACAGAAAAATAAAGAAGAGAAAAATGTTGTGGCACCTTAAAGACTAACTGGTATATTTTAATATGAGCTTCCATGGACAAGTCCACTTCCTCAGACATGTCATTGCTTGATCTCCTAGCACAGACTAACACCTCTCGTGAAACTCTACCTTTTGCTTTAATAAATAAGTCATTCACAAACGTATAAAGATCCTTGAATAAATATACATTTCCCATTATTTCCAGACT
Organism: Pogona vitticeps; assembly: GCF_051106095.1. Taxonomy (NCBI): domain Eukaryota; kingdom Metazoa; phylum Chordata; class Lepidosauria; order Squamata; family Agamidae; genus Pogona; species Pogona vitticeps. Next base: position 227,630,016 of record NC_135783.1, on the reverse strand, counting down.
TCTCCTCATTCCCTTCTTGAGAAAGTTACATTCCTTTGAGTGTAAAGCCACTTCACAAGAATCCTGCTCATTTTATTTCAAAGGTCAGGGCTGTATAATTTGCAGTTTTGCAAATAGGAATATTTTCAAAACGCTGATGTCTAATTCCAGTTGGCATATTAAATATTCATAACTCTGTTTGATGCAGGAGATATTTGTAATTCAAATCTTAAAAATATTTCTTTTTCTTTACAAGCAAGGCCATGCACAGCAGTGTCATAGTTCGTTTGCAACAAATTAAAAATTCAGCAACAAGCCTTGTACTTGACTAAACAGAGCTCATTCTTAAATGGCACGCCTCATCTGGATGACCCAGCTGAACAAATACTTCTGCATTTCTTAACAGCTAATGCAGAAAAACATTATCCAAGATGTAGCTGTAAAATTGATATTATAGTTCACGTGAGAAATAAATAGTATTTGCCCTTTAAAAAAGACATAGTCTCCTGATGGTTTTGCCCTATCCTATTTTAATCCCTTATAGCTTGTATTTGTATTACGATAACTGTTCCTCTTCACATGCATAGAGAGATATTGCTTCCTTTTCTCTTAAAAGTAATTCAGAAGCAAATGCCCAGTGAATAGGCTTATTTGAAAGGGGGAAAAAGGTTGGAAGATGTGTTGCAGCAAATTCATGTTGACATAGCTTGACACTCTCCTTTCTGCTGCACTTAAAACAAGATGCTCAATTTTTTTTCTGTCCTTTTCTTTACTTTTGGCTTTGCCTGCCCCTAATAACTCAGCGTGGTCCAGTCATCCCTGCATGGAATAATCTCTGTTAGTTTTCTCTGTCCCCACCTTAAATGTTACAATTTTCCGCTCCACCATCATGTGCAGGAAAAGTCTAACAAAGTTGGGATATAGAGGCGCATTTGCACTATTTACACTTTAGAGCAGCAGTTCTGAACCATGAGTTCACAAATCTTCTTGGACTACAACTCCCAGTAATCCTGGCCAACACCACTAGTGGGGAAGGCTTTGGGGAGTTTTAGTCCAAAAGTATTTGGAGACTGAAGGTTGTGAACCACTGCCTTACACTATCTCTCCATATACTGTATGTCTCTAGGGCCTTGAGCGGCGGTTCTCAAAAATCCTTTGACAGTTGGCTTTTCTGGCCAGGGTTTCTAAGAGCTGAACTGCAATGACACACATAGCAACCCAAATTTGGTAACCACTACTGTAGTCTGTTTTGATATTTTTATGTGAAAGCAGCGCCATAGGTCAATGATGTTTACCAGCCACATTTATCAGCAAACGCTTGCCTCCAGTCTGTCAGGAGCAATGTTTGGTGGGATATGCGATCTCTCAGGAAATGCATGCCATGTACAGTACTTCACTGTACCATGATCAAAACCTTTTTGAGTATGTGTATTTCCCTTTTCATATTAGTACAGTGGTGCCCCGTATAGCGAGGTTAATCCGTTCCAGATTAACCTTCGCTATACGAAAACATTGCTGTGCGGGGCAGGAAAACCTATTGGAACGCATTAAACTTAGTTTAATGCGTTCCAATAAGTGTGTAAACTTACCCCCTCCAGCGATGTTTTCGCTCCGGCGGCCATTTTGGAGCCGCCGATCAGCTGTTCGGCGGCTCCAAAATGGCCGCCGGAGCCCCAATCGTCGCAAAGCGAGTGCGGCGATTGGGGCTGATCCGTATAGCGATCCCCAAAAAGGGATCGCTATACGGATTTTTCGTTAAACGGTGCACTCGTTAAGCGAGGCACCACTGTATGTTATTCACAGGTGGTGTTATAGGTTATTGTGGCAGAACTAGGGAATCTCTTCTAGGAGATTGGCCTTGAGTGACATTTTGTCAAAGGTATGCAGTGTTAATACCATGTTTTCCCCAAAAAAGACATATTTTTAACAAAAAAAATTATATTAATTTTTGCTCCAAAAACGTATTAGGGCTTATATTCAGGGGATTTTTTTCCATGTACAACCATCTACATTTATTCATGTCATCTTCTTCTGGTTGCTGCACAGTGGTAGAGGGCAGGGTTTCACATAACTGGGGCTTATTTTGGGGATAGGGCTTATATTACGAGCATCCTGAAAAATCATATTAGGACTTATTTTCAGGTTAGGTCTCATTTTCGGGAAAACAGGGCATTCATGATGCGTATTAGAATCTATTAAACTTTGAGCACTCACCTTGACCTAACATCAAAATACTTTGTTATAGAATGCTGTACCTCAGCACAACTTTTCTGTTTATGTATTTACCTCATTCTAATGTGAAGAGTACTTGAAAAATTTCTTACTGTCAATGCTTTCCAGATCACTGTCATGCTTGTCAGGAGTTCCTCTTCAAACTGCAGGATTTTCCAGCTTACGGTGAAAAGGGTTTGCTTGTTTTTTGCCTGCCTGTTGTTTTGTGCAAAGAAGTGCCAGATCCTGCACAGCTACTTTCCATGGGAAAGATAGCAATTTTACACAGAAACAGCAATAACATCATGTAGACTGATCTTTCTTCAGAAAACAAAATCGTGACAAAATGTCAAATAAATTTAACAAGATTTCCACTGAGGTTTCTCATGAGGGTGCTCGCAAAGAAAAATCCCAGTGTGAGGAGGAAAGAAGGATTTCCCCCTGCATCAAGACTGTGAGAGTCATTGCCCGCCCAGCCCGGAATAATGGGACGAGACGCAATATGTATGGGTTAAACTAGGGCCACAACTTTATTAACTTTATTCCCCTCCTCACCCTTACTCCCTGCAATTTCCCACGCTTCCTCCTTTAATTTTAATTTATTTTTTTAATTATTTTAAGGGAAGGATGGGGCATGGGAGAGATCGGAAGCTCCCTTACCCCAAATGCAACCCCTTATTACTCCCCCCCCCCAGGCCCATCAGCCCTTCCAACTATCTATACCAATGCCCTATCCCCTTGAATGCAAATTATTATTTTAATATTATTTCTATTTATTTCATTATTATTTTTACAGAGGCCTTGCAATGCTTACAAGGCACAGCTAAACCTAGAATCCCCAGAAACCTTGGGGCTGTGCCGATGCATAGCCCCAATCCCAGCAGGGATTTTCCAGAGCTGCTCCAGCCAGGTGGCGAAAGTGAAACTGCTTGGTTCCAAAGCAGCACTACTCCTCTTCACTTTGCAAGCAGGAAAGAGGTCGGAGCAGGCACAGGCTGCCTTCTTAAAGGCTTGCCTTTAGCCCTGCCTGCCTGACATCCTCTGACTCTCCCTGTTGACGTCTCTACCGGATGAGCAGTCAAAGAAGCCACACCCCAGCAGCTCCACCCTGTGCCAGAGGGGCCCATTCTTAAAGTGGACCCTCTGCTTACAGAATTAATCCATATTGGAATGGTGGCTGCAGGTCGAAAAGTCTGTACGTCGAGGCTCCATTGACCTACAATGCATTGAAAACCGATTAATCTGTAACCGGCCGTTTTTGTTCCGTTTTTGATTTTTTCTGGTCTGTAGGTCAATTCTCTGGCTGCAAGTCGAACCTAAATTCTGCAGCCAGAGAAGTCTGTAACTCGAAAAGTCTGTAAGTCGAGCCGTCTGTAACTCGAGGGTCCACTGTATTCTGAACAGACATCAATTGGCTTTCCAGAACAGCAGAGCTCATTCAAGTCTAAGGGGGAAAATGTTGAATGGAATAATATTTTGCTACAAGGTTGACATTAAACACAATTCAATACATGGTTGCAATGGCAGCTTAGCATTTTGCTGTCAGAATTATTCCACAACATAAATGCCACAAGATTACAGAAACCTAAAGATTTTATGTTAGGGAAGTAAAATATACAGTCTTCTCTGTTTCAAAAGCAGCTTGCCATTCACATATTTTTGTTGATGTAAGCAGAAACTGAACAGATCTATATATTTTTTAGTTTCATTAAGTGTCTTGAAGTAATCATCAATAATACTAACTGTTCTGGTAACATCAATTAAAGTGGATGGCATAAAAAGCTACCACATTTGATCAGAGCCTAGAAGACACTTCAAGTACCCCAAATTTATTTTGTCTTATAGCCCATCTCATACTAGTGCAGGCTATTTGCTGCACACGTAGTGTTTGTAACAAGCACAATTCCAACCTCTTTCCATCATAGTGAGACAGTAACAAAGTCAAGAAGATTATTTGCTCAATAGCTCAGTGGTTTAGGTATCTGGCTATGGATTCAGAGGTTGGGCATTTGATTCCCCACTGTGCCTCCATGACAGGGGCCGGACTTGATGATTCATAAGGTACCTTTCAGTTCTGCAATTCTAAGATATTGATGGTGATGATTTGAAGATTTCCTAAGCATTAGTCTTGAGTGAAATGTTATCCAGTGACTTTCCCTTCCTCACTGCTAATGTAAGAATGAAACTGCTGGATTAGATATCTGGCTGAGAGTTCTGTTAGTTACTTTGATGGCAGGCCCTGTCCAGAGCAACAGCTGTGAGCCAGGTGGACTTGGCGGTCACAAGAATGCTAAGAGATGTTTCTGGGATAAAGATCAGAATCTGTCAAGGGAAATGACTGTGGTATACTTACAAGGTATTACAGAAAGCTGGGTTATTAATATATCTAGTGTGCCAAGGAGCTTTGAGCTCTACTGAGGCTCTTAGAAATGTATGTTTATATAGCCTATTTCTGCAACCTCCCTCTCAAAACTCCTTTTCTAATCTACTTTTTCTGCAATTTGAGACCCATAACAGAGTGTCCTGGAGGGCTGAAGGACTCTGAAATTTGTTTTTCTGCACTTTGAGTCCTGATGTCAGATTGGCTTCTAGTCATACTTCTGTGCGGAGATTGTCCTGTTTGTCCTATGCAGAAAGCAAAGGGGCATCAAAAGGTGGCACAGATCACATTAGAAGATGAACAAGTAAATTAAGTTTTTGTGTTGTGACTGACATTGTTGGGGCTCTGGAGGCACCAAGTAGTTGAATACTGCTCTCACAGGGGATCAATGCAGTAGAATCTGTTATCTCCTGGAAGTGCCACCTGACTCGTTCACACAAGCCAGCTCCCATCAACATATGGGTCTTTCAAACACTCTCCTTCAGTGTAGATTTACTGGCTGCTTACAAGCTTCTTAATTGGTAACTATAGCAGAAGCACCCCATTTGGGTGCAGAGAATTCAAGCTCATTGTGAGTTCAGGAAATATAAGTCTTGGAATTAAATTGTAACTACAGCCTACTATTGAGCTGAATACATGAGAGTGTTTGTGACAGCAGAAAATACCCCACCATTCACCCAATGCAAGTACTGTATTTTATCCTGATGGATGGGAGTCCAACCCACACTAGGATTCCTACCTTCTTTTTCAGACAAACGCACAAGTGATTCTTACTTGCTATGAATATTGCATTAGGTTGATTTCCCTGAACTGCTAGTGCACACATGGGTTCTCCTCTGCATACACATGCAGTGTGCACACACGGTTGTGAACAGAGTACAGAAATAATAGTCAACATTCTTCTGCTCTTGAAGACATTGTCAAAACCATTTTATAAAGAGCATGCTAATTGTCATTAGAGTTTAATGCGCCATTTAATTTATCTAAACGCCAGTAACAAGGCAAATAAAAAATAATGGGCACAGCCATGAAAAAAAAACCCCACCAGATAATAGCCATGGTGCAGATCAGTTGCAAATCTGATAGACAAACAGCACAAAGTTTCCATTTTCCATGACAAATGCATAAGTTTTTAGTGTAGACGTACTGCTAATTAGGAGCCTATATTCTAATGTGATTTGCTGACTTCTAAGGAATGGCTGTTTACTGAATGTAAAACAGAAAGTAGAATCAAATATCCAAATTATGTACTGATGCCAACACTCTTTTACTTTGTCCTTGTTGTTTTGGGAGTAGAAAAGAGATTAAGAACAAAGATAACAAGAACAAATGCCTTATTGTGTGGGTGGCATTTTGTGTACATCAAATGCAAAAAAATCCAGGGTGGAGCTGGTCTGTTGTATTCATGTCTCTTCCTATTTTAGGTTTATTTGTAGGTGCTTTTAAAAACATGCAGACACATAATCTGTCTTTTATCCATCTGGAATATTGGTATGAGCTAGCCCAGAAATGTTTAGTTTTACATTGGATGGAAGAATTATTCTAAGATTAATGCTCTCCCCCCCCACACACACTTCCTCACCCCCTCTCTCCATATATATAGGTTGTGTGTGTGTGTGTGTGTGTGTGTGTGTGTGTGTGTGTGCGTGTGCATGCATACACACACACACACACACACACACACACACACACAACCTAAGAGAACATGTAAATTTGCAGAGCTGCAATATTTGTTCTGAATTTTACTTGTGGCAAATTTCATCAGTATCTGCGAAAAGTAAATCTTCACAACCTTCACCTCTAGATAAACAAATTCAGACAATCTCTGTGGACCATCAGCATTTCCTCTTGGAGATGTCTATATACTAAAATTCTTCTTATATAAAACGTTATTTTCAAAACCCAAACATGTTGCACACTGTGGCATTCAGCTCTGCTCTCACCTGTCCGTCACAGCTGGGCAGGGAACCTCAGCCAATGAGAGGACGGAGGGTGGTGCAGAAGTGGGAGGAGCTGGGTTATATAAGGTGTGTGTGAGGTGTGAGAGGGGATCAGATCAGTTTGGAAGACGAGTGATTAGAGAGATTGATAGAGAGTGAGAAAGAGCCTGTCAGTGAGGGAAAAGTCTGTGAGAGCTAGTGTCTGAGAAACAGTGATTGACTAATTGATTTTATACCTGTGATTTACTCTTTTCATTTTGTACCAATCAATAAACATTTTCATTTGTTTGAAAGAAACACTTGTCCTTTTGATTTTAAGGATAGGTTGGTGGCAGCAGTTTTGGTGAAAGGTAGTGAGCACTCTTAGAGGCCTGGATGGGTAAAGGCTTGAGAGTGGTCCACTACACACACATTGAACTAATTAATAACAGTAGCAGTGTCCATGTGAATACACGTTGAAGGAAAAGACAGACAGATCACTGTCCCAAGGAGATTTCAGGCGAACCAATGGTGAAAAGTAGGGGAACTGAGAAAAACCGAAGACTGATTTTATTTTAGCAATAGGTGCTAGAGCCCAGTTACAACAGAACTATAAACTGTGTAAATATAATAATTGTGTGCTGTCAGGATAATCCTGATTTATGGAGATCCTTTTAAGGGTTTTCCAGATAGAGAATACTCAGAAGTGAGTTGCCCTTCCCCTTTTTTTGATTGAATCCTGGGACTGTGCAGCTTGCCGAAGGCCACACAGTCTGGCTCTTTTCTCATGGCATACAGTGTATGGCAGCCTTGTGGTACAGTGGTTGAACTGCTGTATTGCAGCCAAAACTCTACTCATGACCTGGGTTCAATCCTAGGTAGCGGACTCAAGATTCACTCAGCCTTCCATCCTTCAGAGGTCAGGGAGGGGGCAATGTGTAGTTTGAGTAATTAAATTGTAAACTGCCCAGAGTGTGCTTTAAGCATTATCAACAACTTTTTTTTTAAACTTTTGGACAATTTCACACTTTCACACTCCCAACCTCTGGCTCTGCCGCCAGATATCCAACTCGTTAGGATATCCAGCTAGAAGAGTGTAGAGATGGAAAAACCGGACAATTTTCTCTCTTACACATTTAGAATTCTTTCAGCCTCTTCTTCCTTCCATTTTGCCAATAAAGAAATTTGTGAATTTTGGTGTTGATGAAAAAGACAAACAGAAAATTTTCACTTATTCTTATTGGCCAAAATACAAAAGGTAAAGCTATCTTCAGCATGAAGAGGACCACATTGAATCTGCCTGCCATGTAGTTGTGGAAGATGAAATATTTAACTGCTGGATAGCTCCATGGTTTAGGTGTCTGGCTGAGGAACCAGAAGTTGGGAGTTCAATTCCTCACTGTGCCTCCTTGATAGGGGCTGGAATGATCCATAGGGTACCTTCCAGTTCTGCAGTTTTAATATATTATTATTATTATTATTCAAAAAATACCAGGCACAGTCAATTAAAATTATAAAAACATTAACTGGTATTATGTAACAGATACAGATTTTAACCAAAACCCTAAGTATCTGTTAAATATCAGTGTAGTATGTACGCTGTTCCTAATATTGCTGATTTTTGTAGCTCTGATGGCGGTGCGATTTCTGAGATCTGCAACTGCTTATAGTACAAATTTCTTGATATTGTTCCCAAAGTCCCGATGAATATGGAGAACAATGAAGCATGTTTCATCTGCAAGCGAGATGTGTTTTGATTGCCAGGTCTCTGTATTTTTTTAGTTTGCCCAATTTTTTATTTTCAGCTCTGGCATCCCCTGGAATTGCAATGTCAATGATCCAGACATTTCTTCATTCTATTACTACTATATCTGGTGTGTTATATTCAAGGTGTTTTTCTGGAAATCCCACAAGATTTTAACTTCATGATTTTTAACATCTTCTCTACCTGATGGTGCCATGAGTCTTTGGAGGCTGGCAAGTTTTATTTTTTGCATAATTACCAGTGCACTAATTTTCTCACTCCATCATTTTGTGATCTGTTTGTGCAATCTTTGGACACTCAGAGATGAGGTATGACACAGTTTCATCTTTTTTTTTTTTTTTTTTTGGCAGAGTCAACATTTGCTCTTAGCATTAATGCCTTGAATTTTAACTTTCAACATAATCATCAGTCAAAAAAGAAGAGAGAACCTTAATTGAAGCACCACAAATGATGCTGAATAAAGGATTTGAAGCTAGTCTTTAGAGTTAAGCACTAAAAGCCCTCCAACTGCGTCTGTCAATTTAAGCTTTCTCCTACATTAATTGCTTCCCCCTACAAATCTCAAGTTCCTTCCATCTCATTTATGAAGAAATTTGCACATTTTGATAGGTTCTAATTTTAAAAGCAATGACATCAATTGAAATTCTCACTCATCTCTAGTGTGAGATGTTCCAAAGGTTGAATTAAAAAAGTGAGTGTTGAGGGGAAAGCTGAAGGAAATCAGCAAGGTTTTTCTGCCCTTTTTCTCCATCCGCTAGTTTCTCCTGGACCACCATTTCAGTTTCCATATTATTTCCTCTCTCTTTTTTTCACTCCTTCCACTCTTCAAAGCAATAAATAAACACTAAAATCCTGTGAATGAAAAAAAAATATTACACATATATAAAATTATATTAATAATAGAATTTTTCATTCAGTTGGATAACATAAACATTAATCTATGCAAAGGATATAGATTTTTTAGATTTTTTAGAGTCAGGGTTGATGCACCACAGATTATTGACTCTGCCAGACTAGAGCTCAGTGGGGTGAGGGCAGGAGGAATGCCCCAATGCCCAAATGTTGTTATGTTATGTTCCGTCAAGTTTGAACTGATGTACAGAGATCCTAATAAGGCTTTCAGAGTAAGTGTGATATTTAAGGAGTGTTTTTATGAGTTCCACACCTCCAGTGAGTTTCCATGGCTGAGCAGGGATTCAAGCACAGGCCTCCCGAGTCCTGGTCCATCATTTTACCCACTAGGCCGGACTGGGCATTGCCAAAGTGTAGAAAGGAGTGATGCGGGCTTTATTTTACCACAAATATTTACAGCAATTTTTAAAAAAATGATTGATCAGTACACCACCACCCAAGAACAGCTCACTATAGAGTAGAAAAAGAAAGATGCAGGTTAGTTCAACAAATGGGGTGAATATAATATGTGGGAAATGGTGAGGCAGTATTGCAGGAGGATGGGGGCCCAGCAGGAAGCCTGTGACACAAAATGAGCTGCAAAAGAAAGTGTGTGTGAATGGAAATATTTAATGTAATAAGAGGAAGGAAGCAAAAAAGAGGTTGGTTGGAAATATTTGTTTGTTTGTTTCAGAGGAAATATAAAGGGCTTTGCATTTAAATTGGTTGCAATGGAATCCTGGCTCCACGGTGAGATGCAATTACTTGGAAACTCACAGTGGAGGTCAGAACACCTTAGCTTTTACAAGCCTTTGGTCATAGCTCTGGTCTGAGAAGGACTTGTTCCTCTCAGTACAGTGGGGTCTTGACTTAAGAACGGCTTGAGTTAAGAACATTTTGACTTAAGAACCGCTCTCATAGGAAAATACTGACTTGAGTTACATACTTAGATTTGAGTTAAGAACTGAAAAAAAACCACGTGGGAGGCAGGGAAAGTGCAAAATTTGAACTTTCAGTTAACTGTTGGCCAGTGAAAAGGGTGCCTGTCTGCTTCCTCACTCCTCCCAGCGTTTAGAGAGTGGATTGGGAGACAGTCTTCAGACCGCCTGGTACTGTACTGCCTGGACTGTATTTTCCCTGCCTTCCTTGAACCTTTCTTGACCTAAGAAAAAAAAGAAACAAAATATCCCCCTCTAGTGGTCAAAGGCGGAATAGCAGCTTTCCATTAGTTTCTATGGGTGGAAAAGAGCAGATACGGATCAAATGGTTTTCAATGCATTCCTATGGGAAATGCAGATTTGACCTGAGAACTTTTTGACTTGAGAACCGCCTTCCAATACGGATTAAGTTCTCAAGTCAAGCCCCCACTGTACACAGCGTGGGTAACTGAGAAATGCAAATATCATCTCAGTGTCTAGTTTTGGTGGCTAAGGTGATGATAGGAGACAGATAGACAAGCAGAGACAAAAGTAGAATTTAGAACAGAGAACTGTGATGCGTAACCACCCCTAGGTTAGTGGGCCCTTCAAAAAAAAAATAATGAGCATGAATAATTGTGTTGCTAGTAATATAATTTTTCTGTGTTTTAATGTTAGAGCTTGTTCATGTTTTTATCCATACTTTTTTACTTAGTCTTGTTGTGCACTGTCTTACATCCTGATTTGAGGAGGAAGGTAGGATAGAAATCAAATCAAATATGTGCATAAAGGCAAAGGGGGAAAGGAGGAAAGAAAGAAGGAAAGAAAGCTGGTGCCAGCACTCCAAGTATAGGAAGTGATTAGTTGGAGAATCCAAAAAACAAACAAGCCAGCAAACTCGGGGCAAACAATACCTTTTGTTTTTAGCCGGGCCTTGACTTCCCAGGAATCAGACAAGAAAATCTAAAGAACAGTCTTGAAAAGCTTCATCAAATGGCAGCTGTAAGTCTCTCAATACAATGTGCAAGAAAAATGGTGAGAAGAAAGAAGATAGCTTTCAGCTACACTATGTAGGTCCAGCTTCAGACATGAAGGAAAGAGTTGAATCCGATGAAGAAGGTGATGTTGCGTGCCACCTGAACTCTGGGAGATTGTTGGAAACAATGAAGAAGGGTGTCTCCAGCATGTTCCAAGAATGGATCAAAGGATCTTGGATTGGGGGGCAGTTATGGGGAGCACAAAGGAGGCGGAAACATTGGGCATATTCAGGAGTAGGTTAAAAGAAGGAATGGAGAGCTTAACTCTGCAGAATGGGATGTTGCATGAAGTTGAGCTGACTGAGCATTGTGTGTAGGCATCCCTCAGTCTTGAGAGACTATGGTAACGTGCTCTGAATAGAGGTCTTGGAACCACGACTAGTGTGGCTGAGAAGACCAATTTGAGAGTGACAATCCATTCCACACTGAAGATAAATACAATCTGCCCCCAGTCCAGCGCCCTGATTTTGCTGGTTTCGGGACTGCCTCTAACTCAGCCTGGTGAACAAGTGACTGAGCATTACAGACAACAAATTCGCAAGTAACAGCTAGAAATGGGCACTTGGTTCACGATTCAAGGAACTCAATGAATTTACATTTTTTCCAAAACAAACCACAAATTGAGTCATTAGTTTGGTTGTTTTTTTTAGACAGCCTGGTGGCTGTCTTTAAACAACAACAACAAATGGCTGTCTCCCTGCCTCCACAATTGGCCTCCCAACCCCTTCCCACTGTCCCTGTCACCTCCCTACTTTTTCCTGCTGCTGCCTCCTCTTTCTCCACTGCAACTACCATCTTGAGAACTCCACAGCAGGCCAGTGGCCTCTGCCTCTCAGCTAGTAGGCAGGGACATGTGCAGATGATCTCCCCGATGGCTGACAGGCTGTCTAACTAAATTTTTTAACAACAACAACAACAACAACAACAACAACAATAATAACAATAACAATAATAACAACAATAATAACAATAATAACAATACTACTACTACTACTACTACTACTACTACTACTACTACTACTACTACTACTAATACTAATACTAATAATACTAATACTAATACTAATACTAATACTAATACTAATACTAATACTAATACTAATACTAATAATAATAATAATAATAATAATAATAATAATAATAATAATAATAATAATAATAATAATAATAATAATAATAATAATATAGTAAGCCAGCCTGTCAACAATCCAGGGGCCATCTGTTCATGTTCCTGCCTCCCAGATTGGGGGGGGGCATATGCAAAGGTCACCAGCTTGCAGCTGGGCTCTCAAGATGGCAGTGGCAGCAGAGGAACAGGAGGCAGGAGCAGGAAAATGTAGGGAAGTGATGGGGCAGGCTGTGGGGGGCAACAAACCAGGAGGGTCATAAATTGCCAAAAATTCATTGGTTCAGGAAACTTCTGTATCTTCAGTTTGGACAATCCCAAACCAGGAAATTCACGAGTTTTGATGAATTTCCTGGTTCGTTTTTAGCTTTGTGCCCATCTCTAGTAACAACCAGGAGGAGAATCTTATAACTAAGGAATATCATATAGATACACCGGTGGTTTATGAACCCACTCATCTATCTAGGAATGAGGACACTTCAGGATTGTCTACACATCTCACCTAGACTTTAGATTGGTGATGTTAAGTTACTTTCATGGATCACTTGACTAAGTGATAACTTCACAGTATTTCAAGGTGTTTATAGTTGTCTGATTCCCATACTGCAAACAAAGAAGGGCAGCTCCTCCTTTGTTTAAGGTAGAAGACATGAATGGCAAGCACGATAAAGGTGGCCAGCCTAGCACAATACTATCAGAATCCTTCTGTTCTGGCTGCCATGTCTCCATTGCTTATTTTCAGGCTTGCAGAACAAAAGGGCACAGTACACCTATTAGACAGAGGCCTAGGATGAAGCCCACAAAATTACAAAAACTGAAGTTGTGTAAAAACTGTCTTGGCTGAGTTTCCCAGCAAACTTACATACATTTTGGGAGCAAAAATCCAATTTTCTTGGCAAGCATGGACTACAGATTTTATTTTAAAGCACAGTGCATGTACATCCTCAATTACAGCTTATAAGCATGAATTATGATCATTTGTATTTTCTTTTGGAAATGGGAAGGTAACACAATAAATATCAATACTTCCACATTTGCATTGAGTTGTGTTAGTCCCAGTTGTGCTGTTACTCAGCATGCTGTCTTCTTTATGGGCTGCATTCTTGGCAATAAGAGAGTTCAGATAACTGGTTCCCTCTTATTGTGATTAGGGCTGCTGCTGAAACCTATACAGTTCTTGCAACTTACATATTCATTTCTTCTGAATAATATTGTTCTCCCTGCTGTGTATTCTATAAACCCATCAAGGATCAAGGTTTGATCTTAAATTAATGAGAAGCCTAGCTCTGAAAACCCAAGCTTTCCATACTCTCCTGAGAACAATCTAGTTACATGCAAGTTTGTATATCTGTGAGCTAACTCAGAAATCCAAGTACAAAATTCAGCATTTGGGATCATTCTGCAGATTTGTAAGTCTCCTAGGGACCAGTGGCTTTACAAAGCAAAAACTAATAATGCCATTTTCATACCAATCCCTTTGATGTAAAGCTTTTCTGCTGTTGTGGTTTCCTTGCCTGAAATTTCTAAGCAATTTGTTTTTTTTTAATAAACTTTGTTATGGAGTACAAATATCATGGCTATTTAGCTGAATTACAAGAGGTGTTAAATACTGGCACTAAAAGCTGTTTTATCTAATCTGGAAGGTAACTCAGGCTTGGATACCAATAGCAAAGCTAATATTAAAAGCACAGATGAAACATTTCTATCCATAAATCCACAGTACAGTGGTAAAAGTTGGCATTCATGCACTGATCACCATCATCCTCATAGCCATGCCTTCTATGGAGGATTCAAAATCATAAAGAAAAGGTTTCCTCACCATCAGGAGCAAGTGTAAAGCTGCAGGTCTTAACTGCCCATTTCTTAGCCCTACTTAGTGGTGCTTGGTGTTCCATCATCTCAGTCTTAGCCACTTCTGATGTTGCATGGCTTCCAAAATCTGTAAGAACAGGTGTGTTCATGGCAACAAGGTGGGACCACGTACATGGAGGAAACTCACAAATGCCATAATAGTAATTTCATTAAATTGACATTTCACACGATTTCCACTCTGTGGATGCTGCATGCATTCTGTCTAATGAGTAAAGAGATCATTGATCACATATCTTGCATAGTTGGAGAGGCTGAAACTATCCTGTGATTCGTTCCTTAATCTCTCGTTTTTTCCTATCTTCTTTTTTGAAATGAATAAGAGATTGCTTTGTCAGCATTCTTTGCATGGGACTATAATGTAAGCTTTGTGTTATGAGCCCTCCTTGAAAATGGTCAGGTGTTTCCTCTGTTTTCTTCTACATGCTTTACACTTTGCTCATGTCATATATAATGTGATCTGACCTGCGGCCTGCCCTTGTTAGCTCACCATCTTGAGTAGTCTGCTCTGCAAACAAATTATTTCTTCTTTTTTAAAGCGTGGCTGAGATGTAAGTTGAACTGTATTGATCTGGGATGCCTGGTCTGTACTGATCTGGGATGTATGTGTTTCTCAGGGTAAATAAACTTTAGGATCTTTAATCCAACACACTTAATTTATCAGGCTCCATTAGACTGCACTTACGCATCTCAGAGATTCTGCTCGTAAAGGAGTCTTAGCAAGGGGGATGAAGGCAAGCCAGAGGTTGGAAAGTTAAAGAGTATTTAAAATAATAATTTGTGTCATGAAATCCATTTTGCTCAATGGCAACTCTGTCCAGGGTCTCTTAGGTACAGAATACCCAGAAGAGTTTTACTATTCCCTTCTTCCGGGGTACTTTGGGAATGTGCAGCTTGCCCAAGGCCACACAGGCTGACTCCTCTCCCAGAACAGACAGTGAGGAAACAAACTCCCAACCTTTGGCCCTGCAGCCAGATGCCTAACTCAGTGGGCTATCCATCCAGCTATCCAGACAACACCCTTTAAAAAGTAATTAGTTGCCATTTATAGTTCCAGGGTCCCAAAATGTTGGTAGTATTATTATAACTAGTTTGTTTAAAAAGTAACCATTTCCCATTTCTCAAAGGTAAAATATTTAGTCTTCCAGTTATTTTTTTTTAAGAAAGTCCAAATGTTACCAGATATTGGCCTTGATATTAAAAAACATTCTCCTGCTAACATCTCTGTCGTGCTTTTAATATCCACAACAGAACATAAGGTGGCAGAGTTGGTACTTCAGGCATGTGATATCCCTCCACTACTTAATGAGACTGAAACTGTCAAAGTAACTAAAAATTGAAGTGACACTTTGAAAGGAATAAACTTACCTAAAGTGGTCTAATTGGCTAGATAGGCGGGATATAAATAGAATAAATAAATAAATAAATAAATAAAAAATACCCATTGTTAACTTGGAATCATTAGCTGTGATGCGAATGTAGATTATAATAATAACTGTGTGCCATAAAGTCAATTTTGACTTACAGAGAGCCTTTCTAGGTTTTTCTAGGTAAAGGATACTCAGAAGTGGTTTACTATTCCCTTCTTCTGAGAACATCCTAGGACTGTGCAGCTTGCCCAAGACCGAGTAGATTGACTCTTTTCTGGGATTTACAGTGGGGGAATTAAAATCCCAATTCTGGCTCTACAACCAGATACCTAACTCACTGAGATATTCAGTTAGCTATGTAATTTATACCTTACGGAATTATAATAGTAGTAGTAGTAGTAGTAGTAGTAGTAGTAGTAGTAGTAGTAGTAGTAGTAGTAGTAGTAGTAGTAGTAGTAGTAGTAACAACAACAACTACAACAACAACAACAACCTTTGAGCTGCAGAGCTGGAAGGAATCCTATGGATCATCGAGTCCAGCCTCTCTCAAAGAGGCAAAGTGGGGAATTGGAATTTTAAAATACAGTTTGTAAGAGTTACTTCCAAGCTTTTGAGTAACTCACTATTGGGAGGCACCAACAGGCAGCAGACATAGGAGTTAGCTTTAGAAAGAGGATGAAAGTACACTGAAACAACAGAGCTGCAGGTGATTCTGGCCACAGTTATAATAAAGCCACACAATTGAGTATCTGGAGAGTATGTATTTGAATATGTTAAAAGAGAGTGCCAGGAAGAAAGATTTATCCCACATTATCCATAATCTGGAAGAATACCCTACAAATCCTATGAGGTAATTTCTTTGACCCTAATCATCAGTGTTGCCAAATTTTGACTGCTAGTCATGTGTCTCTGGCCACTGAAGTTTAATGAGCTTTCCTGCATTGACAGAATTATGTCTTGTTCTCCCCAGAACCAAATATAATGAAGTTGCTCATTAAAAATAATGAGATGCCTTAGTAATGAGCCCTGATCTACAGCATCTATCTGCAAAATATCTTCTTTTCAATTGAAAAATAATTAGATTCAATTGAGGTTCTCAAGTTGGGATATAAAAGGTAACCACAGAATCATACTTAATTATAATAACTGGATGCTTTGAACTTTCAAATGTGCATGGAAGATAAGTTACGAATCAGCATTTGTGAGATACAGCAATTGGAAGATTTCTGCGTTAGACAAAATGCCTGTGTCAATATCACATACTATGCTACTGTCAGTTATTCTGACATGGATATTCTAAAATCCACTCTGCGTTTGCTTTAGCTCAAGCATTCCATTTCATGCTGGTTCCTGGTTTATAAAGCACTTCCTGAGCCAGTATTCTCCATGATTTCAATTGCCAGGAAACTTTGGAAACTTATCACTAGGCAAAAATGCCCACAGAACAGGGATTGGCAAGGTAACCAAGACACCCCCTGTTTGGCATTCTTCAGTCTATTCTGAAGAGCACAGAATCCTACTACTCCATTCTGGATCATCATGAAACAAAAATCCTCTGGATCAAGGCAACAACAGTGTGATTGTAATCTTGTGATCCCTAGATTATTGCAGCAGGATTTATCTCCCTTTCTACAAACAGGGGGCCATGAAAGAGATCCAGCATTGTAAAACTTACATATGGTTCTACCATGCCACTTAACATGCCACCTTTTCATGCTGCCATCAAGATTCTAATGAGGGATGCCTCAGAAATTAGGGGCTGTGCCACAATGAAGGTGACACTTTTTTTCAAGTGACTCCTTTTATTCCCTTGTATCCTGCCAATGTGTTTTGGGATTGAGACGGTGTTCCATCATGTATTCTCCATCTGTCATCCTCTTTGGACTGTTCTGCCCAGTCCTTTTTGCAGCCATGCTTTAAAGATGAAGAGGAAATTTAATCATTATGAACCACAGTGGGGGTTATGGTGCCCTAGTCACGTTTTCATTCATAGTCCACCTAAACCTAGATACTGTACGTAATATAGGCAATCCATGCTATGGTATTGTCATTTGAAGATGCATAAACTATCTCAGAGATTGTTTTATCCGCTGCACAGGAATTCGCATCTTTTTTTTTAATAAACAGAAAACAGCCAGGACAAAAAGCACACCAAATCTTTCAGTTTATCCTATTATAGTACTTTAAAAAAATTATATACTAACTTCTTGGAATAGCTATATCCCACGCGGCTCTTCTTTTCCCTCTCAGTAAACCATGATGCAAAAAGCAGAACTGACATCATCCAACTGTCTTCTGGTTGATTCTATCTGATGAGAGGAGGAGGGTTGACATACTTAGCGGATTCAGGAAAGATGGGAAGAGTATATGGAAACCCAGTGTGGTGTACCAGACAGAGTGATGGACTAGCATTCAGGAGGCCAGGGTTTCAGTCCTTACTCAGCCATGGAAGTTCACTGGAGGTGTGGAACTGGTAAAACCACTTCCTTATATATCTCACCTTGAAAGCCCTACTAGGGTCATGAGAAGTCAGTTCCAACTCAATGGCACACATTAACAACAATATGGGAACATGCCCCTAACAACTCTGATCTTATCCTCACGCCAACTATATTGCTGACATTAATTGTAACCTTCCATTCACAGAATAGCCCACAACCCTCTCGGTGCAAAGATTTAAATATTGGTTCATGAGCATGAAAAATCTGTTATTCAAGTCTATTTTCTGAATAGTAATTTAAGCATCTCTTTCTTGGTGTGCAAATGCATTATATTTGTCACAATACTGTCTCTGAATATGTCACCACTATATCAGCATCTATCTTCTCAGTTACACAAGGGATCACTTAATAGGTTTTGTGGTATCTTTCCAGTGTGATTTCGCTATGCCATTCAACATTGATTGACTCCTGTTGGTAGAGTTTGAGAAACATGTGAGATAATGATCATGTACCAACACAAAGAAAGTGATCCAGCATTTCAGAAAGGAGAAAAAGATGTCAACAAAGTAATCCCATTTTTATTCAGCAGTTCTATAGTAAGTATAATTTTCAGCTCTGCCTTAGCTGAATGGCAAAGAAAGTAAGTAAGTCACTAAGCAGAACTCAGAAATTTCTAAAAGTGGAAGTTCTGTCAGTTTAGCTTGTACAGGAGATGAGATCTCACAAGGTCTGCTTTGATCTAGCCATTCTAATTTTGCTAGGCTCATTTTAATTATGTAGTGATCCCAAGTGTACTTGGAAGCAATTTTCACTGATGCCAGTAAGACCCATTTCCATGTGAAGGCTTGAGATTCAGAAAGGACTGGAGGAAAAATTGCAGGAGAGGCATAGCAGCTTTATTTGGTGATGATGACAGAGGGTGGGGGTGATGCATAATTGATGGTGAATAATTTCAGTTTTCAGCCATCAGGTTTATTCCAGACCCAAGGTAGCTAAAGGCTGGCATTTTATTCATTTAAGTGATTTAAATGAAGAATCCATTAAGTTGGTTGTTGCGGGTTTTTCGGGCTCTTTGGTCGTGTTCTGAAGGTTGTTCTTCCTAACGTTTTGCCAGTCTCTGTGGCCGGCATCTTCAGAGGACAACACTCTGTGCTGTCCTCTGAAGATGCCGGCCATAGAGACTGGCGAAACGTTAGGAAGAACAACCTTCAGAACACGGCCAAAGAGCCCGAAAAACCCGCAACAACCATTAGATCCCGGCCGTGAAAGTCTTTGCAAATCCATTAAGTTGCTTCATCAGATCCTAGCTGTTAAAGATATCACTTAATTCGTTTTGAGCACAAAATCTCCCTCCCTCCTCTGAAGTTTTATGTCCTTCCTCTGATATTTTGAGATGCAATCTACAAATAGGGATGAACAAATAAGTCTTATGAAAAAGGACAAGGGAGAGTTTCGTTCTAGCTCATTGTTTTGTTAAGAATTTGACAAAATTTACAAATTTCTTCACATTTTGCATTGAAAGAACATTATTTTCTTTAAAAATCAGCAAGTGTGGATGGGACAAAAACGGGTGTATAATTCAACCAAGCTCAGGGCATTTAGTGCTTAATTCTCAAAACTTTGATTTCAGTCTCTATGTATCCAATTACATAATTGCTGAATTAGGGTTGCCCCACCTTTTTCCTGTTTGTCAATTTATTCACTTTCGTCATTCAATCATAAACAGAGTTGCAATTAAAACAAAAATGCAAATGCAGTACTTAAATATATAGTACTAAGAAGTTGGAAAATACAAATACAAATATGTTGTTTTTGCTTAGTCTTTAAGTCATGTTTGACTCTTCATGACCCCATGGACCAGAACACACCAGGCCCTCCTGTCTTCCACTGCCTCCCAGAGTTGGGTCAAATTAATGTTGGTAGCTTCAATGACACTGTCCATTCATCTCGTCCTCTGTTGTCCCCTTCTTCTCTTGCCTTCACACTTTCCCAACATCAGGGTCTTTTCCAGGGAGTCTTCTCTTCTCATCAGATGGCCAAAGGATTGGAGCGTCAGCTTCTGGATCTGTCCTTCCAGTGAGCACTCAGGGTTGATTTCCTTCAGAACAGATAGGTTTGTTCTCTTTAAAGTCCAGTGGACTCTCAAGAGTCTCTTCCAGCACCACAGTTCAAAAGCATCAATTCTTCAGCGATCAACCTTCTTTATGGTCCAGCTCTCACTTCCATACATGGAAAAAACATAGCTTTGACTATGTGGACCTTTGTCGACAAGGTAATGTCTCTGCTTTTTAAGATGCTGTCTAGGTTTCTCATCGCTTTCCTCCCAAAAAGCAGAAGTCTTTTCATTTTGTTGTTGCTGTCACTGCAATGATCATGAAGCCCAAGAAAGTAAAATCTGTCACTGCCTCCATATCTTCACCTTCTATTTGCCAGGATGTGAGGTGATGGGACCACCGACCATGATCTTTTTTTTTTTTATGTTGAGCTTCAAACCATTTTTTGCATTCCCCTCTTTCACCCTCATTAAGAGGTTCTTTAATTCTTCCTCACTTTATGACATCAGAGTGGCATCATCTGCATATCTGAGGTTGTTATAGTTCTTCCGGCAATCTTAATTCTGGCTTGGAATTCCTCCAGTCCAGCCTTTCACATGATGTATTCTGCATATAAGTTAAATAAGCAGGGAGACAATATACAGCATTGTCGTACTCCTTTCCCAATTTTGAACCAATCAGCTATTCCATATCCTGTTCTAGCTGTTGCTTCCTGTTCCACATATAGATTTATCAGGAGATAGATAAGGTGGTTAGGCACTCCCATTTCTTTAAGAACTTGCCATAGTTTGCTGTGGTCCACACAGTCAAAGGCTTTTGCGTAGTCAATGAAGCAGAAGTAGATATTTTTCTGGAACTCTCTGGATTTCTCCATAATCCAGCGCATGTTAGCAATTTGGTCTCAAGTTCCTCTGCCCCTTCGAGATCCAGCTTGTACTTCTGGGAGTTCTCGGTCCACATACTGCTGAAGCCTACCTTGCAGGATTTTGAGCATAACCTTACTAGCATGTGAAATAAGTGCAATTGTACGGTAGTTGGAGCATTCTTTGGCACTGCTCTTCTTTGGCGTTGGGATGTAGACTGATCTTTTCCAATTCTCTGGCCACTGCTGAGTTTTCCAAACTTGCTGGCATATTGAGTGTAGCATCTTAACAGCATCATCTTTTAGTATTTTAAATATTTCAACAGGAATGCCATCACCTCCTCTCACCTTGTTGTTAGCCATGCTTTCTAAGGCCCACTTGAATTTATATGGCCCACTTGACTTCTAAGGGCCACTTGACTACATACAAATATGTACATCCACAGAATACTGAGTTAAAAACAAAGTGCAAGCAAAATAAAAAATACAGATCTCTCTCCCCACAAAATGTTCCCCATGTTAAACACTACAGATGTTATGAACAGGCAATAATTCCTAATTCTTATAAATTGACATTGTCTCAACTGAAAGATACACCTCAGTGGCTAATTTTCAGGCCCAATAAATTCTTCGGCTCTCATGGATCCAAGATCAAGCAATGTTGATTTCTGGTTGCCAACTTCCCCATAATGTATGCAATGTCTTTTATGTCCATCACCTTGAGCAATAAACTACATACACACAGCAGGCACAGAACAATCAGTTGATTTTTTCAAAAAGAAGCAGACAACCCATTCACTGCTTCTGATTCTTAAATGCCCATAAAACAAAGCAGCCACTTTTGTAGTTTGGTTCAATTTGCATTACTTAATTGAAAAGGTCATTTGTGTGTATTAAGGGTGCCTTTATACCTCAATTTGCTTTGTGTGTGAAACAAAGCAAAACAAAAGCAACTTCAGTTTTCTTGTCAACACCACAAAATACTCTGAACTCTCCAACACATTCCTTTGTTCTCCAATGTCAAAATGAGGCAAATCTGAATCTATAAGCCTCAAAATGTTTATGGCAAGTAAAGTCATGTGGGTTTTTTTCCTATACTGGAAATAGTGAGACTTGTTTAAGTTTATTTTTTAGAAATTCACTAACATTTGCAAATTTCTATATTTTCTAGAGGGGAAGAATAAGGTGAGAGGGAGCAACTAAATGTAAAACTAATATGTATTCTCATCCTCTGCGTATAAATGCCAATTTTCCTAAATGTTCTTGCTTTTTGATGAATTTCTTCAAAATTTGTGAATATTTATTTATTATTCATCTGTTTGAGTCACACTCCATTCTTCACTGAAGAAACTCAAGGATGGTTAATATAGATCTGATTCATTTCCAAGAAGCCTCCAGACTAGGAAGATTACACAACCAGCTTGCTTAGCTTCTACAATATTTCTGTTATTTACCTTGGGAAAGAAACATTGAGTAAACAGTATAATACACAGGAAGAACATCGAGCCATTCCAGATTTCTGTCAAATCATGATATCAATTCATTTGCATCCTTTCTGTTTCAGTGACAGACATTACACGGCATGTACAGCTACTAAAAGAAGACAGCAGAGGGCAGCATTTCAAAATATCGTTCCCACTTCCACCTAATGTCAATGATAAAGTACATAATAAGAGGAA
Organism: Pogona vitticeps; assembly: GCF_051106095.1. Lineage (NCBI taxonomy): Eukaryota > Metazoa > Chordata > Lepidosauria > Squamata > Agamidae > Pogona > Pogona vitticeps. Next base: position 227,607,516 of record NC_135783.1, on the reverse strand, counting down.
GTTTTATGAGCTGCTGAGATTTTTTTAAGCCAGACAGGCTTCACTTATCTTACGATAATAGCATCGTTCGCATTTTGGGCTGTCCAAAGTGTTGCAGCTGATATCTTGACTCTAAATTTTATGCGATGCCATTTGTGTTTGAGTGGCATTTATTTGTCCACCTTATGTATTTCTAAAATGGGGTTGGGGGTTCCTTTTTGTGATACACATGTTAAAGTAGCTGAGGCTTGCTATTGCCAGTGCTGTTCTCCCAATCTTGCTTTTAGATGGGAAGTGAATCAGTCAAGAGAGGGACAGTATCCTCAGACAGTGTTTGCAGCCATTCTCAGCCTGAGTGGCCATAAACGGGGTTGCATATTCATTTTGGTGACCATGACACTTTGCCGCGTACAAGAGGCCCAGTCACTTTCCCTTAGACGTTACAGTTTAAAATGCAACATTATGGGAAAGAGTAGAAAAGTTAGAGGGAAATAGAGGTAGCTGATGAATTGTGCGTTCATCGTTAGAAATCCTGGAGCTTCTATGGGTGTCCCAGCTATGTTTTCTCACCACTCTGAAGAAGGAGCTGAGAAACAGCACTGAGGGCTGCTAAGTTCCCCCTCCTGCAACATCCACTGGCCTGTTTCGCCAGACACAGTTCTCTCTCTCGCCCTGAGGAAGGAGGCAGTCACATGAGTTCAACTCTGGTTCTAGCATTGATAGACCTGGGGAACCTAGGGATGAAAAAGAAAAATGGCTTGATACTTGTCACTGGATCAAGGCTTTATGCATCCCAAGAAGCATATCTGAGCTGCTTGCGGAGTTCTGTTTTGAACTTGGGCAGGACACCATCCATCCCTTTCCATGCAAAGATGTCTGCAATCTCCTGATACAGAAAGTTTCTTTCTACAATCAACTTTCTAGATCCTGCAGTCTTCGTCCCATAGTTTGTTGAGGTGCCTGGGCTTTGAATAGCTTTGGCCCCTTCTCCCCAGAAATATGACCTTCCTCTTTTTTGAGGATGCATGCAGACATACCTTTAGCAATTGTCACGTTCATGTATGGGCAGTTAAAAGGGAAGGGCATTCTCCCACTTTTAAAACTGCATCCTTGTGTCTGACATTGGGATTAAAGTCAATTAGAGCTAAATCCTTTATAAGCCTACTCAGAAGTACATTCCACTGAGGTGAATGGGGCTTACTGCCAGATGACTGGAAATTGCATGGCAGCCTTTGTTAATTAGCAGTACTAAACACAGAAGTTGTTTGAAAAATCAATAATCTTAGGACAAGTTGAAGGAAATAGGAAAGGAGGAGCATCAAAGATGAGATGAGTTGACATTTACTCCATAACCATAGACGCCTGAGGGAAGGGGAGGGTGGGCCTACTTAGCACAGATCCATTCCCGGAGTGATGGCTTCCTGCCTATGCCTGAAAATGTTCACTTAGTCTCTTCTTGAAGATAAGAATAAAAACATAATACATTTTCTCCATCCTAACTGAGAGTATGAGGGTTTTTGTACCACCACCACACTCAATTTGGGAAGTTTTGCAGAGAAAATCACAAATGTGGCTCTGCACCAAATCTTTTGTATTTGGCTCAAAATACAAGTTTTTTTTGCAGAGAATGCAAAATATTTTGCTACTGCTGCTACAGGTAAAAGAGCCAACAAAGTGTATTTATCTTTGTTGGAATCCCAGCTAGTTCCCAACTAATCTTTATATATAAGTAATTGTGGCAAAACAAGAATAAAAAGAAATAATGTTTGCCACAATGGGGATATATGGAGCCACATGGCACCCCATAATGAGGTCAGTGCAGGTGACAGAGACCCAATCTCAGTTTCAGCTATGTATACTGGAACCAGTGGTCAAATCAATGTAGAGTTATATCTAACAGGGTAGAAGAGAACAAAGAAGGAGTACTCTGTCCAAATTGTACTCAAAGTTGCTAAAATATCTGCTAAACAAAAAAGGACTAGGACTACACCAGTCTTTGAAACATGGGAACAGTACACACACACACACACACACACACAAATCCTGCTTCAAATCAATAGGTGTACCAGTGATATGCCGCAGTTATCACTGGGATAAGCTTCCCCTTCATTCACAGAAATTACATCATGCAAAAGGCTGGGCTGCATGAATCCCAAACTAATCCCAATCTTAATCCCAATTAAGATTGCCGCAAGAAATATCAACAACCTCTGATATGCAGATTTTATTTATTTATTTATTTATTTATTTATTTATTTATTTATTTATTTATTTATTTATTTATTTATTTATTTATTCATTCATTCATTCATTCATTCATTCATTCATTCATTCATTCATTCATTCATTCATTCATTTGATTTATATCCCTCCCATCTGGTATAATTATACCACTCTGAGCGGCAGATGATACCATTCTGATGGAAGAAAGTGAGAAGGAATTAAAGAACCTTGTAATGAGGGTGAAAGAGGAGAAGGAAAAAAATGGTCTGAAGCTCAACATAAAAAAAAAACTAAGATCATGGCCACTGGCCCCATCACCTCCTGCCAAATAGAAGGGGAAGATATGGAGATAGTGACAGATTTTATTTTCCTGTGCTCCATGATCACTGCAGATGGTGACAGCAGCCACAAAATTAAAAGACGCCTGCTTCTTGGGAGGAAAACAATGACAAACCTAGACAGCATCTTATAAAGCAGAGACATCCCCTTGCCGACAAAGATCTGCATAGTCAATGCTATGTTTTTCCCAGTAGCGATGTATGGAAGTGAAAGCTGGACCATAAAGAAGGCTGACCACTGAAGAATTGATGCTTTTGAAGTATGGTGCTGGAGGAGACTCTTAAAAAGAACAAACCTATCCATTTTGGAGGAAATCAACCCTGAGTGCTCACTGGAAGGACAGATCCTGAAGCTGAGGCTCCAATCCTTTGGCCATCTGATGAGAAGAGAAGACTCCCTGGAAAAGACCCTGATGTTGGGAAAGTGTGAAGACAAGAGGAGAAGGGGACAACAGAGGACGAGATGGTTGGACAGTATCATTGAACCTACCAACATGAATTTAACCAAACTCTGGGAGGCAGTGGAAGACACGAGGGCCTGGTATGCACTGGTCCATGGGGTCACAAAGAGTTGGATACGACTTAACAAATAAACAACAACAACTTGTATTACTGAAATCAGCCCTTTAATTAGTTGTTGCTTGAAATATTTTTTTCATGGCTCCTGGTAGTATTAAAACTAGACATTTCATTAGATGTTTCATTTCACTAGACAACCAAAGCAAGGCACACATGAAATAAAAAGTTCAATCAAGTTCAATTATATATTCTAATATATGTACAAAGTTGCCATCTATATGCCCCCTGCTTAGATGCTGAAAGAACTAAAAGGTCCACAAGACACTGATTAATAGAAAGTGGGCACGTGTCCTCCCAGTGCTGCAGTAGAGATTTTTATTTGGCATGACTGCTCAGAGAACCCATTTCCATTGGCTATGGGTTAAATTCCAAGAAACAGGTAGATAATTTCACAAAATGGCTGCATCCACAAAAGTCATGAATTGCTCCAGTACAAAGCTGAAAGCCCAAAATATCTATAACATAACCAAACCATATGTTGAAAAGATTCATCAAATATTTCACATCTCCAGCTATTCAGCAAATTTAAACATAACATTACTAAAATGTCATGGTGACACGCAACACAATTTTCTGCTGAAAATATTGTAACTTTTGATCCACAGTTACATTGGCTTTGGAAGCTACTACCATCATCTATTGATTGGATGAAGTATGATTATCTATTTCTTTGTTTCATATACAGTGGTGCCTGGCTTAGCGATCACTCCATTGAGCGATGAAATCGTTTAGCGATGGGGTTTTTGGCCATCGCCCGAGTGATTGCTTAGCGATGGCCCCTATGGGGAAAAATCGCTTTGTGATGATCGCGGGGGAGCGATCATCGCAAAGCCCCCATTTTCGGCCAGCTGATTGGCGGTTCCAAAATGTTCACCAAAAAAACAAAATGGCCAGCTGCTGTTTTGCCTCGCTTTAGAGGCACCGAAAATGGCCGCCCCTTTGGAGGATCTTCACATAAGGTCAGTTTTGAAGCCCATAGAAACGCATTAAACACGTTTTAATGCGTTTCTGTGGGCTTTTTCATTCCGTTTAGCGATGAAATCGTTTAGCAATGTTTTTCCTGGAATGGATTAACGTCGCTAAGCGAGGCACCACTGTACTTTTCTCCAACCCTGGGTATCATAAGTAAAGGTAAAGGTTCCCCTTGACATTTAGTCCAGTCATGTCCGACCCAAGGGGCGGTGCTCATCCCCGTTTCCAAGCCGTAGAGCCAGCGTTTGTCCGAAGACAGTTTCTGTGGGCATGTGGCCAGCGCGACTTGACACGGAATACCATTACCTTCCCACTGTGGTGGTACTTATTTATCTACTCGTATTTGCATGCTTTTGAACTGCTAGGTTGGCAGGAGCTTGCAGCACAGAGGCCTCTGCAATTTAACTCGCAGTGCCACCACGTCCTTCTGGATATCATACTTATGGCATAATATTAGGTATTCATAAATGCAATTTTTCTTCTTCTGCAGTGACTCAATAAGGCTATCCAAAAGTGAGGGAGATCCTAAGGCACTCAATGCTGCAGGACAGTATAGAAGTTGTAAATGTAGATACTGCTGTTGAACAGTGACTGCAAATCATATCTAGCCTTCAGTCAAGAGAAAGGGAGAAAATCATCATCCTGGTCAACCATCTCATCAGAGGATTATCAATAATAACTGAGTGTTGTCAGTTCTAAAGATGAAAAGATTATGGAGGACAGTTGGTGAAAGAGATATCTGTTAGCTCATGCAAATGAAGGAGTTTGAAAAATCACCTAGATTTAATAGAAGCATCCAGAAATATTTCTGAATGATCCATCATTCTCTCCTAGTTAATATAATAAACAGTAAAGGATAGCAAGAGATATAAATAACCTGGCCCAGGTGGAATGGGCATGATTACCCCACATAGATACTTTCAAAAGGTCATTTTTCTGTTTTTTCCCAATGGATGTTAATTATTAATTCCAAAGCTAAAGTCATAGAAAATACAATCTGAGCTGTTTTAATCTTCATTTCTCATTTCCCCTTTTTAATCATTTGCTTCACTGACCACTTACTTGCTTAATTTCACTGAATTATTATACTGCATCATGGACTATTGTAGTCTTCTCTGTGTGCTTGGAAAAGTGCCACATTACAGGACTTTAATAACTTTAAAATGGACTTTGGCTGTGGTCAGGAAAGCCCATAAAATGTTCTACAACATTTACCATAGATAGAAAAGTGAAAATATGCTTATTGAAGTAATTGAAATGTTAAACTACAAGAATAAAGAAATATATGTATTTCTTTTTGGATACATATTTTTCAAGGGTGGGGGAGAAAACGCAAATTACTGGGAAGCCAACATCACTCTCAACTTTAAGTTCAATATGAACCCATGGAACAAAACACATCTTATTTTAATAGTAATAGTGACCCCGAGAGAAGTTGCTACTAAAACATATGTGCAAACACAGGAAGAGAGAAACACAGCCCATTCCATTCCAAGCAAATGAGAGCTTAAGTAGAGGAAGGGGTTTAAAGAGGCTGGGGGTGAAAATGCAATCTCCTCCTAAGGGGCAGGAAGGATTTTTAAAAAACCAACTCTTTCTAATTAGATAAGTAAAAATATGGGTTTAAACCCAGTGACTAGTCTCAACAAGATTAGACTCACTGGATTAATTGTTGGATGTTAGGTCAACACTTAAAACTTTTATTCAGTGGGTCTACTTTAGCTGACACTAGCAAATAAATTTAGATGGCCTTTTAAAATAAAAATTTTCTCTTGTCATTTGTATCTTAAAAATTCAGTCATATTGACAATGCCTTTAAAACAAATGTTTCAAATGAAGCACAACTTCAATGACATGCTATCACTTAGGCCTATAATAGCCCACCATTAAACTTGTGGCCTGAATCAAATTTATAGGCTGGAATCCAAAACAAGTTAACTTGACTTTTCACTATCTCATAGCCATTACCTTGCTGAAACAGGAGAAAACTTGAGGTAATCGGGTATGAATATTTACATGGAATGACCAGCTGGTGGATTTTGGAGTTGTAATGAAAACCAAAGTAGGCCCTATGAGCCTGGAGTCTACCTACAAATACCCCATAACCCCGAAGTAGAGGTCGTAGAACTTTCTTGGTAGACCAAATCTAAGCATGTAGGTGAAATGTAATTATGCAAAGCAGATAGTACAAAATTACAAGCCATAGATAGCTTGCATAAAGGCATGCTTTACCACAGGGGATTTATTGAACCCACACTTTAAAGGAGGTATTCGGTTTACATAATGCTCTGTCAGGACTAGACATTATTAAATAAATATTATCACCATGACCATACCAAGGGTGCATACAATACTGCTTCTTGCAGAAAATCGTACTAAGATATGCATTAGACATTATTAGGAAAATAAATTCAAAATGGCAAAAGTTCTTTGAAGCTATCTGAAAACTACAGCTACAGGACAACACTAAAGGCTTTGAAATATTATACAGAGTTGTATAAAAGCTCTTTTAAGGGCTATCGGGTTTGAACTGCTGTAGCAACCCATCAGTTTGCCTGATTTGTTCAGGAAACATATCATAAAATGAGAAAACTGATAGGGGTTTCCTCCTGTTCTTAATCTACAAAAGTTAATAATGGAACTAAATTTCTTTGAATGAAATCAGTTCACTTTGCTGAAATGTAAAGTGTAAAACAAGAGAAAAGGAATTTTTTTTCAGATGGACAACCTTTTTCATCTTGTTTGTTGCACTGACGTTGACCATGTACTTGCAGAATGACTTGAAGTACTTAAAATGGTCTAACTCCATTTAATAATAATCCTATGAGTAATGGCAACCCTTTCCAGGGTTTAAGTGGTTTACCATGCTGTTCTTCCCGGGTGCCCTGGGACTGTGCAGCTTGCCCAAGGCAAGACAGGCTGGCTCATCTCCCAGAATGGACAGTGAGGGATCAAACTCCCAACCCATAACGACACAGGCTGGTTCTTCTCCCAGGGAGCACAGTAGGGAACTGAACTCACAGCCTCTGGCTTCACAGTCAGATACCTAAATGACTGCGCTATCTACCCAACTACCTCTATTTTAAGGTGCCTGATATGCTTTCCACACTTTGTCAGTCTCTGTCTCCTTCCTTTTGTTCCTTGCATTGGTGCAGGTCCCATTCACCTGCTGCCTTCGAAGACATTGCCAAGCCTTAACAGCAGGACACATAACAGTAAATTACACTATCCATTTACTTACATGGCACAGTAACGCGTTGCTCATCAGCCTTTCCAGTGGGGCATACACTTATTGTTTATTGGACAAGACCAAAACAAAGGAGAATTAAAGAAGCCAAATCAGTTACTTAATGCTGCAACATTTTATCAAAAAGCACAAGATTTGTCTATTAGGAATTCTCTTCTGGAGAGGTTAACAGATGATTGCGGCACTGCTATTTCCCTTTACCACACACAGACCTGGGGACTTCTTACTTCCATATGACTGCATTAGAAAATGAACAATCAGTGTGAGACAATGTGCCCACAGTATATGGTTAAATGTCCTCCAAGTGGTGAAAAAGGTTAGAGTTGCAGCAATCCTATGAAAGTTTACTCAGTCACTTCATGTTCTCCCTCCCTCATATGGTACTCCCTCCCTCATATTTCTGCTTAGGCAATATTAAGGGCAAAAACAACTGTATGCTTAAAAATAAGTTGAACATTAAAGATGGAAAGAGAGGCTTTATTTTATTTTGTTTTTGGATTACAATTTGCAATGTAAATTCTCACCTAGCTCATCCTTCTGCCATCAACAAAATATCCTTGGTTTAAGATAGAAAGGAATGTTGTTGGTTTTATAGTCTCCCTCACCCATAAGTAAAGTCCGTTAAATCAGTTTTGGCCTTTTAGCTCTACTAAAGTGTTTCCTATGAGTTTCTTCTCTCCCATATTTCTGAAAATTACTTTAACTACACTGGGCTGTGTAGACTTTATAGATTCAGTGGTTATGATGACCAACCATATTTGCATGGGCAGAAGACAAGGCATGGAGGGCTCCATGTGTGCAAAGAAGTTCTAATTTATTATTTCTCTTTTCTTTTACATTTGTACTCTTTACTGCAGTGAGTTCAAGGCAGCAAGCAAAGCTGTCTTCATCCTCACTTTATCCTCACCATAGCTCTTTGGGTAGGGTGGGGTAACACTGTGTAACTATCCTGAGGTCATCTAGTACAGTGGTCCTCAACCTTGGGCTTCCAGATGTTCTTGGACATCTAGAAATCCTGGTCAGCAGAGGTGGTGGTGAAGGCTTCTAGGAGTTGTAGTACAAGAACATCTGGAGGCCCAAGGTTGAGGACCACTGATCTAGTGAATTTCATAACCAAGATGACAGCATGGTGAGAAAGGGATGTTGTGTATTCCCAGCATTGTATGTCCACATGTTGTCCTTGAATTTGGGAAATGTAGGAAAGTAGGGTATATACAGTAACTGAAATAAGTAAATGGACAATGCACAGTTTGATGCTGTCAGCTTGAATGTGGTAGATTATCTCTTCAAAGAGAAACTGGAGGAAAATCTGTAGACTTACTCTAGAGAAGACTTCTTGTCTAGAAAATTTAGACTTGGCTAGAAAAATTCTAAATGCAGTCTTCATCCCCAAAGATTGAAGCCTTGTGAGTTTTACATATCAGAGGGTGGGAGATATGCAGGTAGACAACTGAAGAGGCACTCCTTTTGTACATATCTCTCACTATGTATGGAATGAAGTAGTTGGGCCAATGTACCTGATCATAGCTGCATGGCCCTTTGTGACAGAAGGTACAGAAGTTACCTTTCAGTTAGGTATAATCTAATATTCTGTACAGATGTTCACTTGTTGATATGCGAATGTTATTAGCAACACTTTGAAGAAAAGAGGAAGAAGAAAGGTGTACTATAATAAATAACATACTCTGTCACTACATATGCAATACATTTCACTCACTGTGACTCAGGTTTTGTTAACCACAAACAAACACAGCGTTCATTTATGCGGTATATCTTCAGATGCCCAATAAGTACATTAACTTTGTGCCCACAGCGTCAATATTTATGGATGAGAGAGATTTGAGATTTCCTCCAGTTCCTCTCTGCAAGAGTATAACAGTTATCAATTAGTTAGCGTCATTAGAAGAATGTTAAGCAATTCAAAATTGAACTCACTTATCTCCCAACAACAGGAAAGGCAGCTGAGGGAAAGAAAACCTTGCTGACTCTGGAGAAATATTGGTTGTTGGAGGAGAGGAGGTAGAAATTATTAGGATTCAGGTGATACCAATAAGTAATATTAACTGGATACAGTATAGAAAACCAAGTACATGCATGAAGACAAAAGTAGATTTTCATTTGAATTTCTGAGAAAGAGCAAAAAGGATTTATCAAGGGCATTTTAACTGGAAGACATTTTGGTCTATTGACATCTACCCCCCATTTGCCATGGGGCTGTATATTCTTATGTGACTATTTTAGTATAGCTAATATGTATAATTCAGTTTTATCTAATCGTCTTGTTTTATGTAATTGTCTTGTTTTATGTAATGGCAACTAAACCATTCTTGAGGTCCAATTTACAATGGCTAATGAAAGCATAATTTTTACTGTGCTATATTTAATAGAGTCTTTTTTTATCACATCCACTGTTTTTTTTTCCTAATTGACCAAATTCAATTAGATTTCGATCATTGCCATTTTATTAAGCCTTCCCACTGTTAAATTAAAGAACATATTCCTTGGAGAGACCAATATAGAACTAGGCTTCCACTTCAACAGCTGTGCTTTCAAGTAAGACCAACAGCTCATCAGATCAGGAAAAAGAGCTTGTCTTAGCTCATTCATAATGTGTAAATAAACTCACAGTGCCATCCGGTTGGCATTAAAAGTGATAATGGAGCTCAGCTGAAAGTTTTATCAGTAAATTCTACTGCAACTGGAGCATAGCAGTAAGTATTTAATTTGTCACCAGAGCAGCCTAAATTGTTTAATTTAACAGTAGCTATAATCTTTTCAGTGGTAGAACATGCTGCAGTGCCTAGCTGCTGTAGCCAAATCGCAACAGAAGACTCAAGAAGAGATAAAACAAGAATCTGTGTTATCTCAAGGTTAGGAATCCCATGGCTTCCCAGGTATTACTGGGTTTCATTTCCCATTGGCCACAGGTAGGTTGGCCAATTGTTATAGGCAGCAGAAGTAGTAGTTCTACAAGCATAGGGAGGGCCTTGTTCTCCACATTCCTTTTTGTTATCTGCCAGGTCTATATTATGGAAATAGATTACCCGCTCACACAAACACTTCTTTATGATTCTGCACAAGTGTGTAAGACACCATGAATATTCTAGCCTTCATATTCCATAGTAACATCAAGAGGGGCATGGCACATTATACCAGTTCTGTTTCCTTTTCTAGTGTAGGGTTCCCAGGTCTCAGGACACTGCCTGAAGTCTTGGGAAACGGATGTGGTCCTCTGGGTCTCCAAGTCGATGGTGTCTCAGGGTGAGCAGCAGCACTGGAGGAGGAAGGGGCTTGATATTTTGTTTGCAAGGCAATTCTAAAGCTACTGTAGACTGTACATCTCCACCCAGGCCTCACTGGCTCCCTGTGAAGGGTTTGTATCATGTTCCAAATTGCATGATAGGCCCGAGGGCACGCATGTAACAACCTCCTCTCTCTAGTCCCCTCCTTTGGCTGCCACCTTTTCAGCATGCCAGCATTCAGCCTCTTAGTGCTATTTGGGGCAAGGCAGGGCATGGAGCACCAGCCCCTCAACCCACTAGGTAGCCTCTAAGATCTATGGACATTTAATGCCAAGGATTGAAGTAGAGCCTGTAACCTCATTCATCTGTAAATCCTTCCAGGGCTTCTGTACTTAGGAGCCCTGATAAGATAGGATTTATCATCATGTATGCATTCCAGAGATGTGGGTATTTGTATTCCTATACAAATACAAATATCCTCGCACAGCTGGACTTAACGAGGGTCAGGCCCCTGGGGCCGGACCGTCCACTCACATGTCTGGCAGTGCCAGCCTCACTCATCCTTCCGATCCTCACTCACTCCAGGCGGGGGGAGGGAGAACGAGTCTCCCTGCATGGCTGCCAAGTGGAAAGACAGCAGCGCTCTGGGAGTGATTGGAAGGATGAGCAAAGCCACTGCCGGATTCATGAGTGGAAGGGCCAGCCCCAGGGGCCAGACCCTCTTTATGCATGGGGAATATTCGTATCTGTATACGAATACCTCCTTCTCTCATTGTAACTGCACTCAGCTCAATGCACTTACAGCCTGTGTTTCAGACCTTCATATTAAACATGAGAAGGGTTGGCTTATTTTCTGGAGAGCTGCCCAAAGGCAGGGGCTTATGTTTGTTTTCATTTCCCCACAATCCTTTAAGTCCTATTAAGATCCAACTGTAACACCTGAAATAGGGTTTATATTGGATTAGGTAGAAATAATGAGACCACAGGAGAAATTATTAATGGTGGGTATCCTTCATGCATTCTTGACCATTCAAAAAAAAAAAAAAACAGGTGTGGTAGTCATGCTTTTTTTTTTTTTTGAAGATGGGTTCCTATGACCAAGAAAGGCAACATTTATTGAGCAGCTGTCTCCTCCCAAGTTATGTCATCCTCAAGTATGTAGGCATAGTGCAAGATCAGCTCAGTACATTTTTCTGCCTGATGGAGAGCAGCAAATTCTACCTCCTCACATGCCCAGATCAAGGTGTGCATAGTTCTTGACCACTTATATTATTTTGGCATCAAGGGTATAACTCTCAACAAGTATTTTTATCCTGGAAGTAGAAAGAAAATAATAATACAGTAAATGTATTACCAATTTCTTGACTCCCCAAATCTGCTGCCTTAAGCAGACACCAAACACTGTTTAACCAGCTATGTCATAGTGGGACACTGAATAATCCCTAGAGCTTGCTGCTGGATTCCCACTAAGGCCATTTTCAACTGTGGAGATCAACCTCAAATCCAGAATGTCATGCTCCCTCCATCAAAGCACTCTTGTCCTAGTGCCCCCCTCACTCTTTGAAGAACAAGGGGCTGGGCCCATACACAGCTTCCAAAGCAAGAAATGCACCCAAAGGGGGTAGGAAAGCTTTTGCATAAAAAGCACATATACTGATTTACAGGGATAAAAGCAAAGTCAGATATAAGTGCTATAAGTGAATAGGTTTCACAATATGTGTCAATCTGCTGTCCATATAGGCAACATCAAGGTCTCTGTGTTTCCTTTCTATTTTTCCTCCTCTTTAAACTAGACTTGGATGGGATTTTATTGGCTGCCCTCTGTAAGGCAGGGCTTGCTGCTATTGTCAAGGATATATAGTGCTATGCCCTTTTTAACCCAGTGGCAGATGGAGACTCCAATTTCAGATGGGCCTTTAAATTCACTCCAGGTTTTAGTCTGTACTTTTGGGAGCCATCCAAGGAGCTGAATCCATTTTGGGGGTAAAGTTCACCACCTTGGACAGATTCTGTAAACTGCAGACTAAATCTGGTGTGGATTAACAGGACCTCTGAAATGACCAGCTACCAAGGCTGTTTCAATCTGGGAATTTGTTGTTGTTGTTGTTTTGGTGGGGAGGCAACAAAGGCCTTCTTACCAGTAGTCTTGCAGTATTGCTACTATATAGGTCACCACCAAAGAACTATACCTTCCACAAAAACCTAGGCTTCCCATGAAGCACTGGGGCAGTCCCCCTGTTGTACAGAAAAAAGGCCCAAGACTGCCCAGAAAACAGGCCCCATTCCAGGTGATTGAAATGTAAGTGTGTATAGGTGTCTGTGGGCAAGAACTCACAACATTCCTTTTGGGAAATTCTTAGAGAATTCTGGGAATTGATGTCCAAACAGCAAAACAAAACCCACACCCCTACCAAACACAACTATTCTGGCTCACTTCCAAACAGCTGCTTCCTTAAACACTCTGAGTTGCACTGCTGACCAATCATATATCCAAGGATATTAACAAACATCCTGTACACACCAACACAATGACTGCTGTTGCCGCAAATGGTTCAAATTGTCTCTTAGATCACCCTCAGAGGAGAAGAGATCTAAATAAATGTTGTTGAACACGGATGCTGTAAACATTCATTAATATGATCAACCCCATTTCTACTGAAAAATTTACACCACTGGTATTTATTTCTTCTCATAAAGAAGGCCTTTATTGTCCTAATACTCTGTAGATGTTGTGTCATGAATAATAAATAATCAACATCTCTTCCTTGAGAGATGGCTTGTTCACAGTCCCGAATTCCAAATGGCTCACACGGTACAAACAAATTATCAGAATTGTCTTATAGTTTTGTAATAAATAAAGGCGCTAATAAAAAAAGGGGGGAATCCACTGTAGCAGCTAAGCAAGCAAGAAGACGCTTCATGTCACAGTCTTCAAGCTCTGCTTTGTAACTGCGTGATCTAACAGTAGAAGTAACCTTGCTATGAAAAATCTTCTGCATTAAACATCAGGAAGCAAGAGATAAAACATGGAGAACAAATTATGGAAATACACTGTATTTATTCAAATTCAACCACCACATCTTGAAGAACATACAGGCAGAATTGCATACTCCTTTGTTGCTGTTGCTTGTTTAATTTATTTCTCACCCATCTTCATAACAATAAACTCAACATGGTTTACAACATAAAAATTCATAGACAAACACTTCAAATATAAACACAGATCAAAACCACTGAAGCCCATTCTAAGGATCATGATTAAAAATGGATGATAGACCCGCTTGAGCTCAATTCAGAATGGGTCCTTTAAAATTAGAAATAATGTGGAAGATTTTTGTCATATGCTTATCCTCCCTGCCTGAGACTGTAAAATAAAATGCACCATGTCCACTGCAAAATAACATGGTTTCTAAGGAACGTTTGTAGAGGAAATGACAGTGATGCCCAAATGAAAACTAGGGCCAGCCTTACCCTCAGACAAACTGAGGCACCTGCTTTAGACACCTGACTTTGGATGTAATGAAAAGCAAACTGTTCATGTATTTTAACTACTAATGTGTAAGAGATGTGGTTGTTGTGGGTTTTCTGGGCTGTTTGGCCATGTTTTTAAGGTTTTTCTCCCTAAGCTTTTGCCAGTCTCTGTGGCCAGCATCTTCAGAGGACAGGAGTCAGAATTCTGTCTGTGCTCTGGTGCAGTTTGTTGGATAGTTGAGACTTTATAGCTGTAGGATCAACTTTTGTCCTTTTCAGGAGATTGGGTGATTATGGTGATCAATGTGTTTTTTGTTGTGGGTGTATTGTTGTGATAAAGGGGGGAGCGATGATCTGTCACTGTGATTGATGGGTGTCTTTAGCTGGTCTTTTGTGTGCAGTGATCACTGGTCCTTGTGGCTGGGTAGAGTTTGTTGACCTTTTGCAGGTTGTATTTTTCAGTGCTGAAAGCTAGGTTTTGTTGCTCAACTATCCAACAAACACCAACAGAGCATGGACAGCATTCCTACTGCATTCCTCTGAAGATGCCGGCCACAGAGACGGGCGAAATGTTAGGAAGAACAACCTTCAGAACACGGCCAAAGAGCCTGAAAAATCCACAACAATCAATAGTGCATAGCCTTATTCTATACAGTCTTACTCCACTTCCCTTCCAAACAAAAGCATTTAAGATACTTCACCTTTGTTAGAGCAGGTCAGAGACCAGAAGAAAACTTAAATAGGACTAATTCCATTGTTAGTCTCTAGTACGGTAGACACATTAAAATCACAGGAACTTGCTTTACTACTACATTGAGACTAACATTACATGTAGCCAATTATTGTAATATACTTTGAATATGTGAAATATACTGGTCACATCATATGGGAGCATTATGGTCACACAGGCCCCAGCTGTAGGAGTGATTTTACATTTTTAAAGTCGGGGGGGGGGAATCTGATACTTCTTTACACAAACAGTTCTCTCCTGTTCCAACCACAGTTCCACCTTCATGAGCCAAGATGGTCACTGGTTGACTAGGTACACACCAAAGATTGCCACCTGGCTTATTCCTGTTCTAAAATGTGGAGTTAAAGTGTCCCTGCCCTCTTCAACATAGGTGAAGTGAGCCACTTATGCTGAAAGCCACTCTGTCTTTCACTCCTCCCTTTTCGAAATGAAAGTTTTTTAACTTCCCCTTCCCAGTTCTGTCCAACTCTTACTGTCCTTTGTAACTCCTTAATACTGTAGGAGTCTTGTGAACCAAAAGCTGGTGCACAAACCTTTCCTTTCCTTCTGGGCAAATAGCCTAATAAAGACTGGATATGGAGCACTGAGTTTGGACTTCCTTGATCAATCAACAAGAGAACTGCCTCATAATTTTACAAAAACTAGAGTACTGTCCTCCTCTGGTTTCCTTTTATTCCAGTAACTGTGTGAAAGGCTTGCATATTTGTTGCTGTTTTCCAGACTTCTCAGAACTTTTAAAGGGGACTGCTCTTCAGAGAAAATAATAGGAAGCTTTTATGTATGTAGAGCAGAAGGTTTAGGGCCTCAATACTTGGCGGAATGCCTACACCCACCGACATCTACCCGTGTCACTCGTGCGAGCCAGGAAGTGAGGCTGAGGGGCCTAACGCCGAGGAAGGCCTGGAAGGAAAAGACAAGAAACCGGGCCTTCTCGGCGGTGGCTCCTCGCCTCTGGAACAACCTACCTCCTGAGATTCGCGTGGCTCCATTGCTGGGTATTTTTAAGAATCAATTAAAAACTTGGATGTTTCGGCAGGCCTTCCCATCAGATAATTCCTGACACCCTTCTCTTCCCTTTCTTATTGTTTCTTCTATTGTGTTTAATGCTCTATTGATGTAAAAAATTGTTTTTATTTACATTCATTGTATTATTTTATGTTGTTAGCTGCCTAGAGTGGTCCTGACCCGACCAGATAGGCGGGATATAAATTAATTAATTAAATAAATAAATAAATAAATAAATAATACTAGGCACAGTAAGGCCGCTGCCTCAAATAGCAGATGGGTAGAGGACAGCAGGTATCCCCTGGCTGTTCTTCCTGAGCCCATGCTAGTGTTCCTGTCTTGGAGGACACCGCTTTGTCTACCACAGAGCCTGTCTGGATCTTCTAAACTGGCCTGCTGCTCTTTAGGTTAGTGCAGGAAGCCACTCCATCAGCTATACAAAAGTAAAAATCAGCTGCAAGTTTGATTGGCTTTTGTATATGAATTGGGGGAGGATGTACCATCCTGCTCTGAGCTTCAGACAGCAAAATGGGCCAGCCTTGCACTTGTCTGCGGTCCATAGTTCCATGTGCCTGGTAATGCTACTGCCAGCTTCTTGTAATATTCCATATTTTTCATTCTAACCTTGTCGCTAACCTTGATATAAACTATTTTTAAAAGGAGAGGGCTTTCATTTTCCTTTGATATCAGTGCTTTATTGCAACCCTAATTCTTGCTTCCTTATTTTCCCTTTGTGGCCAAATAAGGATTCATTTTGCTTTTATCTAAATTAGGTTTTAGAGAAAAGCATGATATGAAAATATCAGAGCCTTTGGTCTTTCGACAAACCTTGTTAAGATTCTCATTCTTTAGTTTTATTTCTCTTAATGTACTGTGAAGCTACAAAACCACCTGAAGTCATAAAAAGCAGCTTAAAATAAGGATAAAACAACTATCCTGGCATCTCAGGGTATGTATTTCTCTATTTTGTTCTAATAAAATTCTACACAAAGCTTATGCCTTCTTTTTCCTTTTTTCTCTTTCACAAGTCCTTCTCAAGTTGAAATAATTGCTAGGTTTGAAGCAAGTGTAAATTTTCCATTCATTTTCTGTGCTGGGTTTCCTCTGTGTTATTTAAATTTATGTAACTTACATGTCAGTTAGAGAAAGAGTCATGTGAGGATTACGGATGGGCATGGCCCTTGCCTCTGGGGTCTGTGTCAGTTTGTCTGCGGGGCACACAGATACTCCACAAACCTTTTCCCCACCTTCCTAGCTGGTTCCCCCACTCACCAGTTAGTGCACACTCCTCTCCTCCTCCTCCTCTTCAGCTGTTTGACCAGTGTCCAGCAGAAGCACAGGCTTCCCTGCCCCACCTTCCTTGGCTGATTTCCCACTCATACAGTGAGGTGGGGCAGGGAAACCTGTGCTTTTGCCAGAGATTGGTTGAACAGCCAAAGAGGAGGAGGAGAGGAGTGCGCTCCAACTGGTGAGTGGATCATTGGCCAGGGAGGTGGTGGAAGGGAGTGTGCTGAACCTGTGGTGCCTCATGTATGAACTGGCACGGCCCTCCAATCTGAGGTTCATGTCCATCTCTAGTGAGGATCTTTCTACTGCACCAATGTCTGCAGAGAAAAAGCACAAGTTCTAAATGTTGTCAGCTTTATGTTCCATCACCCCACCTGAAAAGTGATTTCTCCCTTAAAATGTTTGAATTGGAGATGTTTTAATGAATTGAGATAAAACTGTGCAAACATATGGATGACTTTACCATGGCTGAACAATACAAAATATATTTCAGCAAGATGGACCATACACAAAATATTGCAGTGTGGTATTCCTGTTTTCTGTTCCAGTCAGACAGCCATGGCCTCCTGAATGATACTTCATTCCATTCCTCCACCAGCCCAGGTTTCCATGATTACTGATCATTAAGGTCCTTCTTCCACCAACTGCAAAGATGTTTATACTTCCGAAAACCATGGAGTTCCCCAACAGCAGTTATTTTCTTCATGTATGAGAGTACAGTAATTCTACTTTGGCAGAAAGTGCTGCAATGTGGAATGGGTTCCAGCCTCTCCTTTATTTATTTATTTATTTATTTATTTATTTATTTATTTATTTATTTATTTATTTATTTATTTATTTATTTATTTACAGTTCCATATAGTGGTCTTCCCACCACTCTGAGGTGTTTCCAACAGTGACATTTAGTCCAGTTGTGTCTGACTCTAGGGTGCGGTGCTCATCCCTGTTTCCAAGCTGTAGAGCCAGCATTTGTCTGAAGACAGTTTCCATGGTCATGTGACCAGAGTGACTAGACATGGAACACCATTACCTTCCCACCAAGGTGGTACCTATTTATCTACCTGCATTTGCATGCTTTTGAACTGCTAGGTTGGCAGGAGCTGGGACAAGTGACAGGAGCTCACTCCGTTGTGTGGATTTGATCTTACGACTGCTAGTCTTCTGACCTTACAGCACAGAGGCTTCTTTGATTTAACCCGCAGCGCCACCACGTCCCTCACCACTTCCAACAGTGAAACACACATCAAAAACTCCATAACCAACTCCATAACACCATACAAAAACACCAACTCACAGATATAAAAAACAAAAAATATATCAAATATAAGAAGAACGACACAGCTAAACACTTAAGATGGTGGCAATGGGCAGAACACAATTACAAAATATAATAAAAAATTAAAACTAAGTAACATATTTTTATTAAGGAAGGATATCCTGAAATGCCTGCCCAAAAAGCAATGCTTGTACGTGTTTTCTGAATATTAGGAGGAAAGGGGCCTGGCACACCTCCACAAGCAGAGTATTCCACAAGCAGGTGACCACCACTGAGAAGGCCTGACTCCTAATCAAATACTAGCCTCTTCCTGGCCTTCCCTGTATATGGTTTCCCTCTGTTTTTACCTCCATCGGTCAGCATGAAGAGCCCTGGTCTGTTTTAGGCAGCATTGAGTCTTTCTCCTGTTCAGGATGTTTTTCTGGATGGGACTGTCCAATCAATGCTCATTAAAATCTAGAATTCCTGAGTTGATCACTATGGACTGCTATCCCCATCTCTATCCGATAATGACAAATTTCTGCCTATGTGTTTCCGTCTGTGTGTTTCCATCTTGATTGAGCCCCCTCTAGCCAATTTTCTTTTCCCACCCCTTTTTTTAAACCAAGTTGTGAGCACACAATATGGAAGTTTACTATTTCATCTCATGTAGCGTGGGCCAAATCCTGAGGTCTTTCCCATAAACTCATGAATACCTTCCATCTGCAGTAGGGACCTTCTCTTCCACCAGCAGAGGAAGAGAGGGGGGAATTGATTTGCACCTATTTTCCTTCCCTAGCCAATCCATTTTTAAACTCCTTTCTCTTGAAGAGAAGCAAGAGAATCAATCAAAATGAACTCTCCTTCGTTGATGGGAGCACCATGACTGGAATTTTGTCACAGGCTACACAACACAAAGACAACATCTACGTATATACACAAGGCATTCTGTATATTAGCTTAGTTTTTTTTTTCATGGTGTACCCATAAAAAAATCCAAGTGAATTAATGACACCTCCCCCCCAAAGGATACTATCATTTAAATGAGTACTACAGTACACAAGTGAAGCTTTAATGCTCCTGGTGCTTTCTTAGGCCCAAACCAGTTTCTCCTGAAAATGATTTTGTTCTCCTATCAAATATGCCAGCACTTCAAAATACTGCTCTCTCTGGGTATACTTCACTTATTCACAAACCAAGTACTTTTCTGCCATCTATCATTATCAGGATCTCACTGCAAGAGGAAGAGAACATATTCTTCATACTTGATAAAGAATTTTGTTGAGGCACTCTGGGCAAAATCATGTTCACACTAACACAAATATGCATTATGCCCAGCGATGAGGAATTGTGGCACTCAACTGAGCAGTCACATGTCCTCAATTGCGCAGTGAGCTAGTTGAAATGCTTCATGGAAAGCATTTTCACCTCAGCTCTGTCATAACTACTAATGACACGGCCTTGAGTTGCACGTGCATAGTTATGTAATAGAATTTTGCCAGTGCTACTTTTGAAGCACGGTGAGACATTCAAAATCACTCAGGGAGATTTGGGGGAGGAATTTTCCTAACCTATTTAACAGTCATGTTTACAGCCATAGCTTGCAACATTTTTTGAAGAAAAGGAAACGTGACACAGTGAAAATAAGAATGCAAACTGAGGTAAAATGTGTAGATTTTTGAAGCCACGTAACAGATCTATAGAAACGCAATGGAATGGAACACATTTATGAGTTACCTAAAATATTAAACCTCTGAGTGGACACATTGGTTGCAGCCAAGTACATAAAAATGTTATCTGCATCAGCCAGATGTAAAGCAGTTGTCTATATTTTTCTGTGATCCCATCAACTATAGACTTGAGTAGACTTTTGGACTATCAGTATGATCAGGTGCCATTAGAACTCAGTGGGTTGAATCAAAATAAGCTGCAGATTAACATGATAATCAATGAACATTGATCGAGCTTCTGACCCAAGAAGTGTCCCACAACCCCACAACTCTGGATCCAAGTAACTATTACTATGATCAGTATCCAATCTAATGAGCCGCCTGACTCTCTTAAATACACAGGTCATAATGTAGTAAAATGCCCAATGCATTGGATCAAGATATAGGCCCATTCCACTAAGCTGGCGAAAGTGAACTTTCCTACTTCACCATAGCAGCCTTCCAACACTTTAAACATTTTACACAGAAGGCTGGGGAATCCTGCTGACTGGATGAGAAGGGATGTGGGACAAGGGGTTCCCTTAAAATTGGACAAAGAAGGAGTAGAATTATGCTCCAACCTCTTGGAGTTTTGTTTGCAACCTCTCAATTTATCTGTAGCTTGTGTGACTAGGAGGGACCTTTGTGGGCTGAGGTGATCGTCCTTCCAGCACTAATCAATCATTCCTTCCAACCCTTGAACTCAGAGAGAGTGTCTGCCTCTCTGCTGAGTGAGTCTTCTCCTCTCTTTCCTTGGTTGGTGGTGGTTATTTCTTTGTTGTTGGTTGCTATGTGTGAAGTAAAGAAAACAGCATACACAAGTCTGTAATTTCAAACAACATCAAGCATTTTTTTTGTTCTTTCTACTACAAATGTCACAGAGTGAGTTACTGTAAGTGCCAGTTAATCTGAAAGGGGTAGACTCTGGGGGACTTGTAGCTGTTCTCCTCTGTGGATAGCTGTACTTCTACTGTGTAGCAAAGTGAATTTTACTAGGCATTCAAAACTCTGCAACACAGCCAGCATCTCAGTCTGGTGCCAACCTATAAGCTGGACAGACACCAGTTGCTTATTTCTTTAATTAATTCTGCAATGGTTCTGAAATGCAAGGTCAATATTTACACGGTGTGCCCCAAAGTGAGCATTTTTAGGTTTTGTTTAACCAGCATTTTGTGCTCCAGGTACTATCCTCCCTTCCTCCCCCTCCCTCTCTCTTGCTTCCATTGTAGAATAGTGATTAATTTCAGACTAACCCAGTGAATTTTAATGCCCTCAGAATGAACAGGAAACCCAAAACTTGTAAATTCTATAGACTGTTTGTGCAGCCTAGTGGAGGAAGTCGGAAATGTGATTTATTTTATACATGCACAACACATGTCAGTTCAGTAAATGTTCATTAATGTTAATTTTCTGCAGAAGGTTTTCACAGATACTATAAGAGAACAACAGATCTTCCATACAGTAAATCATGGATCTATTTGGAGAAAAAAAATCTACACACCATTGTGTTAATTAAAATATTTCATATCTGAACATCAGTGTAAGTTTTAAGCTAAGAACACTCTTTTGCAGTATGAATACAAAATAAGTACTTGCTTTAGTGCTAAACACAAGCCTCTTATGATTGGAAGTCAAGTGTTCTAATGGAGGACAAGTTTCATTCTGTTACTTCTGGAGTGACAATGAGGTGTATGCCACCCATCCTAGTTTGGAATGTTTCAAGGATATGCTTTTTGGGAACTCTGATATTAATTGAGATGATCTACACATGGGCCTGTATGTAGTCATCTATTGTCACCAAATGGATGATGAGTGCTTTCAAAGGAAATGTGCTGGCCATTAATTTGGTGCTGGGTGCAGACGTTTCTTAATTAAAGTCTAATATCCATGAGTGTGTTGCAGAGTTTAGAATTTCTGCTACACAAAAGAAGTACAGAGATCCACAGAGAATAGCTACCAGTTCCCAAAAATCTACCCTTTTCTCATTAACTGGCACGTAAAATATCAATAACTTACTCTGAGACATTTGTAGTAGAAAGATTTTTTAAAAAATTAATTTACTTCTAGTTCCTTGAAATTATGGCCCAGTATACACTGCTTTCTCTACTGCGCCCATACTTAGCAACCAACCAAAAATATAAACAGCAAACAAACAATTGACTGCTTCCAACTGACTAAAGAAATGGAAAGACTCTCTCAGCGGAGAGGTAGGGCTGTCTTCAAAAACCAAAGGCTGTAAGGAACAATTGGTTCGTGCTGGATATGATCACCTCAGCCTATTGTTAGGCAGAATGAGGCAGCCACCTCAGGCAGAAGATTTGAAGGACTGAATGGGGATGACCAAAGGACTCAATTCTCCATCCCTTTTTCCCCTTTTGCTGACAGTTAAAGACCCAACATTTTAGGCAGGCTTTCGATAATTACAATTCAACCCTCTGGATGCTGTATTGTTACTGTTCTAAGTGTCTTTTAAAATTTGTAAAATGTTTTTAAATTATTCTTGGATATTTAACTTATTTTGAAGTATTATTTTATGTTTAATTCTCTTTTTTGTCATATAATTTATCGTGGTCTTTTGTCATCACATGTCAGGACAAAAACATTTTAAAAAATAAAGAAGGCAAAAACACTGTGGCATCTTAAAGACTAACTGCTATATTTTACTTTAACATTGTCAGCCACCTTGAGGCCCCCTCACTGGAAGAAATAAAATAAAATAAAAAGTTGCCCTTCCCTTCCAGTACATTGCTGCCATCTTCTGAGGCAGCAGACTCGGATTCCCTTCCAGGAACTGGCTGGTGTCTCTGCCCACACATGCACCAACTTCCCTTCCTGGAGCCAGCTCCTGCCTCTGAGCATATGTTGGCCTATCAGTTGGGTGGCAGATTTATGGGCAGAGGCAACACCAGCTCCTGGAAAGTAAGCCAGGCCTGCTATCTCTGAGGATGGTGATGAAGGTGGCAGAGGCAGAGGTAGGAGCAGAGAGGGATGCCATCAACTCAGGACGAACTTGAGGTTTTGGACTCGGGATTTGGGCCCGAAGACTTGCCAACATCTCTACAGTATTACTGAAGGTGCTGTGTACTGATCCCTGATCTCCTGAACTGGTCTGCTGTTATCACATGTCAAGGACCATGTTATCTTATCATTATTATTGAAGTAAGATTCTTCTGATTTCCATATATGAAAACTTCTGTATCTGTATATGCTTGTCTTTTACCTCAGGCAATAAACTGCCCTCGATTGGCCTTGTTGCCTAGCACTGGGCACTTTGTCCCTTGACCTAAATGAAGAGGGCAGTATTTTCTATTCCATTTCATCTTTTGTTCTCCGTTCCTTGATCAAGAACATTCACAAGCTGCATGGCAAAATAGCTTTTTAAAGAATTTACTGGTAGATTTTTTTCCTAGTTATTTATATTTTATGTCATCTAGTGGTAAAGACAAATTCCTAAGTGCTGTCAGCCATGTTAAATCTATATCATATATGTCGTATATGTCGGCTACGGTAATAGCCTAGATCTTTTTTGTTTCCGTTAACAAGACAACCTCCTGGTTTCTGTTTGTCTGCTCAGTGAAATTTTTCAGTAAAATAATAATCCCATTTGTTTACATTAGAATCAAGGTTCCATTTTGAAACTCAATGCTGGCATCAATTCTCAAAATAGACGTGTGCCACCAGTGTGGAACAAGGGAAATTAGAACTATATTTTATACTTCCAATATATGATATCTGAGAATTTTGACAGGAGCATCACAAAATCTGCAAAGAGTAGTGTTATTTTAAGACTTTGACACTTTCTATTGAAAAGAAAAAATGCTTATTTTTATGATATTGAATGCAGTCAGAGCCTATTATTCAGACCTAAAGCACCCTAAATTTACTGGAATTAACTGTGCATAGGGTTGCAGACTGAAATGTGCGTGTCTGCATGCACAAGTGCTCATGCATTCATGTACTTACTACATAAAGCTTGTCAGCTGCTTGGAATCATAGACCAAAATTCTATTCACTATGCCAGTCAGTGTAATATTATCGGTATAAGTTTGAGCTATGAATTGCTGCAAGTTAAGAAGTCAGTGTAAGCATTTCCTATTCTACACTAATCGCAATCCTCTTTCCCCTTCATAAAATAGTTAAGAGTGCAACTACTACACATGTCAGCGCAGAGAGAAACCCCAGTGAATTTCATGCAACTTCCTCTGTGGTAAACATATATAAGATTAAAATGTCAGTTGGAACTAAAGACCACCTCAGGCGTGCTTCCCTGTGCATTAGCTTTCAGTGGGATTGATGGCACTGGGCTTTTGATTTCAATAGCTGAGGAGCTGCCCAGACATCTTCAAATGTCCAGCATAGATTATAGGATACAGCAACAGTGAACAAGGTTGTCCAGTATGATGCAGTGGATAGTGTGACGGACTAGGATTCAGGAGGCCTGGGTTCAATCATGGAAACTCACTGGGGGAATGGAACTGGTAACACTATTCCTTAAATGTCAAATTTACTACGAAAGCCCTGTTAGGGTCACTATAATTTGATCCCAACCTGATGGTGTGTGTGTGTTTAGTCGTTTAGTCGTGTCCGACTCTTCGTGACCCCATGGACCAGAGCACGCCAGGCCCCCCTGTCCTCCACTGCCTCCCGGAGTTGTGTCAGGTTCATGTTGGTTGCTTCGCAGACACTGTCCAGCCATCTCATCCTCGGTCGTCCCCTTCTCCTCTTGCCATCACACCTTCCTAACATCAAGGTTTTTTCCAAGGACTCTTTTCTTCTCATGAGATGGCCAAAGTACTGGAGCCTCAGCTTCAGGATCTGTCCTTCAAGTGAGCATTCAGGGTTGATTTCCTTTAGAACTGATAGGTTTGTTCTCCTTGAAGTCCAGGGGATTCTCAAGAGCCTCCTCCAGCACCACAATTCAAAGGCATCAATTCTTCGGCGGTCTGCTTTCTTTATGGTCCAGCTCTCACTTCCATACATCACGACAGGAAAAACCATAGCTTTGACTATTCGGGCTTTTGTTGGCAAGGTGATGTCTCTGCTTTTCAAGATGCTGTCAAGATTTGTCATCGCTTTCCTCCCAAGAAGAAGGCGCCTTTTAATTTCAGGGCTGCTGTCTCCATCTGCAGTGATCATGGAGCCCAGGAAGATAAAATTTGACACTGCCTCCATATCTTCCCCTTCTATTTCCCAGGAGGTGATGGGACCAGTGGCCATGATCTTAGTTTTTTTGATGTTGAGTTTCAGACCGTTTTTTGCACTCTCCTCTTTCACTCTCATTACAAGGTTCTTTAATTCCTCCTCACTTTCTGCCATCAGAGTGGTATCATCTGCATATCGGAGGTTGTTGATATTTCTTCCGGCAATCTTAATTCCGGCTTGGGTTTCTTCCAGTCCAGCCTTCCGCATGATGTATTCTGCATATAAGTTAAATAAGCTGGGGGACAATATACAGCCTTGCCGTACTCCTTTCCCAATTTTGAACCACTCAGTTGTTCCATGACCAGTTCTAACTGTTGCTTCCTGTCCCACATATAGGTTTCTCAGGAGACAGATAAAGTGGTCAGGCACTCCCATTTCTTTAAGAACTTGCCATAGTTTGCTGTGGTCCACACAGTCAAAAGCTTTCGCATAGTCAATGAAGCAGAAGTAGATATTTTTCTGGAACTCTCTGGCTTTCTCCATAATCCAGCGCAAGTTAGCAATTTGGTCTCGAGTTCCTCTGCCTCTTCGGAATCCAGCTTGTACTTCTGGGAGTTCTCGGTCCACATACTGCTGAAGCCTACCTTGTAGGATTTTGAGCATAACCTTGGTAGCGTGCGAAATGAGTGCAATTGTACGGTAGTTGGAGCATTCTTTGGCAGTGCCTTTCTTTGGGATTGGGATGTAGACTGATCTTTTCCAATCCTCTGGCCACTGTTGAGTTTTCCAAACTTGCTGGCATATTGAATGTAGCACCTTAACAGCATCATCTTTCAAGATTTTAAATAGTTCAACTGGAATGCCATCACCTCCACTGGCCTTGTTGTTAGCCAGGCTTTCTAAGGCCCACTTGACTTCGCTCTCCAGGATGTCTGGCTCAAGGTCAGCAACTACATTGTCTGGGTTGTCCGGGATATCCAAATCTTTCTGATATAATTCCTCTGTGTATTCCTGCCACCTCGTCTTGACGTCTTCTGCTTCTGTTAGGTCCTTCCCATTTTTGTCTTTTATCATGTTCATCTTTGCACAAAATGTTCCTCTAATATGTCCAATTTTCCTGAACAGATCTCTGGTCTTTCCTTTTCTGTTATCTTCCTCTATTTCTTTGCATTGTTCATTTAAGAAGGCCCTCTTGTCTCTCCTTGCTATTCTTTGGAAGTCTGCATTCAAGTTTCTGTAACTTTCCCTATCTCCCTTGCATTTTGCTTCCCTTCTCCTCTCTGCTATTTCTAAGGCCTCGTTGGACAGCCACTTTGCTTTCTTGCATTTCCTTTTCTTTGGGATGGTACCTGATGGTACATAACAACAAACAATGAACAAGGCTACTCACTATTCATAATGCCAAAATAACTTCTCCCAACAGAGTCTATTGATGTAAATGTGGAAGATATTTATCTGATACTACGCCCATCATGAGCTTTGAGTAAAGTTTAGTCAGATTTGGCAAGCGCGTTCCCTTACACACATAGGAGCTGCCTTCACTATTTTACTCTTATTAATTCTGACAAGCAGTATGAAGAATTTTGTTGTGTTGGACGATAACACACCTGTGAGCAGTTGGTATTAAAATCAATAGAGATTTAATCTTGGCACATTCTTAGCAGAAATTTCCTAATCTTCTCTTGGCCAATCTTTTCAAGATTTCTGCTTATCTAACATATTTCTTAGAAAAGTAAAGGTACCCAAATACACATATGCATTTTGAAACTCAACTCTAAAGGCATATTTTTGAAAGAAAATACACATTTAATCATGCATTGGACAGAATCCTATTGGTGTTTGCATAAGGTTTGCATCAACTGCTGCAGTTAATAGTGGTTAATTGATAAGGTGTCAAGATGCATCTCAGCTGAGCAGTCAGGTGTAACAAAGCATCTCACTGAGACATATCTAGGAACCTCATCAATATGCAAAGCAAAAGCAAAAGCAAGGCATGCTGTTTATATGCAAACCCATAGTGCTTAAAGCACACTCTGGGCAGTTTACAATTTCATTATGCGAGCTACACATTCTGCCCTGCCCCCCCCCCCCGGCAAGCTGCGAAGGCTGGAAAGCTGAGTGAACCTCAAGCTGGCTACCTGGGATTGGACCTGGATTTTGAGCAGAGGTTTGGCTGCACTGTAGCAGTTTAACCACAAGACTGTAAGGAAGTTTTGAAAGCTTTATGTGAAAATCAATAGAATTCTGGCAATTAAAATAGAATTTGAAATGGATATGTTAGTATGGTATTAGCATCAATAGACAACTTCTGCAGAGATCCCCTTAACATCTGTTGAATCAACACATTTTTGAAAGACAACCGTTTTTCATTTTTATATATCTGAACAATGCAAGTAGAAGTAAACGAATACATTTAGGGATGGGCATGAACCAGACAAACGACAAATTTGGGTGTTTTGTGGTTCATGGCTACCCACAAACTGCAAACCACCCCTGAACTCTGGAGAAGCAAACCACTTCACAGTTCATTTTTCTGGTTCATGCCTGGGGGAAGGGGGACCTAATGCCTCCACCCCTCTGCTGCCCACCCTCCCACTTCCTGCTGCCCCTAATCACCTCCTACCTGCTCCTGCCACCTCCCTCTCTTCCTCCTCTGGTAGGAAGGTGACGGGGTGGCAGAAAGGGGGATGGGGGGCTCCCATTTTGCTGAAGCAAAATGAAGCCCCAAGTGGAGAGGGGAAATTGGCACTTTGTTTTGTTTTGGCAAAACAGCTTGCATGAACTGAACGACAACCAGAACCAGGAACCAGCCCCATTCATGGATTTCTTTAGTTTGTAGTTCAGTTCATGCCCATCTCTAAATGTATTACTTTTAAGAACAACTCATGATCAAAGTTGGCTATTAGTAAATCGCTTTTAGACTACACACCAATGTAGCTTTCCTATGAGAGAGAACCAGATAACAAACAACTAAGGCAAAAACATGTAAGTGTGTGAACATGACACATGAAGACACACATATACAGAGAAACATACAGAGGAAGATGGCCTAAGAACTAAC
Source organism: Pogona vitticeps (assembly GCF_051106095.1). Classification (NCBI taxonomy): domain Eukaryota; kingdom Metazoa; phylum Chordata; class Lepidosauria; order Squamata; family Agamidae; genus Pogona; species Pogona vitticeps. Next base: position 227,579,255 of record NC_135783.1, on the reverse strand, counting down.
TTTAAAAAAGAACGGGGTGCATATAAAAAGATTTGAGGGATTTTGTTTCACAGTGGTGGTGTTGCTTCTGCTGCTCCTGCTGTTATTTCCAAAGGAGATAAATTGAAATGACAAAAAAGACAGAGATGATTTTCTCAAAAATAAATAAGATTCAGAAAAAGTCTGAAGTGGAGGCAGAGTTGTGATAATGAAACAATTAATATTACAAAAGAGTAGATATTTGTTATCGATAACTCAAGACCTGGGAAAGAAACAATTTTCTGAATATGATATATGAATTTGCTTTGTCAAAGTGATTTGTGTTTTACTGAATGCTGCTACTACCGTACATCTTAAAGCAATTGAAGATATCATTTTGAAAAATTATCCCTCCTTTTATTTAAAAAAGGTTTTCTCTGTCCTCTTTGAAGATACACATAAAGGAGCTGAACACCAGTTTTTTCAAGCTTAAATAATTATAGAGTAAATGAAAAGGCAAACTGTTGTGCTTTAATTCCAGAATTTTTAAAAATATATTATCTGGCAAATTTTAAGTATGTAACATTAATCAAGGAATCATCTAATTTTATCATATAATTCTTCAGATGTAAAAAAGTTTCAGTTTTAGTACTTTTCCATCTAGACTAGAACAAATTAAAGTAGACGGGAATAGGACATTTTCAATCGGATATTTACAAATTGTTTAACTGTGGAAATAACAAAATTAGGCGCTATAATGCATAGTGTGACTGAATAATATCAGTCAGAATTCTTGGAAAAATCTATCCATGTAATTCAAGTCTATGCTCCAATTATGGATGATGAGGAAAAATAAATTAAAAGCTTTTATGCAAGTATCCAAGATGAAACTGATCACACCCCCAGAACAGGATGTGCTGACAACCATAGGGGACTGGAACACAAAAGTAGGAGCCGAAGATGGTTGGAGAATTTGTTTTAGGAGTCAGAAATGAAGTAAAAGAGTGCCTCATAAAATTATATGAAGCCAATATTCTGTTTATTGCAAACACATTCTTGAAGTAACCAAACAGATGAGTGTGCATACACTCTGGGACAAATGAGCATTTGGGACAAATGAGCATCTCCCTCCACCCCAATGCTCATTTGTCCCAGTTGTCACCTTACTACTCACTTCTACCAGCATGGAAATAAAGTTACCTATATAAAAGTTTGCAAATATTGATTTCACAATTTCATTAATCCAACTATTACAGCCAAAAGAGCTGTATTTGTAATGTACATTGTTAGATTTGTTTGGGTCATAGTGTATCATCACCCAAGCCAATTTTCTCAAATACCAATTACAATAAGCATTGTGGTGCAATAAAAGTAGAGATCTGGCAGGCACTAGTGGAGAAAAGATGAACTGCTGGAAAAAGACCTAAATAGTCTCAGTTGATTCCGCCTATTGCCAATGACTCAGCCGTACTAAAAGCTGGTTATTAGGGGGGCAAATTAAGATCCTGTGAGGGAGAAAATGAAGGATTTTAATTTGGGGAATCAGTACTAGACTTGGTAGCTGCAATAATTTCAGAGATCATTTGGGACAAACAAATTTTCAGAAATAATTTATAATAATTTGTAGCCAGACAGAAGATATCTCCTATTTCTAGGTCCACCTGCACTGGCTGTCAGTATACTTTTATGCCAAATTAAAGGTACTAATGTTGACATATAAGGCTCTCAAAACAATGGCATGCCAATAGATGAGTGGGATAGAAGTCTAAATTCAATCAATCAATCAATCAATCTCATTGATGCATTTAGTGTGACATGCTTTACAGAACAATCTAGCAATTGCTTCTGATCAGGTCCCGCTCATTATGAGTGAGCCCATTAGTGGATAAATTATATCTCAAAATGCCAGAACTCATTTTGAGATATGATTTATCCAATTCTGTAACTTCAGAACTCTGTAGTATCCAGCCAATATTTTATGTTTCCAGCTCTTGGCATCTTGGAGACCTTTGGGGACAGACAAGCAAACAAACTTCCAGAAGTATTTATAAGATTATATAATAAAAACAGGAAGGGTTCCTATGAGTTGTGGCAGAGAGGGATGCAGCTTTTGAAACCAACCTTGACTTAACTTTGACAAACCTCTTGAAGTCCATTAAGGGTAAGCCAGCATGTAAAATTGCCAGGACCTTTCTATTCTGTTGAATTGGCAGGAAATGAGATTACAATAATCTCTGATAATGACAGAAGATAGCTTAACAATTTAAGATCTCAATCATTCTGCCATAAGAGTGCCCTGCATTTAGTCATTTAATTCAGGCAAGCAGGGGATACATTGTAACAAAGTTTGACTGACTTGTTTTAACTGTGAGCCTTCACATGAAAAAGGATTATGATAAATCACTATATTATATTTCTGATTAATGGCTACTTTCTATTGTGGTATAATTATCAGGTGATGGTTTCAAAAAAGATGCTGAGAAATGAAATTTCACTCCAGATAACAATGCCCCTGTCTGGCAAGAAAAATGGGCATCCATTTCCCACATATTACTATATAGCAAAACCAATCAAGGGAAAACCTATGGTGCATGAATTTTGAAGGATAAGATGGATGTGAGAATGTGCCATTTTAAATGAAGTTGTGTGGGATGAAAAATTTTGATGACCAACAGAGAAATGAAGCTTTGGCATCCACTTTTGATTAACCACATTTTAGCATTATGCCTGAACGTGGATAAAATCTGGGTGGTGGAAATATCAGCATCAAAATAATAAACTGAGTAACGTCGACTACAGTTGAGATTTCCCCCAGTTAGAATCTGGAGGTAACATTCAAGTGTGATGGGTTGAAATTGGAAGAGCGATCTTCTTCCGTCTCTTTCCCTTTCTGGAGGAACCTTCCTCTGATGATGAAAGCCAGGACAAAGTGCCTTGGCTGAAGAGATAGAAAGTGGAGGCAGAGTCCTTTCCCAGAGGTTTTGGAGGCTGATACAGGATCCATCCCATTCAGACAGAATGTCCCTTCTCCAGAAGAGAAGGAAGAATTATCCCTCCAGCCCCAAGTATCAGATAACAAAGATGCCTCGGAGCTTAGGAGGATGTATCCATTCCCCCAGAGCAAAAAACATTGCTTCACGGTGTCAAGGCCAAAAGCCTAACTATTGGCTGAAATCTTTTTGTACAGTTGTGCAAGCGATAAAAAATATTGTGGCAGTGCAGAAGTGATATCTGTGAAGCACTTCCATAGCTGTGACACACAACAGTCCTGATGAAAATTGTGCAATCAGTTGAGCAACTCTGATATGAACTGTGGAGCTGCAATGTGAACTGAATGGGTGAGTCGTGCAATGCTGGCTGCCTAAGTGTAGGCCCTGACACACTTCTGCAGATATAGTTTTATGTTGCACCAACTTGAACAAGATTTCAGCCATTGAGGACCTGCTGACAGATGACTTGCATTAGCTAATTACTTGACCTAACACTTTGAAATGTCAGTAACTGTTAATACTGCTCCTGTCACATGAAAAGTCTGTTATCTGTATTCACAATGGTACTGAAACCTTTTATTTCCAATTTAATTTATTCTTCTCCACTACAATAAGGCACACTGTCTATCTAAACTTGTGACACAAATATTGCATTCCATCACCAGAATCTATTGTGATTTTACTCAAGAGTTAGTGAAATAATGTACGCTGCAGTGGCAAATTGCAGCTAATTAATAAGGTACTAGTCTCATGCCTGGTCACATGGTAGTCACAGAACCAGGCATATAATCACCACCTTGTTAATCAGTTGCTCTTCACTACCATGACTTTTGTGTTTTCATTTAGTCTGAAATAAAATCCTAATTGGATTCTGGCCTACCTTTCTAACAAAATGGGTTACAGTCAATGAAATCTCACTCTGAAATAAATCTTTAATCTTGAAGGTGCCCCAGTGATTTTGTTATACTTCTGTTTTTGTTATACATGCTGAAACAAACAAAAATACTTTCCTTTTTGTAAATTGCTTTTTTTTTATTTACATCTGAACTAGAAGAATTTCCTTATTGTTGACAGATGCATCAAACTTAGTGGTTTGTTCTTCATTCAGCGTACTTAGCTTCTAGGGAAGACTTCCTTCATGTTAAGAAAAAGGCAGCTGTATAAATTGGGGAGAACCCAATACCCAGGTTTACAGCATAGAGAGTCTGCATTATTTTTCTCTCCTCGACAGCTGGTCTACATTTCTTCTCTTACATTACCCAGTATTTTGCACTGCTTTGAAACAACTGCAAAGGAGGGAACAATACTTCCTACTTACTTAAATAGCATTAATGTTATCCTTTTGACAATCCAATTTGCAATATAATATCAGAATCATAACATTTTAGTCAACAGAATTTCAGAAGACTTCTTGAACATTACGGCTGGACAGCAATGGCACAATAAATGCACAGATTTATATAGAAATTCTTTACATATTTAGCTTCCACCAGTCTCTTCTGAGGGTCAGCTACTTGGGTCTGCTTGTAGGGTGGAAGTAGGGTTTTGCCCCAGAGCACCAACATTTAGAGGGCAATAAAACTGACAGAAGAATATACTTGTGAGTGTCAGTAAAATAGCCCAAACCTATTCATTTTCCTATTCATTTAAAAAATCCTTGTGTGTGGGAGAACCACGTTCTCATATTCATAATCTTTCATAGGTGGCTTATGCCCACTTTCCAGGGTGGAATAAAAGGGAGATACTACTACTTTTTTCAGATGCAAAATGGTTTTTACAAGCCTGCTCCTAGATTCATTGCAGAGACAATTATAGGAATATATCACAGGGCCCATACATTGCTAAACTAGATATGTGATCTTGCTTACCTATAACCATGTGGAGCCCTGATCTAGAATGGGGCCATGGTAAAAGTTGTTAAATCTTTCCAATAGCCTCATTTGCCCAATGAAGGCCATCGCTAACACTGCCAGTCTTTGGCATAAAGAAAGCAGCAGTGGGAAAATGAGTCTCCCTTTATCAAGTTCAGAGACTCTGTATCTGCCTTTTTATATTTAAAGATACACCAATGAGATTACCATTTTTCACATTTCCAGTTGAGTGATCATTTTGCAGTCCTCTTCAGTTTGCTCATTTCTATTTCTTTCAGATAAGTGAAAACAGTACAGACATTCAAAAAGTGTTTTAGTTTAACATATTTCTGAAGGAGTTGGCTATTTCTCCCAAATCAATTATTTTTGAAGTCTACACCCATCATCTGCTTGCTTAAGAAATCACACTTAGTTCTCTTCTGCTGTTGTTTGTGCCTGGAACTCTTTCAGAAAGCTTACCAGGTACCATCTCTGCTCTTTCAAATTTATGTTCAGAACTCACCTTTTCCATGTCCTTAACATTTTTCTCCAAATTCACAAAAATTACTATGCATAATCACATTTAGCTTGGAAATAGCTTAATTAATATGTAAGACATAACTTCAATACATTAGTGTGGCTACTCAACAAGGGATAGCTTCACTTCTTCTGTACTGTAACTTTATATTTTATTTACTTTGTGGGTGTGGCCTAACTACTGTGGTGTGTTTTGTATCACCAACAAGTGGTTCATAGTAGACTGAGAAACACTAATATCCCTTAAAAAAACTAACACACGTAAGTACTTTTTGGATAACTTACAATTGTAAGAGTAATTACTTTTAAAAAAATCAGTTTCCAAGATGAGATACAGGGGCTTCTCAGACCACTTGAGGATGTGACAGAGATAACAGAAATGATCAAAAATCGGGATGAGCACCAGGCTAATGACTGCAGTTCTTATTTTAGCTTGTCTAATCAAATACAAGAGCTTAAGCATCACATTCAACTTCTAATTGACTTAATTTCATAACAATTATCTTACTGAATAACTTCAACCAAAGGATTATTATTATTATTTTATTAAAAACCTGTAGAAGCATAATTTTGGCACAAATCCAAGCAGTTAAGTACTATAGAAAGTTATTTAATATTCCTGCATAGAAGATGTGCTTTAATTTGGGGAGGGGAGAACAGAGAGAATAATTTTGATGTATAAATATTAATGATGAAGATTATGAAAAGAAAATAATTGGCTTTAGCTGAGTATCCTTAGCTGAATGGAGAGGATTTTTAAAAATCCAATTTATAAAAAAAAAGAAGAGGGAGCAATAATGTGAGGCATGTGGCACTAAAATATTATGAATGTGGTAGATTCTAGCATGTCCTTAATATAGCTTCTTAGCTGAGAAATTAAAGAAACCCCTTGGAGAACTTAACAGAGTATCTAAAAACATATGTCTGGTGTTATTATAGATAGGTGGACTTGGTTGAGTCCACTGGGGACCATCACCTGCGTGCAGAAGTATCTACAAAGCATATATATCAGAACCCCCTTCCCATATTTCTGTGTCATGTGCACATTAATTTTTACAGTACAGTTTTGTTATGGAAAATGGAGGACTCATGCATGCCTCCTATAGTCTTCTCTGGTTCTCCATGCCTCTTCCCTCCACACATATATATGAAGACCCTGCTCCTTGAACAAATATATGGGATAGGAGAGAAGGATCAGAAGCTGTCTTTTCATGTGTCGGACTGTTGGAACATCTAGCCCAGTATTGCTGACACTGACCGACAGCAGCTCTCCAGAGTTCCAGTCAGGACATTCTAGATGAAAAGCATCTGTTTCACCAATGTTACAGACCTCCCTATAGACTCTGGGAGAAGCACATAAGCTCCATTCCCCAATGCCTAGTGAGGTTTTTCATACACTGCACAATGATGGGATGAATCAGTATTGTCTTCTGCTAGAGGAACTCCTTCTGCAGCAACGTGTAACTGATGAACCCATGATGCTTTAGAATGTGTCTCTCCTGTTTGATTTCCAGCTCAACATGCTAAGGCTTCGGTGACATAACAAATGTCAGTAATAGCTGAAAAGATTATTTTCTGTACAAGGAAGTTATGGTTTAATTTTCCATTCATTCCCTGGATTAAAGAACATCTATCTATGCCCATACACCAAGCTACAATGCATAAACTATTGGTATTTACTACAGTGCTGTGCCATTTGTCATTTTTATAGAATTCCCCATATTTCCCAGGCTATAAAATGAAATAAAATTATGCAGCAATGATGTATGCTATCATTACTTCTCATTTCCACTGTTTCACAAAACAAGCTTGATTTATAAAGTGAATAAATAACAATAGCCTTCGACTGTGTATATCTACAGAAGCTTCATTAGGGGTCAGAGGCATCTGGAGTGTTACTGAATGAAAATGCTTGTTGTTGTTGTTTAGTTGTTAAGTCGTGACCCCATGCTTACATCGAATTAAATTCAATGGCTTACAATTAAATCCAAGGACTTAGTATGGGGCAAGAAAGAGAATTTAAATGGAAGGGCATTGTCAAATGGATTCCAATATACTAATGATACAATCCTGGAGTCTGTTCTCCTTGCTAAATAATACACATAATTTTTAACTTCTGCTCAGCTTCATGAGCCATTAGATTTCATGGGGTTTGAAAGTAAGGTTTACAATTAGGGTGCCAGTAAAGAGGCCCAGAAGTGCTACAAGTATGACTTCCATGGGAAGGGCTCATGCTTTCTACATGTAGAATCAGATTTGCTGATGCGACCAACATACTCTTCATGCCCCACATTTTAAGGCTACGTTGGCCAGAATCTTGCTGGTAGGTCCCAACTAAAGTAGGTCTATTAAATCAATGGAATTTGTGTAAATATTAACTCAATATTCTGTAATCACTCCAAGAGGTCTACACTACTTGGGAATGCTAATAGGATTCTGGGCATTCAGGACATCTGTTGCAGAAAGAGACTCGGTTTTCACCAGGATTGCTAAAAACATTTTTTTATAAGAACTTCCCAAATTTCATAGATTTCTCCATTAAAGAGGGCAGGGGGAAACTTGAGAAGTAAAAGAACCAAAGGGAAAGAAAAAAAAACTGAGACAGTTTCACCCCATTCAGAAATTGAGATGTAGGTATTCACATCCTTAAAATCTGAGTTTGAACCCAGGCATACTTTTGGTGCTGGGTTAAAGCTGCTGCCTTATTGGTTTTATTGATTTTACTGTTTTTTTTAATTTGTAATGCCACCCAGAGTAGACCTTTGGTCTAGATGGGTGGGATATAAATCTAATAAAATTTAAAAATAAAATAAAATAAAATAAATGAAGCTTGTTTTCGTTTTTGTCTTCTTTTCCCCTGAAAGGCACCTGGGTTTTGATATCATATGGGAGGTAAGTGCAAAACGGTGTGCTCTGTGGGAGAAAGAGCTGTGTTGATCAAGCTTCACTAATACAAATGTATTAGATTTTCATTCGATTTCTAGAAGATACACACCTATCAAAATGTACAGATTCATTTATAAATGGGATTGAAAAGATGCAAGGTTGATGTTGTTTTTAATAGAATGCAAAGGAGGGGGGGGAGATTGTTCATCCATCCCAAGAATATCAAATGTTTTCCCTCACTTGTTTATATATTGAGGATTTTAATCCTTCCCCTCCCCCCAGTTTCACATCCAGAAAGAAATCAAGGATACGTCTCTCAGAATTAAATTAAGAGTGAGGTTTTGCATCCTGTTTTCCTGTGAGAGGAGAAGGGGCGGAGGGACACAGTTCCCTGTATTTTCATAAATAAGTCTATATCATATTGTTATTTCTGATCTGTAGAAATAATTAACTGTGCTCTTTTGCAGAGAGATATTGAGATTCTCCATGCTTCTTAAAGCAATCTTGAAGTGGATTACAATTTAATTATACAGGCTAGACTTTGCCCCCCCACCCACCCTGGGAGTTGGATGCTCAATTTACTGACCTCGGAGAATGGAAGGCTGAGTCAACGTTGATCCAGCTACCTGAGGCCATTGGTATCAAACTCAGGTCACGAGTAGTGTAGCTCTCGCTGATCTCTAGTAAAAGATATGCTTCTTTCTTCTTCTTTGGTTAACTGTTCGCACAGTTTAGAAGGAACTAGTTACACGTGCTGCCTATTTGCTATTAACATCTTTGGCATACCTAAAGCATAAGTTACACTACTCATGTAATATAATAAATGATAATGTCACTCTTCATGTGTGTCGTTGCAACTGTTTTAGTCACTTTTATACTTACAATAGTATGTGGCCACATTAATTAGCAGTTAAGCTACTTTTTACCACAGATCAGTGGCTTATAGCACTGCAATATTTTTAAATATGTTCCTATAATTACATTCAAACATTTGAGAGTTGCTTTTTAAAACTGCAACTATAACTAACCACTTTTGATGATATGTGAACTGTGTGACTGTAACAAATTACATTTTCAAAGTAGCTTTCCAGACTCTGATTCACCTCTTAGTCATTGTTTCAATACAACACAAGACACATCAACATACACTTAACTTTTACTTCAGTTAACAGTCGTTTCTTCATAACTTTTAATGTAGCTTCTGTTATGCCAACAGATAATACAGTACCAGGAGAGGGGAAGGGAATGTATGCCAATTTTAACTGTAAAATACAAATTTACATATTGTTAATGGATACTTTGTTGATGTTTAACTGTAAATAACAACTTTACTGAATTTGTAGTTTGTTTCATTTTTAATGTCGTTTGCTACTTTGTAAAACAAAAAGATTGGAAAACAACCTAAGAAGCACTGGAAATTCAGATTATAAACACTAACTTTTCTGGATTAGATAGACAGATAGACAGACAGACAAACAGCAATTATCTTGCATGTGAGAAGGTTTTAGGCCACTGTACGTCATAATTTGTAAGTACTCTCAGAATAGCTGACCTGTTCCTTCACCATCTCATTCTTTACATTTGTCTCTGTCTTATTAGATTATTAGGACATTTGATTTAGGTTTTTAATCTGCCACATGCTTCTTCCCAACAGATCCAAAAGAGAGTAGCAAGGAAATAAGAAATGTTTTAAGAATTGTTGTAATATAGGATGTTTTATATTGTCTTTTTAATGTTTTTAATGTTTTTAAGTTTTAATATTGTTTTAGGAGCCTCGTGGCACAGTGGTTAAATCGCTGTAAAAAGGTAAAGGTAAAGGTTCCCCTTGACAATTTTTGTCCAGTCGTGTCCGATTCTAGGGGGCGGCACTCATCCCGCTCTTCAAGCCATAGAGCCAGCGTTTTGTCCGAAGACAATCTTTCCGTGGTCACATGGCCAGTGTGATTTAGACACGGAACGCTGTTTACCTTCCCACCGAGATGGTACCTATTTATCTACTCGCATTTGCATGCTTTCGAACCGCTAGGTTGGCGGGAGCTGGGACAGGCGACGGGCGCTCACTCCGTCGCGTGGATTTGATCTTACGACTGCTTGGTCTTCTGACCCTGCAGCACAGGCTTCTGCGGTTTAGCCCACAGCGCCACCACGTCCCTGTACTGCAGCTAAAACTGTGCTCACGACCTGGGGTTCAAATCCCAGGTAGCCGGCTCAAGGTTGACTCAGCCTTCTATCCTTCCGAGGTCGGTAAAATGAGTACCCAGCTCGCTGGGGGGGCAATGTGTAGCCTGCATAATTAAATTGTAAACTGCCCAGAGCGTGCTTGAAGCGCTATGGGGCGGTATATAAGCAGCACGCTTTGCTTTTTTTTTGCTTGTACGCCGCCCAGAAGCCACTGGTAATGGTGCAGATAAAAAAATACTGTAAATAAATAAATCCAACAAAGTATGGGGCCATCTGGTGATAGTTAAAAATCAAAGGTATCCCTTTCTTAAGAACTGAACCTTTATATCACTTCCTAAACTTTGTCAAGGAAATCATCCTCGCAGGTTAAATGGCACAGACATCTTTCTGAGCAATACTTCTTTTGACAGCCTGATTCACTTATCCCTTTATTTGACACTAGCCATTTCTGATAGAATTCTCTTGCAACTACGTATAGTTTGGCTAGGGAGAGAGGTATGAGACGGATAGACCAAGAGGCCAATTAAAGTTGAATAAATATTTCAGATGCATTTATAACAAGACTTCCTTTTTTACTGACTGCTTAGAAGTAAGCAAAAACATAACAGCTGAAATGGAGATATAGGAAATCTAAGTGCATAATTATAATATTACAAAGGAAAAAAAGATAAAAAAAGAGGGGGAACAGGAAAAAAAAACATAATGCAAAAGTGTGTATACATTGGCTTCTATAAAAGACTTCCAAATATCTAAAAACATATCAATGCAGAGTTGCCTTCTATAAGTCATAGATTCATTCTCTCATAATGTTGTAAGGTCTTTTATCCACTGGATTACTGACAGTGAGCACTTATTATTCCAATGTTGCAAAATAAGTCTTCTTGAAGTTGTAAGGGCATGGAGATTTCATTTACACTGGTTAGTGGTTAATGCCCAAAAAACCAGGTATATAATTTTGAAAGTACATGGCATTAACAAAGACTTCTAAGTATATAAACATCAATGTATTCGCGAAGGCTTTCATGGCCGGGATCTAATGGTTGCTGTGGGTTTTTCGGGTTCTTTGGCCGTGTTCTGAAGGTTGTTCTTCCTAACGTTTCACCAGCCTCTGTGGCTGGCATCTTCAGAGGACAGGAGTAGCATGCTGTAGCTCTGGTGCAGTTAGTTGGAGAGTTGAGTATTTATAGCTGTGGGTTCAGCTTTTGTCCTATTCAGGAGTTGGGTGATATTGGTGATCAGTGTGTTTTTGTTGTGGGTCTATTGTTGTGATAAGGAGGAAAGATTATTTGTCGCTGTGCATGATGGGTGTTGTTATCTGGTCTTTTGTCTTGATGTAGAATGAGGTTTCTCCAATGTGGATCTGTAGGAAGGTGGCTAGGTATTTGGCTAAGTCATATGTTGGGGAGCCAATGGCACTTACAATGGGCTTGAGTGGGATTGAATCCTTGTGGATTTTCGGGAGTCCATACAGTCTTGGTGGGAGAGCTTCTGTCTTGAAGGTTCGTTGGAGGACGTTGGGGTGCAGAGAGGAAGTCATCCTACATCAAGGACTCAGGACATTTCATAAGCAAGATCAGCACCCTAAAACTCCACCCTGGGGACAGACTGATCAGCTTTGACATAGTATCCCTATTCACCAAGGTACTGATAAAGGACACTCTGACACTCATCCAGCAGATCTTTCCAGAAGACATCAAGGCCATTTTCCAGCACTGCCTAACAACCAGCTACTTTCAATGGGAAAATGAATTCTATGAACAGACAGATAGAGTGACCATGGGAAGCTCCCTCAGCCCGGTTATAGCAAACTTCTACATGGAGCATTTCAAAAAACAGGCCCTGGCTTCCATACCCTTCGCACCCACAGTCTGGTTCCGATATGTGGATGACACCTTTGCAATTTGGAACCACAGTGAAGAAAAATTGGAAGACTTTCTAAACCATCTCAACAGCATCCACCCAAATATACAGTTCACCATGGAAAAAGAAATAGAGGGCCAACTCCCGTTCTTAGATGTCATGGTTGTACGCAAAAAGGACCTCTGATTGGGACACAAGGTCTACAGAAAACCCACCCACGCAGACCGGTACCTACACAAAAACTCCAACCACCACCCACAGCAAAAAAAAGAGGCATAATCAAAACACTGGTGGACCGTGCAAATCAGAACTGTGAAGCTGAACTCAACCATCTGAATTGGGCCCTACAGGTAAATGGCTTTCCAAAAATGAAATCACAAGAGCCATCAAACCAAGAAAACAACACCAAACTGAAGAAGAAAAACAGCCACCCACAAATAAAGTATTTCTGCCATACATCAAAGGGGTCACAGACTACATGGGGAAACTTTTGAAAAATCACAACCTACAAACAGTACTGAAGCCCACCACAAAAATACAACAAATGTTATGGTCAGCAAAAGACAGAAGGGAGCCCCTCACCACCGCAGGAGTATACCGGATACCTTGCAGTTGTGGCCAGGTATATATTGGAACCAAAAAATGATGCATCCACACCAGAATCAAGGAACATGAGAGACACTGCAGACTAAAACAACGGGAAAAATCAGCAGTAGCTGAACATGCCCTAAAACAAGCTGGACATGAAATTCTATTTCAGAATACTGAAGTACTGGACAACAGCACCAACCACTATGTTAGACTGCACGGGGAAGCCATTGAAATCCATAAACATCAGCAGAGTTTCAACAAAAAGAAGAAGGTTTAAAACTGAAAAAAGCTTGGCTCCCAGCACTGAAAAATACAGCCTGCAAAAGGTCACGAACTCTACCCAGCCACAAGGACTGGTGATCACTACACACAAAAGACCAGCTAACGACACCCATCAAGCACAGCGACAGATAATCTCTCCCCCTTATCACAACAGACCCACAACAAAAATACACTGATCACCATTATCACCCAACTCCTGAATAGGACAAAAGCTGAACCCACAGCTATAAATACTCAACTCTCCAACTAACTGCACCAGAGCACAGCATGCTACTCCTGTCCTCTGAAGATGCCAGCCACAGAGACCGGCGAAATGTAAGGAAGAACAACCGCCCAGAAGCCACTGGCAATGGTGCAGCTAAAAATTTTGTAAATAAACCTTCAGAACACGGCCAAAGAGCCCAAAAACCCCAGAACAACCATTATATAAACATCAACTGTACTGACCTACCAGGTTGGATATTCAAGTCAGGGTTGCTAAAGGATTATTTTAAAAGGCACTGTGCAGCATCCTGTTCAATATTCATGTGCATCATATCACCATGGGAAGCTGATAAGGTGCTTGGTGTGCACCTGGTTACACATAGCTGGCACACTATTAGATAGTGGCCACAGCTTCCGCAGTTGGAGTTCTGCACATACATAAATATTTAGAAGGTTAAGTGGCTCAGTGTACTTTAAGGATTATCTTCTCTTCTAAACTGTTGGTCCTCACTTTTTCAAGTGATGCCATTAACCAATTGCTCCAATTCTATTCCACACAGAGATTAAAGAGCAGTGGATGAAAACAGAATGTTCCCACTGTGATTGATCAGTGCCTGATCTCTGCTCTCTCTTTTCTGAGAGGAAAACCTACAATTCTTTTTCTTAAAATAAACAAAAATAAATGAAAGCCTAAATCAAATCTCAAGCCTTTGCCAACAAATGTATACAGGAGATTGCAAATGCCTTGCTGAAAAAGTACCAAACAAAATTTGCAACCACTCATACAAGCCAAGTTCAAAAGTAGAACTTTCACAGTGTACAGCCGATCACATTGTTCCCTGGATGCTATGGAGCAGTTAAAGGTGAGCAGGATGTCAGGAAAGCAGAGGCTGAATATACAGGGATTGGATCTGTAGATGTGAATCTGTCAGTCCTGCTGTCTTCTGCATTTTTTAAAAAAAAAGTCATCCGTGCTTAATATAGCAACTAGATCAGCAATGCTGCTTCTTGGCAGGTTGACAATTTGGAGATCCTATGTACCAAACTCAACAAGGTAAATTGGATATATATGTACAACACACTTTGCATTACAGGAAAAAAACCTTTCATTTATATTTGTTTATAGCATTATGTACAACCTTCGGGCTACCTCCCACAAAACACGTGCCTCTTTTCAAATCAAAAAGGGAGATCTGGCAGCAGAGGGAGTAATGTGATGGGTGCCTTGAAAACTGAGCTGTCTGAACAGGGCACAAAAATGATAAGACAATAAGCAAAACAAAACTGTGGAGATGCATGGGAAGTACTGTCATAAGGTTCAGCCCAATTCATAGGAAGAAATGGGCATCGAAACATTATGCCAAATAAAACTTGTTGGTCATTAAGGTGTCACAAGACTCTTTGCTGGTTTTGAATTTCTGGAGATAAATTTTTCGTATTGTCTTTCAAACTGAGTACTTTGATTGATTACTTTGTCATCAGTCTTAGCCTACATAATCTGAAAGTGTTTAAAAACAACAACCCTATATGCATGCATTTTAACACCATCATAAATAATCCTATATCCAGAGATGTATTTCAGTGTTTTTGAAGGAACAATATGAAACTCAAAGACTGATATGCGCTCATCAGTGAACAGCTTACAGGAAATGTCCTCCCATTTTCTGTTTTTCTCAGTCTTGGGAAATGAACACCAGTTAGAACATTACATGCCTGGGGAGAAGACACAGTGATCTTGCCCAGTCTTCAGAGCAAGGGCAGATGGTACCTGACAGTGGACCCACCTCTGCAACAGGAAGCCAAGATGTACAGTACACCCACAATTTCCTTAGCAGAACTGAATGAGTTGGACTTTATTGTTCCATCTGGGGTACACAAATGTCACTTACACATCTTTTATGAATTCAGTCTGGAAACCATCCCTTTAAATGTAATGTTGTTGGTTTATAACAGATAGAACAACAGCTTTGTAGTTGTGGATAGATAATCTTTGGTTTGATTTGGACTAAAGTTGACAACTATAAGTCTCCCTAGAAATTATGGAGATAGGAAAGATAACCATATTCAGGAGTTCTTCACCATGAGTATATATTCAATTCCTAGATGCTCTAGTCCAGTGGTTGCCAACGTTGGGTCCCCAGGTGTTCTTGGACAACAACTCCTAGAAGCCTTCACCACTAGCTGTGTTGGCTAGGATTTCTGTGATTTGTAGTCCAAGAACATCTGCAGACCCAACATTGGCGACCACTGCTCTAGTTGCTTGGGAAGTGTTGGGCACACACTGAGGGAGGCAGTGCTGAGACCAACACTGGCAAGAATCAACCTCTAAGTCAAAGTCTTTGCATACATGATCATGTGTACACATTAGAGATGGAATATTTGTATTTTTCTCCCTGGGGAGATGAATATCACCACAACAGTTGGCTGGGTCCTTTAGACCCATGCCACACACACCCCAAACCAACCAGTCTACTTATCACTTACAGAGTGAGGCCCATGACTGTCATCATTCATGCTGCACCAATCGCAGAGGTAGCTCAGTTGGGGCGTCCCCGCCTCCCTGCACTTCTGGCCAATCATCAACTGAGCAGGGAGCTTTTCATCCCACCTCCTCACCAGATTGGTCAGCAGCAACAACAGCCTTGCACCCCACACCATGAGCAGAGAGTGGACTGGCTCATTCGGGGTGTGTGTGTGTGTGTGTGTGTGTGTGTGTGTGTGTGTGTGTGTGTGTGTGTGTGTGTGTGTGTGTGTGTGTGTGTGTGTGTGTGTGTGTGTGTGTGTGTGTGTGTGTGTGTGTGTCAAAAGGGCCCAGCCACCTGTGCTGGCAATATTCACATTTGCCTCCCCTGACAGACAAATACAAATATCCCATCTCTAGTGAACATACAATCCCACCCAAAACCAGCTGTGCCTTTTCTGTGACAAGACCTGCTTCACCCACTCAAACACTCACTGTCCTCCCCACCAAAGTGAGACTGCCACACAGGACTCTGGGGTAACTACTTAGAACACAGTAGTTGAAATGACTCTACTGTAATTTACTTTATTTTTAAGTGACAAAATAAGTCACTGTTTGCTGAGACGGAGAGGAATCATGCCCAATAATGTGTCTTGCTAGAACATGTCAATGAATTCAGACCATGCAGGTTCCAAACTGGCAGATGAATTCATCGTGTTCTCTGTTTAAGTTATGGCCAGAGGAAGGATTTCAGTGAAAGGGAGCTGTCTTTAGAATAGATTTCTACTTTATTAAAAATTTTAATGATTTCCAAGAACTGCTATTTTAGTACTTCAGTAAGATCACTACCATCTGAGCAGCTCTTCTGTAGCTCTGAAAAGCTATTCCCAACATGATAACATTCAGTAAACTTAGGCTGGATAAAAATATCTGTTTACACAGGCAATATTTATTGATCAGTAGCAAGCTTTTACTATAGAGCAGCTGGTCTCGGCCTCTTGTCTGCCAGATGTGATGGACTCCCAGAATCCTTGAACTTGTGGAGACTGAACCGCAAAACATATGCAAGTCCAAAGGTTGTGAGTCACTGTTTTAGAAGTACATTTGGTCTATACTTAAAAGTATACATTTAATTTTCTTATTACAAAACCAAGCATTTAAATACCATTTTTGATTCAGTTCTTTAGGCCTGCAGCATCTTTGTCCTAGTTCTTGCCATGGAATGGCACTAAAATCCCAGATGCTAGAAATCATCCCCTCTATCATCCTTTGTAGCTGAACATATAAACTTCAGATATTTTGAACTACACTGTAGGTTGTGAATCAGTGCTTTAAGTTAAAATGTGCTGGTCCCTGATCAATAAATATTGCCTGCATAAACAAGTCTTTTATTCAGCCTTTTATTGACCTTTATGATGACAGAAACAAAGTGTTTCAGAACTGGGAAACAGCCAGTGAGATTTTAGTGTTTTATCTACATTCTTGCTTATGATGTGAAGGCCAGGAATCACAACAGTTTTCTTCTTGTCCACAATACGCAGGATATCTCCTTGCAGCATTGCCATGAGGTCTTACTTTCTCTCCCTTTTCCATACTTGTGCACAATGACTGCTGTTTTGTTGCATGGATTTTTAACAGCCAGATGATGGTTCTCATCCTTTTGAACAATGACACAGTCCTGTTGCTATTTGGTGTGGATGTGGGTGTACTTAACTTCTCACATAGGAAGAACTTCAGTTTTTCACAGAGTTATTTTGCACAATTTGTGGAAACTTTGATGGGAACAAAGAGCGACTTTCCTTGCTCTCAACAGTGAGGAGAGAAATGTTACAGGGCTTGAAAATTCCTAATTTGGTGTCTCATTTTCTACCGAGGCAAGATGAATCAATGAGGACTAAGAATGCATTGAGTCTTCATCACATCTGAATTCAGTGCATATTCTTTCCATCCCTACTGTCTTCAGTTTTTAGAAGCAGTCTGCTTTGTTGTCCAGGCTGCATGATTCTGAAATAAGACACCTGGCTACTTGAACAAAATTGCTAGGCCCCAGTTCTCAAACACAGTTAATGGAAAAACAATTCACCATGATTCTGCCCTCTATACCAATGGTATTAGGACAATGTGATGACCATCAAACACAGTTGGCTCCATGGGTCAGATTTCACTGCTATGCAGTTGCCTGAGGAAGCACTCTTGAGTCCTGGGAATTGTGTGCAGTTGGGTTTGTGAACCTTAGTATTATCTTCAGTGATGCACCCTCCATCTTCTTTTATGCATGTAAATGACATGGAGAGGAGGTTGCTAACCTATTTTTAATTTCCCTAAAAGCAAGTTACATGCAAGAGCAGCCACTCTCAAATTTGCCAATGTTAAAGAAAGAGAAAGAAGGAGAGTGTGAGAGAGAGACCAAACTTTTTAGAGTGATGGATAACGGATGACTGAAATCATTCTAGCCTCTCTGTAGGAATGAGTTTTAAAGCCCCTGGGGGGAAAATGAAATGTATTGTCTTAGGAGGAACAAGATTGCTTCTTCAGAGTGAAATTACAAGACAGCAAACATATTTAGGGGCCAATAAGGAAAGTTACATTTCAAGTCCGAATTACTTCCTAAAGCAAGGATATTATATATGTAGTTATCAAACCTAGGCTATGATTGTCTCTGTGCCTATAGGTCTCCCATTCCATAATTATATTTAAAATTTCTTTTGTAGAGAAGCTGCGGGGTAGTCAGTAACAGCAGCAGATAACATAGTAAGTAAAATCTGTATTTTTTTAAAAAAAAAAGCTTCTTATAATGAAAAAGATAGAAATGAAAGTAGGCAGAAGCTTGCTTTCCACATACCAGAGTTGTTAACATTGTTTTAAGAGAGACGTATTCCAGAAAATGAAAAATGCAGTGGAAAAAGAGTTGAATAGAAACAATATATTTGTTTATTCAGCAGGTATATTGCATTTTTCCCCATCATGTCAGGAGATTGCATTGAACCACTGAACTGTTAAATGGCAACTTCTCAAGCATTTGAAATGCCCGTATCTCAAGAACAGCCCTGGGCTTATGGGAATCTCAGAACAGGTACAACCCTGTATACTGCGTCAAATGAGTGTAGTATTTATAATGTCCTGCCACTTCATTCAACCATATTGTAACTCCCCATTCTTCCCACCGACGTTCTGCACTTCTGGAGTCTGCATACAGATATTTTACCATTCCAACACAAAACGTTCACAGTCCTCCAGAGGTACATTTTCCCCTAACGTATATGACCTTGTTAAGAAAATAGCATCCTAATTGCTTTATATCTTTTCTCTGTGCTATTGCAAGAACATTAAAAACCACCTGGTATGAATCACTCCATTGAGCTATCTAGTTTAGTATGTATTACCTGTCTGAACTGGCAAGAGCTGTACAGGACTTCAGAGTTTTCCTAGTTCTACCTGGAGACACCAGGAACTGAACTGGCATGCAAATCACTGGCTCCCCAATTTAGTAATGGCCCATCCTCTTTTGCATGATTATGATTTTGGAAGGAAGCAACAATAAGACTGTTAAATATGGACAGTAATAGCTAACAGCAATTCTTGGTGTTTTAATGGCAGGAATTTCCCCAATAAATATCCTGTACTTATACTTGTTTTGTGTATTGTGAAGGACTGGAAAATATATGCCCTGATTCAAAGAGGGAAATGAAGAGACCACTTCCTGTTCACTCAGGAAGCCTGCTCTGCTTCTTACTCCCTAGATATCCAACTGAGGAAGAACATTTGAATTCAGCTTACATGCCCAGAATGTCTATGTGATGACTACTATTTCCCAATGCAAAATCAGTGCTAACTCAGATACAGCCAATTAATTATATATTTTCCATCATGCAGGTTTTAAGCCCCTAAAATTTTCTGACATTCATGATCTTGAGAAATGAACCTCTGATTTAAACAACTACTACAACAAAAAGTCTCAAGTTCCTTGTCGGAGTCACAAAACATTCCTCCCATTCACTTTGTGGCTGAAACAATCAAAGCAGGTAACAACAAAATCCACCTCTAATACAACAGAGGACCAATATAAAACAATTCAGAAACAATAATTTAATTCCACCCAAGGAGTTCTTCTTTCCAGCCCTGCAGTTCTAAAGTTATTATTATGTTTAAGATTATTACTAAAATAACTAATTAGATATTTAAAATATCCCAGTAATAGCACTAGAAAAACTGAGAAGTTACTATCAACTAGAGATGGCTGTGTAGATGTTGAACACTGTCTCTGGCCATTGGACCACATGGGAGCATGTGTTCCAATGTGTTGGTGTGATCCTCTAGATCACTGGTTCTTAACCTTGGGTTACTCAGGAGTTTTGGACTGCAACTCCCAGAAGCCTTCACCACCAACTGTGCTGGCTGGGGTTTCTGGGAGTTGCAGTTCAAAAGCATCCGAGTAACAAAGGTTAAGAACCACTGCTCTAGATATTATGCCACATTATTCCACTTGTTACAGACAATCAGCTCATACATTTTCTGTATCTTCTTGCAAATCCTAACAATAGCTCTATTTCCATGTTCAGCGATTCTTTCCACCCAGCCTCACAGACACCTTAGGAAGGAGAGTTTGTAAATTTCATTATTTGCCAGTTGCCTTCAGTCCCTACATTTGGAGAAAGGTGGCACAGAACTGAAACAAAATAGATAAATACATCAGCAATACCTTTATTCATTTCTAAGCTCACAGGAACCTAAGCCACCAGAAAGATTTTTCAGCATATTCAGGTATGAACTCAGTACAAAGTTTGGATTTTAATTTTTGCCAGCATATTCAGGGAGACCTTTTTGGAGCAAAACTTTTTACAGATTACAGATCATTTACTGCATGATAATTTTGTTTGTTTGCTTGCTTGCTTGCTTTGTATACCACCCATCTAGCCACTTGATACTCTGAGCAATGTAGAACAAAAATATAAGACATAAATTCTATAATAGATATAACCACTAGACAATACCACAAATAGAAAAGAGAAAGAAAAGAAAGAAGAAGAAAAATGCATGCTATACTTTTCTTCTCAGGTGCTAAGACAATCAAGATATTTAGTGGTTTCAGATCTTTCTCCTCCTCACTCCTTCAAATCTGCCACTTTTACAGTGGCATGATTGCCCCATTGTCATGTCCAATCCCATATGAACAGCAAACAAGATCAAATTGTCCTTTGTGTGTCTAAAACAATGGATGTCTCTACACAGCAAAGGACGATAAGAGAGACCATTGAGAATATGGGAAAGAGCACATTTTTTATCTCACCTGTGGTTTAATCACAATGAACATTGACCACTTCTGTCATTAGTTCTATTATCTATTCAGTTCATACTAAAAAGTGAATACATGGTTTAGCCACCAGGAGGTGCCATGAGTTTTACTGAATAGATATATTTGCTTCATTGCTTTACCGTGCTTCCCTGGGTAGTCAGATTTAATAAGAGCACCATTAGGACACACATGCAATTTTGTTCCATCCAGAGATTGTGTAGGGAGAAAATTAATGCATCAAATTGGTTCCTATATTTCTCATTTCTATTAGCACTGAGCTATAAACCTAATCTGTCACTGTGGCAAGCCTTCTGGGCATTATAGTACTGAACACAGATATAAACTCAGTAGGTAAAAGAATAGCATTTAAAAAGGAAAAAGATAGAAAGGATGTGTGAGAGTGCTTAAACTTTAGCAAAAATTGCTATGATAAAGTGAATAGTGCTGATCAGTCATGACAGACCAAGGAAATCATGTTGATATTTGTAGAGTTCAGTCAAATGCATGGGTGAGTTAGATAGGAAATAGAATGAACAGAATTTCTTTGACAAAAGTGAATTGAAAAGTTTGTTTTTACAGCCAGTATTCTAATAATGCATTTTTCCTGCTCTGTTAGGAAAAATGTACTCAGCAAACACCTTCCCATATGATGATCTCCAGTGAGCAGGTTCCTGGAAAATCAAATTGCTCACTACAATGTCATATTTCATGTACAAGTGACTAGTGCAAATAAATGCCAACATCACAGATGGAAAATATACCAAAAGTTCTGAAGTTTCACCAGACTGGCTATCCAATTACACAAGGTTGCAAGGTGAATGTGAGGTTCAACTTATTTAGCTTCTAATTCACTAGAAAAGGTGCGAGGCAGAAGCAGCCAAGAACAAAAAGCAGGTACTAAACAACAGAAATTGGAAAGTGTTTTAAAAAAATATGGGCCATGAACTCCAACTTTGAACATAAAGGAGAAAATGAACTCAAGAGTTTGTGGGATAACAGGTGTGCATCTTTAAACCTGAGGAAGAAAACTTTGGCCTTGTTCAACCTCTCCATCTTGCACAAAATGGATGGACAATTTTCCCACTGGTGAGAAAAGTCACTGAATTGCCTTCACAAAAGTGGTGGTGTGTGTGTGTGTGTGTGTGTGTGTGTGTGTGTGTGTGTGTGTGTGTGTGTGTGTGTGTGTGTGTGTGTGTGTGTGTGTGTAGAGCAGCTATCTCACCAAATGCCCTCAGACTTTGTGCTTGACTCTCCAATAGGAATATGACACCAATTTGATTTAGAAATTCTTTCTACGACAGACAGCTTCCCAACTGGTAAAACCTTGGTTTAAGTTTCAGCTTAGAAATTCTCCCACACAGCCACTGTATTCAGATTCCTTGTTCAATATCCCTTGTTATACCTCTACATTCATAGGACTTGCAGTTACCACTAATCTGCCACAGATGGATGTAAACTTGTTGTACAGTATTACATTGTTTCTTTCCTATCTCAGGGAGAAAATAAAACCCTAAAGTGAAGTACTTTGACTTGGACATCTGGCCTAATTTATTTGCATTTGGTAAGAACTTCTCACTCCATAAAGTTTGACCAAGATAAATATTGCTTAAGAAAACATGTCACTATCTCAATGAGTGAATCCTCCCAGAGAAGCCCACATCACTTGGGAAATTTAAAATCAGATCAGAAAAACAGGCTGATAAATGCATATTTGGGAATGGTCCTACCTGGAAAGAGATGAGCGGGATGAACTAATCAGCCATTCACATCCTCACTTCCCTTCTAGTTATTATGAATGGGCCCAAAGCCTTAGCACATCACGGTGGATGACTGGAGGGAGTGAGGGAGGGAGGAAATACCTGAGACATCAAAGCAATTTATATGCTTAATTGTCTGATAATTTCCAAAGTGTAAAATCAATTTGATCTGCAGTTTACAAATGAATTGATTTTGCATAGCAGCCAGCTATTATTTATTAATATCTACCAAAAATACAACACAGTTGTGGTAAACAAAGCAATGCTCACAGAGAGAGAGAGAGAGCACCCAGTGTTATTTCTTTTCTACTTACCAGCACTTTTGCAGTAAAGTCATGATTCTGTGGTGGTTGTGTGTTCTGCAAAGTCCCTCTAAAATCAGTGGGGCTTAACCTTCTATGGGCCTGCTACTCAAAGCTCTTTTCACATCATGCAGGCACATAAACTACAAAGACAATTCAGAAATCTCCCTTGTTGGACTCAAACCTTCCCAATGACAAGTGGAATAGGCTATTGGGAAGCATACATACCAAATCTTTCTTGCTGGTTGGCACAAAGGGAGCACCCATGCAACAGGTCACCTGTAAGGTGGTAATTTATTGCTGGCATCCAGCTCTATCAATGAAAATTGCATGGAGGAATGGAGCTGGTTACCAAGTTATAAAAACCTCCCTTTTAAACTGGCCTTTGATTTATCAATGTCCTGGTACCACTGGAATTTTCAATAGGGGATGATGCAGCATTTTAAAAAATAATAATCAGTTCTTTTATATTTATTTCAATTTGTTTTGACCAGTGATTTTTTACATTGTTTAGGTTTACTTTTATGTTAGTATTAATATCTTTATTATGATTTTAAACATACACATATTTTAGCTGTTGTATGCTGCCTTGAGTCCCATCACTGAAATAAATAAATAAATAAATAAATAAATAAATAAATAAATAAATAAATAAATAAAGAAAGAAAGAAAGAAAGAAAGAAAGAAAGAAAGAAAGAAAGAAAGAAAGAAAGAAAAGAAAGAAAGAAAGAAAGAAAAAGAAAATAGTATACTATTAAAATGATATGGCAAACAGCATTTTTCCAACTAAAACATTTTCCTCCCTGTGAATACAAAGACCTGAGAGTTTGGAATCTGAGAATCCGTGATCCCAGTATTTCATGGTTTGTGTGCATTCAGCACATTGAAAGTAGCCCACTCCATGTAGGTAAATAGCATGAAGGACATTGGAAATAAAAGTGGCATACTTAATTCTGCCCAGCCCTTTTTCATCTATACAACTGTACACTTCAAAAGTACACACTTCATCAGTTTCACATCTAGTGAAAACCACTCTTATGTCGCTTATTGCTTGCCTTACCTTTATTTACATAATTTAAAAAAACACACATCTCATTCAGATAATGTGGCATCTCGGTTATGCACAAAGCAAGGGAAAGGATTGCCTTCATTATTTTCTACCTCCAGGAAAACATTTTTTTTTTCCTTCTGCTTCCCCACACACCCATCCACCACTTTTTGAATTAAATGCAGTAGCAGGGTGATACATCATTTTGAAGTGTAGAGAATGTTGATGTGCAGGAGCCATTGTGACAGAATGCACTGACATTCATCAATACAAACTCAAATGCAGCATTACCCAGTGTAATACCCAATTTGTTAGGATCAGCATGACTGCTAATTCCATGCATAATTACTTGGAAATAAGCTTCACTGAACTCCTTTGTGTTTACTGCTGAGTGCACAGATTTCCCCATTTGGCCAAAATCATGTTGCGTAGTTATGCCAGCAGAAGAAAAATGACATAACACGCCGTGGCAAACTGCTGCTTCCTGGCCAGGGTCCACTTGAATTCCTCCCTGTGCTCCAGTCAAGTGGCCTGGCACATGACCGGGAATCCAAGTGGGGACCCACAAATTAGCATAACTTGCCACTGTGATGTACGCCATTTCCATCCTATTTATAGCAGTACCTGAAATATTTTTTGGCTAGAGTTTTTTTTTTATTTTTTTATTTTTTGCATTCTTATCCTGCTTTTCTTTCAGTAAGCTCAATGGACCATACATGATATTCCTTTCCCCATATCAGCCTCACAACAATCCTGCAAGACAAGTCAATTGGACAGAATGTAATCAGCCTAGTAACCTAGGTTTACTCGCAGAGCTTCATGATGGGGGATCTGAACCGAGGTCTCCAAAGGTTTGGCCCAATACTCAATGGAATTCCCAGCTAGTAACACATATTGAACTTTATCAAGGTGTCTTTAGCTGGCTGAAATGTAACTTTTACCAAGCAAACTGCTGAAGAATTGTTAAGGTCTAATGAACCTTAGCACTTAAACTGCTGGAGTGAAATAGGAACTCTTATCAAAGAAAAGAAACATCCGGCCTCTACTTAATTATTTTCCTGTCCCTTTGACTTTCTGTATGCTGATCTGCACTCCCTTCAGCTACAGTGCTAGTTCCCTCTAATAGAGAATTCGGAACACTGTAAAAACACTGGCATGGACCTGGAGAAGGACTGGGTTGGAGCAGGGATGTTGGCAAGTTTTGGGTCCAAGTCGCAAGCCACAGAAAAAAAGTTTGGGGTCGGGTGGGGATTCTGAGTTGCAAGTTGAGTCCGACTTGACAGCGAGTCCCATGACTTGAGTCTCCATCCTAGTTTATAGTATCTCCAAAAGAACATGTGGCAGGTTGGGCATTAATCTGTGTGCCTTTATTTAAGCAAAGACAAGATTGAGGGGCCAGGTTACATCACCAGTATTTAAAACAAACAAAAAAACCCAGGGCAAAATAAAGGTTTTCAATTGCTGCTAACTGTTACTATTTTGATCAAGACCTAGAATATAGTTTTCCCATCTTGAAAGCAACCAATGACTATCTGCCATGACCTTTCTAAGCTGAAACTTAGTGAGTGAAATGGAAACCACACCTCAGTTCAGAATGTTGGCCTTTTTCCTCAACCTTTCTGCAGGAAGGCTTGGTGAACAATTCGAGAAGATCCGAGCTTGGAGAGCTTCTCCCATCTCTGCCGTTTCGTCTTCTAGGTTTCTCCCAATTTCCACAAACACATCAAGCTTAATGGATGTTAGAGGAGAAATCATGAAGAGGAGGAGAAGCAAATCAGAAACCAAAAGAGTTGGCTAAACTAAAGGGCCCTTGCTAAGCTTATGGCTCCCTCCTCTCCTGACCATGCATGGAATTTTCATTACTATTTACCAATGGAGAGATTCTGGGAAATGAACTTTTTATCTCTACTGTTCAATGCATCCAGAGTAAAAAAATTCTATAATCAAATGAGGGGTGTGAGCATACTGAGTGGTCTGAGAAAAGCTTGCTGCATTTTTAATTAAAAATTAGAAAAACTGTGTTCAGCCAGACAGGGCTTTGATGGTGCAATTGTCCTACCTCTTTCACTGAATATTACAGAGGGTGAAGATTTTTTTCACTTCCCTTTGTAATTTCTCTCATTTATTTTATCTTCTGCCAAAAGAAAAGAAAGAGAAGGGAAGAAATGAGAATACAGAATGGTTACTAACAATATCTGGATTGTTAGGAGCCCTCAGTCTTGAAGCACCCTTGGAAAGAATCCTTCCCACCAATTTCTGTGTGTACTCTTTCTCACACAGACAGACAACAACTTTGGGGGGGGGGGTGCTAAAAAGGTGAAGACCTGGTGGCTGAGAGGATGGGAGCTAAGGGATGATTATCCAGACTGGGGAGACCAATTTAGGTTCAACGTCTGAGGGATCCATCCAATGAAGCAGCAACTGTTGTTATTTAGGCAATTTGCATTATTTATCTTAGACTGCTTGTTGCATTATTTCTGGCTTAATCCCCCCCTCCAATTGGCTGCATTCTCTTTTCTTCCATCACAAAACATCAAGCCCTGTCATGGAAGAGAACAATTTCATGGTTCCTCATTCTCACAAGCAAGGATGAGACAAGCCAGGATTTACAGCCCTACCTGAAATACAGAAAACTGAGCATAACCATCACTCCCCCATATCATTTCTCCACAGCTGCTGGAACACTATTTGGCTGGACCATTTAGAGTTTTCACATGGAATATTTTCAGGCACTAAGCAGTCATCTGTTCACTTCAGATTATATGGAATGAGCCATGAATGCTAAGCAGAATCTTCTGTAAGACACTGTCATTGGACTGCATCCAAAGGTACTCTTGCATCGGCCTGCACAATTTGTGCACTGTAAAGAAGAAGAGCACATTTGGCAGCAGCCTACTGTAGGCATCCTTCAGTTTCGAGAGACTATGGTAACATGCTCTGAATAGAGGTCTTGGAACAGTGTCTAGTGTGGCTGAGAAGGCCAATTTGTGAGTGGCAGTCCCTCCCACACTGAAGACAAATACAATCTGTCCCCTGTCCAGCTCCCTGATTTGGCTGGTTTCGGGACTGCCTCTTTGCCTCAGCCTGCTGGACAAGTGTCTCTTCAAAATGGGAGAGGCTGTGCTGCACCACCTGCCTCCAGGCTGAATGCTCAGATGTCAAGGTTTCCCATCTGTTGAGGTCTATTCCTAAGGCCTTCAGATCCCGCTTGCAGATATCCTTGTATCGCAGCTGTGGTCTCCCTCTGGGGTGCTTTCCCTGCACTAATTCTCCATGCAGGAGATATTTTGGAATCCGACTGTCAGCCATTCTCATGGCAGCCTACTAGGCTCAGTAAACCAACTGTTTCTGCTTCCTGCTTGGAGATGTAAGGAGTGTAATGGTGGTGGCTGACCTATCAATTTACTGGCTGCATTTGACCTAGCTGGTGACATGACAGGTCTAAAATAATGTGTTTACACTGTGGACTAGTTCACCACAAAAGAGGGAGACATGGAAGATGTCTCCCTAAAGAATATGAAGCCTCTGAACACCTTCAGACATCTACTGGGCAATGATAGGGCCATGTCAGATTATCCTTCCACTCTAGAGGCGCACCTAGACTGTTTCTGACATCAATAGAGAAGACAATTAATATAATTATGTTTATAGTAAAATGTATACTCCCTCCTTCTACTACATAAGACTTAAACAGAGTGATTTCCATACTTTTGTCCCTACCAGCTAAGTTTCTTCTTCCACAGATGGAAAAAGGAAAAGGGCCTGTCCCACTAGACGTTAATGAGCAGACAGGACGGGACAGGGAGATGGACAGGCAATTTTGCACCGTTCTGAAACCAAGCCATTTAAATGTTTAAAGTTTATCACCAAACTCTGAATTATAGCCAGAGTCATAATTTTAGCCATTGGACACAATTGAAAATTTTGGTGGACATAACATGGTTGGACAAACAAGTGCCCACCACCAACACAATTGCTACAGCATTTTGGCCCAAATGAAGCTCTTCAAAATCCTATGAAAGCAGATTCATCTGGAAGGCACTGAAGTAATCAGTCTAGAGCCAGAGGTTGGGAGTTTGATTCCCCACTGTGCCTCTTTGACAGGGGCTGGACTCAAGGATCCATAGGGTCCCTTTCAGCTCTGCCGTTCCAAGACGACGATGTTCCTGCTTTCGTATAATTCAGTTTGCGCGTATGTGTTTTGTATACATTTTCCCCACCCCACCCCCCGTTTGGATTAAATTTATGACTTCCAGGTTTGGGCACCTCATTTATGGATTGCAATCCTGCTACCCACTTAATGCTACAGAACATTTGTACCTTATCAGCAAAGCCCAGCAACTGATAAGTGGCTTGCATTAGCGCTCTTGTCCTATTCAATAGTCACTCAATATTCTATTAAAACAAACATGTCACTTTCATCTGTCACACTAATCTCTTCAATATGCTTTGCCTTGGTGGCATATATATTATGTGGTGCAATATAATTGCCACCATAGGTTATTATAAACCATTACCCTGTTTCATTTTTAAATGGCAAGACCATCTGTCTAAATAACAGGCAATGACAACTCTGTAAAAAGCAGGGGAAGATAGGAAGCCTGTCATGAATACCGAAGATGGTGCTTCATTTCACAACCCCAAGTTTTCTTTGGAGTCTAGAGGATTAAAATTGTCTACTGGCGGGGCTGTGAATTTCACATGAGACCCCTCCCCAGATTTTCAGATGTTCTGGAGAAGCCCGTCTTCAAGTCCGACCGCACACAAAGGCCTGTTGCTGAGGATGCTCCAGGGGGCCCATTTTAAGGGCTGCTTGAAGCCTGTGGAATGCCTTCCCTAGGATGGCAGGTTGGCCCCCTCCCTCTTCTCTTTTCCCCCAGTGGGCAGACACCTTATTTTCCAACTGGTTTTGATACCTCTGTGCTATCATAAGATATGCAGTATCCAGATGCTGCTGCCATTTAAAAACATATACAAATAAGATAGCTCAATGAGTTAGGTATCTAGCTGTGGAGCCAGAAAGTTGGGAGTTCATTTTCCCCACTGAGCCTCCCTGACAGGGGCTGCATTCTATGGTCCATAGGGTCCCTTCCAGCTCTGCAGTTCTAAGATGACGATGTCTATATCTGTATCAGTATGAATATAGATAAAGCTTATGTGTGTCTGTTTTTAAATGGCAGCTTTTGCTATTGCTAATCTATCTATTTTTCTTCATAATATCACAGTCCTTTTTAATTCTGTGTGACCATATTGTTTTAATTCATTGTGATGAATTAAATAATAATTTTGTCTCTCGTTTGGGAGAAAGTGGTAAACCAACCAACCAATCAGTCTTGAGGAATGGGTATTGAAACAGCTAAATATATATTCTTAAATAATCTTGGAAATGACTTGGAGAGAAAAAAATAAGATCCAGATTCCAAAAGAAACAAACCTATAATATTCCACCTCTTTCTAAGCATCTATACTGAAGCGACAACGCCATGCTGTTACTGTCCCCCAGTGTAATAGATATATTATTTTCCTTTTCATTTGAGTTTTATTTTCTTCTTTAATGAAGGAAAGATATACTCTTTCCCAGTATTTTATTTTCTTCTTCAGAAAAAAGTCTATTCTTTACCAATTATTTGTCTATTTATTTATTTATGCATAGCCAGAGAAAAGAAACTGGAGTCGGAGTGAAGCCACTGGAATCAAAATAACTTGGTTTCACCAGCATTAACTTCAGTCCCATTGATTTCAGATGTTCTGCTCTAAGCAATTCTGATCTATGCCCTAGCAAGTGTCCTAAAATTACAAATTACAAGGCTTAGATATACAGACAAGAAGAAAGGGCCAACCAATTTAAATGTCCTTGTGAGAACAACCAGAGATAGCTCCAAAGCAGGGAACAGAATTCATGCACTCTGGGTGGAAAAACCCTTGTGATGTACTACAAATGAGAGAGTAAATGTATATTCATACAGAGTTTCCAACCCTTTGAAAGAAAAGCAGGGGAAAGAAGATATACGTGGTTTCAGAGAAACACATTACTGTAGTCTTCTGTATGTGTTTTACAAGCAGTAGCCTATTCATGAAGATCTCTTTTCAAACTAAAGGGGAGTCCCATCAACTATCCATGATATTGAGGTTGGACTGTAGTTCCATGAAAGAAAGTCAGACTTGTTTATGGGCAGGTGTGACATCTCGGCTTGAATCCTGGCTTGTCAGATGTGGCTGAATGAAACTAAGTTCATTGTTGGGAGAAGGAACATGTGAAGCAGCCGAGAGTGTGAAGCAGCCCTGAAAAACAAAATGTTTTTAAGGTGGTGGAAAGGAAGGTTCTGGGCCAGTAAGTGCTCATCTTCATAGGGCATTCTACCTCTAGTTTCAGGCTCTTAAACTTCAGCTCATTTCCAATTGAGAATGCTGACAGTGCAGGAGTGTTTGCAGAGTGCCTTTTAGAAAGCTTTTAAAAGATAACATGCAGAGCTAAATAATTCAAAGGTGTCTTCAGTGCACCTTCATTGTTAACTTATGACTAAAGTGTTTTCTGGACTGCTCACCTGTATAGCAAGTTGTGATTTTTGCACAGGGCCTTGCCAGCACATGGAAATTACTGTTATGTTAAAAAAAAAAACGCAAAGATTTTTAAACCTGTTTCACATGCTGCATTCCACTTAAACAAGATGGAGAGATCAATATATTGAACTTCTTCTTGCCAAAAAAGAAGAAAGGAAGGACCTTAAACACTTAGAGTGCAATAATAAAAAATTAAAAATGGAATAAAACAAAAAAGAAGGGTTAGCAACTTTCTTGTGTAATGCACATTACGGGACCTATCAGGAAAAACAAACCTTAGTTAATTCTTCAGAAACAAGAGTAGTGGTCTGGTGAGATTTTAGAAAAATGAATCACTGGCACGGAAGGTATTTCCAAAATGGATTTGAATCCCATGATGTAATTTAGGCTATTATTTATGCATTTATGTAGATGAGTAGGACTCTCTTTTATTGAAATATCTTGTGCTCCAAATATATGAGGTGTTTTCAAGCCTCACCTAGATGAGTGAGAATTGCCTCAGGTTCATTTGGTTTTGTTTTTATAAAAAAAAATGAAATGTGGAAATTTCTTCATGAACATGATGGGAAGAACTTGATTTCCAATAGAATGTGGGAGAAAGAATAACTGACAGATTCACCTACCCAGGAAGAAGCCTTGAACGTCTAGCTCTTATAACTGGGTGGGTGGTGGTATATGAATACAATTACTCACGCAAAGGTGGAGATAACGAGGGTCCAGCCCCCTGGGGCCGGACTGTACACTCACCATCCGCTGTTGCCACAGGCTCTGCGCTCCCTTCCTATCACTCCAGAGCTCACGGTCTGTGAGCCACTCTTCCACCTGGCAGTGAGGCTCGTCCTCCCACTTCCTGCCAGGTTGAAGAGTGGCTCACAGACCGCGAGCTCTGGAGTGATAGGAAGGGAACGTGGAGCCCGTGGCAACAGCAGAAGGTAAGTGGACGAGCCCCATCTCAACTCCTTCTCTGCATACTTAATTGTGTTTGTCCTATTGCCTTAGGGATGACATTCTCTTTTTTTTTCCCTCTGGGCTCGTCATCTTCAACAGTGACACAGCAAGCACGCAAAATTCAACCCAGTCCTCAGAAGGCACAGCTATACCTATTTACATTGTCCATTGTCCATGGCTGAGAATGTTGAGCTGTTCCTGTGTTCCACTTTCCCTGGTTCCTATTGTTTTGAGAAGATGGTGGGGATTTCTAACACAGGAAGTATTGCAGAGTTTTCAACTTTTGGTTAAATTCCTCTTGAGGCACAGCAGAAGTAAGGGATCCACAGAGCAGAAAGAGCTTCAGTTTCCCCAGAGTAGCCCACCCCTTTTCTTGTTAATTGGCACTTAAAGTGACAATAGCTCATTGTGAGACATTAGTAAGAAGAAATAATTTAAAATGCTTCGTTACATACAGCTTTGAAAAGATCAAACAACAAACTGGCGAACATGATTGTTTTCAGCAATAGGCTTCAACAGACAAAAGGGGGGGGAGCTCTCAGCAAAGAGGAGAGGTTCTCTTTGAAATCGAGACAGGAGGGAACTATTAGTACTGGATTGATTGAGAGTCAGCCCACCCAGAAGGTGCCTCTCAGCCAAACCTACTAAAGATGTGTATCTATTTATTAATTAAATTTATACCCCACCCATCTAGACCGAAGTCTACTCTGGGCGGCTAAGAACAATAGATAGAATAAAAACAATATAATAAAATAAAATAAAAACCAACAGTAGTAATATAGCTCAAGATGGGAAAAATATTCAAGTGATGATGACAGGAGGGAAAGCCTGCCTAAAGAGTCTTAGGTTTGCCTTTGAAAACACCCAGCAATGGAGCCAGAAAGGTCTCTGGGGGTAGACTGTTCCAAAGGCGAGGGGCCACTGCCGAGAAGGCTTGGTTTCTTCTTCTTTCTCTCCAGGACTCCCTCGGTATTAGGCCCTCAGCCGCCCTTCCTGGCTAAAATGAGTGATTTGGGTAAATCTAGGTGGGAAGAGGCGATCCGTTAGATATCGAGGTCCTAAACTGTTTAGGGCTTTTTTTGTCATCATTAATACTTTGAAATCAATGTGGAAACTAACGGGCACCCAATGAAAGGCAGCCAGAGTGGGGGAAATATGCTAATATTTTCTCATCCCAGTGCAAAGTCTGGCTGCCACATTCTGCAACATTTGAAGCTTCCACATCACTCTCAAAGGTATCCCCACATAGAGCGCATTACAGTGGTCTAATCTCGAGACTACAAGCGCATGGACCAGAGTGGTGAGGGCCCCGCCATCAAGATAGTGACACAGCTGGGCAATCCACCTGTGACGGACAGGTCAGTAACCCTCATGCCCATCACAATGGAACCCTGATTTAGCAACCAATGGTTGAACAGAAGGGGCGGAACCAAGAAAATATAAGAAGAGAATGGAAGACAGTTAAAGATCAGTTATGGATATCAGTTAGAGAGATCAGTTAGGGATTTCAGTTAGGGATGTGTTAGAGTTAGGGTTAGGAGTTCAGAGGTCAGAGAAAGAGCTAGATTGTCAAAGTTAGAAGTGAGAATAGTAATAAGTAAATACACAAATTGATTAAATGGTATATAAGTAAACAAAAGAAGACATTTCAATGGTTGTGATTATGAGTAAATAAATAAAGAGCATCTGTAACTTTAATAAAAACTTTCAATAATTGTCAGCTAGTGTTTGAGTCAAATAATTTACATTGTGAATAAAAGAAATCCACTGGTGGCAGCAGAAGAGTGAAAATTAAATGTCATGCCCGAAAGGGAACCTGGGTTGTGTAGAAGAACAAACAGGGGAACTGGGGGTGTGTGACACTACCACAGATGGAAATAGGTGAAGCAAACCACTGACGCCACCTGGGTTTCCGTGGTGAGTGCCAGATCCAGATGGACCCCCCAAGATAGGGACTTAGTCCCTCAAGATGGACCCCCAAGCTGCAAACCTCACTCTTCGCAGTGAGAGTCACTCCCCCAAAAGAAAGGGAGTTTCCCAAACCACCAGTGGAGGGGCCACTCACCCTCAGGACCTCCATCTTGTCCTGGTTCAGCCTCAGTCAATTCTCCTGCATCCATTGCAGTACAGCCTCCAGGCAGCGCTGAAGGGACAGAACGGCATCCACTGTGGTTGGAGAAAAGGAGATGTAGAGCTGGGTGTCATCAGCGTACTGATGGCACGAAGCCCCACACCCCCTGATGACCTCACCCAGCGGCCTCATATAGATATTAAACAGCATTGGGGAGATAATCGAGCCCTGCAGAACCCCACAATTGAAGGTCCACAGGGCTGAAACACACTCCCCAAGCTGTACTGTACTGAGATATTAGTAGGGGGCCCAACATTTAGACCAATTCCGGATAGATTGCAAACTATACAGAAAAGCTCCACCTGCTGATTTGAAGCTTCGCTTATCCAGACAGCAAAGTGAGCTCAACTAGCAGCCCTCACCTTAGAAAGGTAGTGGTTTGCCGCGATCCTAACAGCTTTCCGATTATAATCTTTCCGGTTCCGTCTCCAAATGAACTCTAGGCTTTTCCTGTTTTGCTTCCTGGTTAAACCAGGGCACTGGCCGAGGTCTGCAACAGAGAGGATGTTTAGGAGCAATTGTGTCAACAGCCTTGGTGTCGGCAGCAAACCAGCCATCAACCGGAGCCTTGACAGGAGCGCCAGTCAGATCAGCCAGAATCCCTCTCATGGAGTCCTGGAATGCTGTAGGATCCAGTAGCCTTCGAGGGTGGACCATTAAAATAGGTCTTTGTTCCCTGCAGGGATGGAGAGCCACTGAGAGGTTACATTTTATTAGGTGGTTATCTGACCATGACAAGGGAACTGACACAAGGTCAGTTACCATCAGACCACACTCACTCTGCTCAGTGCAGAACACCAGGTCTAGCACGTGGCCACCCACATGGATGGGGCCATTAACATGTTTGGACATGTCCAAGGAAGCCATGGTTTCCAAGAACTCAACAGCCAGACTGGAAACCTCTGCCTCCGCATGGATGTTGAAATCACCCAAGACCAAAAGCCTCCAGGATTCCAACAGTGCTGCAGAGACAACGTCCACCAGCTCTGCAAATGGCTGGGTCAGGTGGAACGTGGTAACCCAGCAAGATCCCAATACCATCCCTGGCCCCAATCGACACGTGGAGGGCCTCCAGACCTGGCTTCACCACCATAGAGCACCTAACAACCTCCAGAGTATTTCAATAAACAATGGCTACTTCCCCAACCCCACCCCTCCAGTCTACCCTGGTGTTGGACTGCATAACCAGGAGGACAGGCAAGAGTCAGGGGAACACCCCCTTTGCCTCCCATCCAAGTTTCAATTATGCATGCCAGGTCTGCATCCTCCTCCAGAATAAGATAGCATGAGAGGTTGTAAAAATTCCAACAGGAAGCACTTATACATGTTTGTAGATTAAAATATAGTCACGCTCATCGGCTGGATCCTGTCAACAGCTGCAAAGATCTTGCTCTGTGGACCTCCAGAATAAGAAACATTCCTCTCCCAGGTGCTGCTTACCAAACCACATTACTTTTTTAAAAGCACTGCCCTTTCCCCTCTCCATTATCAGATCCATCCAGCCGTTAGCCAAAATAACAGAAGGGCTAGAAAATGGATATATGTTTATGCTGGAGGGAATATTTTTTGCAGTACAATTGAAAGCCATCAGGACCTGCAAACTTTCTAGATCACATCTTTGCCCATCGCCTTACAGCAGCAAACACACGATGGGCCCTTAATAAATGCTGGTTCATAGTTTAGCATTCCTTTCCAATACAGAGCAATGACTTCCAGAAATCCTAAGTACAAATGCAACATGAAGATTTCTTAGCCACCTACTAACTGCTTTAATTTAAGAACCATAAATTCCTTACTGATAAATGAGAGAATTTCTGCACATGAAAAGAATTGTATGGCATAATACTGGAATTATCTTCACAGACAAGTTTTTTT
This sequence comes from Pogona vitticeps, assembly GCF_051106095.1. NCBI lineage: Eukaryota > Metazoa > Chordata > Lepidosauria > Squamata > Agamidae > Pogona > Pogona vitticeps. The sequence goes on along the minus strand of NC_135783.1, from coordinate 227,543,540 downwards.
CATGAGGGATTCGGGACTGGAAGCTGCCCCTCCCCCTCCATTTATCTCTGTGCTGACTCAGGTACATTCTCATGTTTTTCATTCATATACACGTCTCGTTCCAAGTGCAGCCTATAGATAAGAGTCAGCAACAAAAACTATGGGGGATATCTTGAAGAAACAGGACTTGCCTAATTAATTGGCAGCCCTCCTTCTGTTTAAACTTCTCACCAGAGATGGTGAAAAACAACTGGTGCTTTTCCTTTTTTGCTATCTTCCAGTGTTTCTTATGTGTTGTCATTAGAGACGACTTTATAAAAATCCAACACTCTGCTATAACAGGGATTGGAATGATCCACTTTGGTCTAATTTTTATTGCATCCTCCCAAACTATGAGGTAGACTTTCAATCTATCTGTATGGAAGGCAATAGTAAAGTAAAATAAATGGCTTACTTTCATTATTCCTCCTTCACAAATAGTAAGAACTGCTACATGTCAAAATATTTACAGCATCGAACAAGGTACATTCTACAATAAAGAAGGATACTTCAGAAAATTCATGTCTTTAATCTCAGATATCCAGCAACTGGCTTGATAGTGCAATAACTGTTTAATAAATGAATTATAGTCTGATAGCCAGTCCTAGACAAGTGACTAGACAGTGTGCCTTGTTTGATGCCTGATCCCTGCCAAATTTAATTATGTATAATGATAGAAATTAAGACTCCCCCTTTAAAAAGGAAGGAAGGAAGGAAGGAAGGAAGGAAGGAAGGAAGGAAGGAAGGAAGGAAGGAAGGAAGGAAGACCAGCTGCAGAATATGGATCAATTGCATTGAGTTTGGTAACTCTTTAGTCCTGGTTTAAATCTGACAATGGGCCTGGTGAGACAACAACAACCAAAAAAAAAGGCTTTGACCTGTGTTAAGAACCATGCTGAGTTTCACATTCACACAATGAGTTCTGAAGTGAGTATTTATTTTCCCCTGACTTGTTTCATTTTCTTAGGAAGTAAGTTAAAATAAATGGCCACCAGAGAGCTGTTTATTTTAGCACATTGTATTCTTAATTGATTTAACCAGTTGTGAACTTTACAGCCAGTTTTAAAAGGGAGGCTCTCCATGTGTATCCGATTTAAGACAACCAGGTGGAGCTCTAATGAGATTTTTCTCTGTAACCTCCCAAATTGGCACTTTAACAGGAAAAGTAGGAATATGGGAAACAGCTCAAAAACCATGTGACTTGAGTCAGCTTAAAATTAAAATTGTGGATGTTTTTGAAATGTAGACAAACTCAGTGGTGAGTTCAAACAGCTTCTCATTTTGAAGCTTGTTGTCTGAAGTAATCCTCTGCATTTCTGCCTAATCTAATTCTCAGCAACATGGAGTCAAATGCCAATGTGAACATTTTGAAGGAAAAGTAAGTAAAGGAATGAAACAGAGGAAAATAAGTGGAGTTGAGTTTTCTGTTTACTACTTGTATAAAATCTTTTATTATGTTTAATAATTCAAATTTACAATGTCATATTGAACATATTTCATTCAGAAGTAACCTTTTTTTGTTTCCTAGGGCTTTCTCCCAAGAAAGGTGATAGGATGTAACCTAAATTACTGAACCCAGTCTATCAGATAACACAGCAAGATTACATGTTGTTATAACAAAAGGTCATGGGTACATTTAATGGAATCCATTCATTTTATAATAACTTTCACGTTGACTTTCTTGGCCAGGCATATGTTTCTCAATGAATTAAGGTCACATTAATTATGTTGGTTTTTAAGTAATGGGTAAATATGTACAACTAAAAAAGCAGGCATTTCTCTGAAGACTTACACTACTGAAGTCACTCAGACTTGCAGTCCCCCAGCATTTTCTCTCCTAGAATTTCCATCCTGCATGCATCTCAAAAGTTTAAATGTAGAATGTAAAAAACATTGTTTTTTGTCCTCCACTATGATGTACTAAGGGAAGTCTGGAATCAGAGGCATGGGACCATGAAAGATTTGTGAAAGCTTAGCCATTTTCCAGATTTCTTGGCCAAAGTATTTCTTACATAAGAACGCAAGAACATAAGAAGGGTCCTGCTGGATCAGGCCAAGGGCCCATCTAGTCCAGCTTCCTGTATGTCACAGTGGCCCCACCAGATGCTTCTGGGAGCACACAAGACAACTAGATAGCTGTCTCCTGATACCATTTCCCTGCATCTGGCATTTGGAGGTACCTTCCTTTGAAGCCTGGAGATTATAAATCCTCATCATGGATTGTAACCTGCAATGGACCTTTCCTCCATGATTCTGTCCAATCCTCTTTTAAAAGCATCTAAGCCAGAGGCCATCACCACATCCTGTAGCAAGGAGTTCCACAAACTAACAATATACTGGGTAAAGAAATATTTTCTTTTGTTTGTTCTCACTCTCCCAACACTCAATTGGAGTGGATGTCTTCTGGTTCTGGTACTGTGTGAGAGAGAAAAGCACTTCCCTCTCTCCACTTGATCCATCCTCTGCATAATTTTATATGTCTCAATTATGTCCCCCCCTCAGGCACCTTTTCTCTAGACTAAAGAGCCCCAAACGCTGTAGGCTTTCCTCATACAGGAGGTGCCCCAGCCCAGTCATCGTTTTAGTTGCTCTCTTCAGCACCTTTTCCAGTTCCACTATGTCTTTTGAGGTGCAGTGACCAGAACTGTACACAATACTCCATGTGCAGCCTTACCAGCATTTTGTACAATGGCATTATAATATTGGCTGTTTTATTTTCAAGCCCATTTTTAATGATACCAATTGGCCTTCTTCACTGCCACCGCACACTGGGTTGACACTTTCATCGACCTGTCCATCAGCACACCAAGATCTCTTCCCTGATCCATCACAGACAGCTCAGAACCATTTTTATTTTTTGCCCCAATGTGCATTACTCTACATTTTCTTATATTGGAACACATTTGCCATTTTGTTGCCCATTCTCCCAGCTTGGGGATATCTTTCTGGAGCTCTTCACAATCACTTCTGCTCTTCACCACCTGGAAAGGTTTCGTGTCATCTGCAAACTTGGCCGCCTTACTGCTTATCCCTGTCTCCAGGTCATTTATGAACAGGTTGAAAAGCACTGGTCCCAGGACAGATGCCTCGGGCACAATGCTTTTCACCTGTCACCATTGTGAAAATTGCCCATTGACACCCACTCTCTGTTTCCTGCTTCTCAACCAATTCTCAGTCCATAAGAGGACCTGCCCTCTTATCCCCGGACTGTGGAACTTTCTCAGCAGTCTTTGGTGAGGGACCATGTCAAACACCTTCTGAAAATCCAGATAGACAATATCCACTGGTTCACCCACATCCATGTGCCTGTTGACCTTTTCAAAGAATTCAAAGAACCTATGCAAATGGTACAACTTTTGGAAGCAAACTGCCGCATAGTAAGAATGAATGTACAATTCAGTACACAACAGACAATATCTATAGTGATTTCTTAACTTTGAACAATTCCTCTCCGAACATTATACCATTTATGTATTTATTTGTTTGTTTGTTTGTTTGTTTGTTTGTTTGGACCAGAGTGGTAAGAACCCCAACATCAAGATAGGGATGCAGCTGGGCAATCTGCCACAGGTGGAAATAGGCGGAGCGGACCACTGACGCTACCTGGGTTTCCATGGTGAGCACTGGATCCAGATGGAACCCCCAAGATAGGGACTTAGTCCCCCAAGATGAACCCCCAAGCTGCAAACCTCACTCTTCATGGTGAGAGTCACTCCCCCAAAAGAGAAGGAGTTTCCCAAAACACCAATTGAGGGACCACCCACCCTCAGGACCTCCATCTTGTCCGAGTTCAGCCTCAGTCAATTCTCCTGCATCCATTGCAGTACAGCCTGCAGGCAGCGCTGAAGGGACAGAACAGCATTCACTGTGGTTGGAGAAAAGGAGATGTAGAGCTGGGTGTCATCCAGCGGCCACAGATAGATATTAAATAGCATTGGAGAGATAATCAAGCTATGGAACCCCACAATTGAGATTCCTCATGGCCGAAACACACTCCCCAAGCTGTACTCTCTGAAGATGGTCCTCCAAGAAGGATCGGAGCTAGGCAAGCACCAGACCACCATTCCCAACCCAGGGGGATACCGTGGTCGATGATATCAAAGGCGGCTGAAATAGCAAGGAAGACCAACAAAGACATTTTGCCCCATCAGCCTCACTCAGCAGGTCATCAAACAGGGTGACCAATGCCATTTCTGTACTGTGGTGCAGCCTGAAGTCCAACTGGAATGGATCCAGGGCATTGGTTTCATTCAAAGGATCACCACTACACACTCACAAGTATTAACACTACTTTACAGAGAAGAGAACCTATTTTAGAGAGACAGATTCCCAGGCCTAAAGGCAACAGTGGTATCCCTTCCCCCCCCCTCCTTTCTCTTTTTCCCCCACTTCTCACTTCTTTTTCACTCTCTCTCTAACTCTCTATCTCTTTCTCAACCCCCCTGAAAACTTGCCCCATGCATCAGTGTGGCTTAGAAAAAGAACATCCATTAGAGTTGCTCCTTCTTGATAACCTCTGGTTCTGGTTCTGCATCTTTTATGTATGCAAGATGAGACACATGTAGAGGGACACATGATAATACTTAATTGCAAGGAAAGCACTGCACTAGTCATTTGTTCTCCTCTATTTGGCTCCTTGCTCTCTGTTGAATTAATACTTAATTTATACAGGAAAATACAAAATGCAAAAAATCACCTAGGGGTTGTGTTCTATTATCTATCAAGCCATTGAAGTAAATATGAGATTATTTATTTGAAAGTTCATTTGAATCTCAGGTAGACGTAACAGAAAGCTTTCTCCATAACAGCATGGATCTAATTAGGTTTAAGAATGAAGACAGTGGTTTCTCAATTAACCAAATAGGACAGCATTCGAATTGTCTGGAATGTGTAAGTCTTGGGATCAAAACAATTGCTTTTTCATGAAACATTTGTATAGGCAAGGTTCCCAATGGAACTCATTATTTGACTAGGAGAAGAAGACTAACATAACATGTAATGATCAAATGCAGCATTTGCACTTTAAGAATGGATGGACGGAGTACAGATAAGATGAAGACCCCAAAGCAGAGGTTTTATTGTACTAGAAACAGCTGTGCACAAGTAATACTGAAAACAGAAATGGAAAGTTGCAGAGATCCAAAATAAATAGCCAGCCACATCTGGTCACTAAGTTTACAAAAGGTACCTTTTGAAACTAGAATTCCCAGAATCTCCAAGCAGCATGGCTACAGGCTGGGGTCTTCTAGGAGTCATTGTCCAAAATGGTAACTTTTCCAAGCTGTGCTTCATATAATCCTCAGTAGAACTGACAGCTTACCCAAGTAATATTTTGTGTGTCTAGTGCAGTTCAATGAATATTTTCATTGCATACAGGCAGTAGAACTCTGCTTCTCAGGTTTTTCTAATCAGCCCATTCACACCCAGTAAAGACTGAGGAGACTAATTGGACAGGGTGAAGTGACAGCCATCCTACACACTTCATGGTTCCCGCCCTGAAAACATGCTCTGGAGAGTGAAGGAACCTTCCAGAATATATTTGGGAGGTTCATGAACGGCAGAAGGGAGGAGAGGAGAGTAAGTTCTTTTTATGTTCACACATTGGATTATTTTTTTACACACAGTACCTATACAAACACGGAGACATACAGAAATATGAACAAAAAGAAAAGGTTGGTAAAGAACTCTCCACCACCCTGATACTAGACCTAAAGTGTGACTACACAGCAAGGGAAATGCAAATTCACTTGCTGTGAAGTTGCATTGGGAATTCATGTCTGTTTGATTCAAATGGCCACACAGAGGGAGACAAAAGCCTTTTTTGCTGCTTGTTTACAGCTCTATTGAAGTTCTGTAGGAGGCATAGGTAAAAAAGAGCTGCCTTAACCTGCAACAAGAAAAAGAGTCATACACGTGGAAAGAAGAGAAACAGCAGCAGCAGAAGTTTTGGCTGTGGAGTGAGGCTTTGTTGGAGAGAGTGTGTGCTGTTGCAGCAGCTTTTCCGCTTTGTGCATGTATGTGTCTCTGTGTGCATCTGGCTCATCCCCTTGCCAGAGGTAAGAGGCAAGGTACTTGAAGGAGCAAAGCACCACTTTGTGCATATGTGTGTGTGCAACTCATCTTCCTTTTCTGTGTTGGTTCAAGTGATCACATATCTGAACCAATGTGAATGGATCAGTTTTTTTAATAAGAGAAGCCCCAGCAACAGAGGGGAAACTATGGACTGTGGGGGGGCACTTCAGGCTGATTTGCATTTCTCTTTTCATTGTATGATCACAATGTTTGCTCTAAACCAAGATTCCCTCCAAGCTGGAAGTGTGCGACTCCACCTCCCTCTGCACTCCCTCCTCCGCAGAGTGATCATGTTGGTTCTGGTTGCAATGGCACCCTAGGTGCGAGGGGCAGAGTCACAAGTGCACACGCAGGAGTGAAGCCACGTGCGAGAAAGAGGTGGATCTGAAAATTAGAGGGTACGTTGCTCCAAGCCCATAGTATTTCCCACCTTTTTTAAAAAAAAAATCAGTGTGGTTGCCTTAAATCACCAAGTGGGTCAAGCACAACCAATGCATTGCATGAAGATGCAGTTTAATGAATAAACTGTTGGTTTACCTGAAGAAAGCAATATGCTTCTGTTTTTTCATTTTGCATGGGGTGTCTCGTTTTAAACCTCTCTCCAAACTTGATACATCAAAGACAAGGACCAACTTCACTATGTGTGATAAGAACTATGACTCTCTGATCGCTTGTCCTGGCAACAATGCTAACGATATAATAAATGCATGTTTGGTCAGTCCTCTCACTATGGATACAGAATGCACAATGCTACTTCTTTTTATTCTACTGTTGTTATTTTACCTGATAATGCAAGTTCTGGCAGGACTTTAGTTATGTATTCAGATTCGAAATTCAGCAAACATACACACACATACACATATGCATATGCATAAATACACATACACACGTATATCTATCTGAATGACATACTTCAAACTGATGACAGAGATAAAGATTAATGTGAACTTTGAGAAAATGACATAGATCCATAATTCCAGTACTTTGGCTTCACCCTCCAAAATCTGATTTACTGATGGCAATCTATTCTCACCAAGGGAATATTCCCAGAATATTAATGCATCTTTACAAATATTCTAATGTTCTGCAGAATTTGTGTTTGTAATGTCTAAGGCTGTCTTTCTTTCTTCACACAGATGCATACAGACATGCCAATACAGAGAATATTTAACCAGTTTTTTACTATACAGTATATCTAAGACCAGATGCATTCTTGAGAGGACATTTTCTCTTACCTTCAGATTCCCCTAAACATGTACTTAGTTTTTGAGATATTCTAAAACAATGAGGTTTTGCTAAAGAAAACATAAATCCATAAGTGCAAAATGTACATGTTATATATAAAATTTTGTTTTGCTCTGCAATTTTTAATTTTAAATGCATAGGTGAAAAATCAACACATTATTTTGACTATATCTAGCTCAAATAGCGAGCCATGTTATGGCAATAGTATTTTAAAGGGCTAAGTGCAGAAGTGACATAAGGCTCTTCACATACATTGATCGGGCCCCTGCTGAGCCAGTGCTTCAGCTCGCCTTTGCCTCCCTCCCCGGATGATGCGGGACTCTTAGTTTCTCGAGAACGGCTGGGGTGAGAGGGCAGAGCATCAGGTTATTTAAGGATGTCCCCCCCTCTGGGTAGTTTTAAGGGGATAAATACAAGAGACTTACTTTGACCAAAGTGCCAAGAATGCCTCACTTGATCAGCAGCCCATTAACCCAGAGCTTGCGAGGGTCAGGTAAGCAGGAGATGGCCGAGGTGTGCCGTGACCTCTCGGATCCGCAGCAGTTAGTTTGGACGATTTGGAGCAGCTCGGGGTGCGTGCAGTGCAGCTGTTAGGCCCAGTGGCCGTTGGCACTTCAATCTCTCCCCCCCCCCTCGCACCATTCTGCTTACTCCAGGGATTGGAGTTTACAGCATCTGGGTGGTGCTTCATGCGAATAGCCCCACCGGTTTGGTGGTTTGGTGATGTAGCTGAGGCCACGAGGCACTGGATTTGAATGGTTAGATCAAGGATATAAATAGGATAAGTAATAAATAGATAATAAAATAAATAATTGATTTTTAAAAAGAATAATAAAATAAATAATAGAATCAATTAGAAATTAATATATATAAATAATTCTTTCAGGTATAGATAGCTTGTAGGCTCAATTAATTAATTTGAGCCTGGCAATTAATTATTAGGGGCTTCTGGAGTAGCATTAAAATTAATTAGAATTTCATAAATTAGAAAGCAGCCAACAACTGTTTCACTAAAAAGCCACCATCACATATTTCAAAGTTAGGGGACAGGACCAGGGCTGTTTGTTTAAGCATGGAGATAGTTCGCCATTAACAACGTACCAGTTCTGGAAGTTGACAAGGTTGGCGTGCAGGGACTTGCAAATTTGGTTCTTGGTGATTTTCTGAGTCTCTCTATGCCAATACTCTTCACCAAGACATCCCTCTACATTATTTAGATTCCCTGGCTTTTTGTAAAAACTAGACTCTCCCTCTCTTCCCTCCACCTCCCCCCCCCCGTTCTATATAGAAAACTGCCAAATTCTGGAAATGTAAACATCTTGCACGGTTTCATGTTACTTCTACTTTTTCCAGTCAAATCCTATGCAGGAAAGAGGCACTGTTTGTGCAGGGATGGTAATAACTCTGCATAGCTTGGCAATTTTTTTGGGGGGGGAGAGGACACCACAAAAACTGCAAGATAACCCATAAAATTTCCCACAGGATTCTCAGAGGAAAACGTTCCACAGAGAAATCTTGTGACAAAGAAAAAAGAGCAATCTTTCTCCCCACCACAACTTCCAAAAGAGAAGGAATTGATCAGGGAACCACGTCCCTCCCAAATCCTCTCAAAATCCCACCCTTTAAGGGCAATATCCCACATTCATAAACTGGACATTTGGCTAAAGAATCAAATCTTTTCCTATTGTCTCCCACACAGAGACACAGGTACCATGTATCATCATTCTGACATCATTGTCAACTAGTTGTGAGCTGCAGATTCACCTTGTTTGTATTACCCTTTCTATCTCCAAGAACTCTAAATTCTTTCATGCTTTCCTTGAAATGATTTCTTATCAGCCTTCAGTAATTTTCTCATAACATATGTGTGCCATTAAAATAGGGAGTTCATATGCAAGAGTTGAAGTCTCAAGGCTCAAAATCTAAAATCTGCTGCAAACGCTAGAGTTGAACTATTTGATCTCAAAATTAAATATATGCAGCAAACTTGTACAGGATTTTGCTACCTGCAGAAAACAAGCAGAAATAATGCCAATTAATGTAAAAATGATGGCGAGTGATGGGAAAATTCTCAGTGAGTTGAGTTATAAAATGTCTCAGAGAACCAAAGTCTATCCCTCAAATAGGAAAATGTAGGTTCATTTATTCCCACTCCTAATTCAGAGTCAAATCAAACACTACAATACTCATAACACCGTCACAGAGATTGAGCACAAAAAAACTGGATCTCTTTCCAAATCCACAGCTTTGATTAAGCTCCCCCTGTGCATTCAGGACTGGATGCACTTGTGGCAACAGTATATGAGAGAAGGTCGCTCTTCTCCCTCCATTTAGTGAGAGGCTGCAATATGACAGTTTCCTAAATGGCTCATAAAAGGTTACATGCTGCTTGAGTACATCTGCACTGGAGGGGAGGCAAAGAGAAAAAACGGCCCTCTCTCCCTCCATTCCAGAGCTGCAGGAAACGTAAACCACATATGGGTAATTAGATGAAATGTAGAGGGAGAAGGGCAGAGGGATGGGCAGACAGAGGAAGGTGGGAAGGCTGAAATTCACCTCTGACTGTGATCTGAAGCTGGGATGAGGAAAACGTTTTCAGGTCTAACACTCTCCTGCTATTTGAGGGAAGCATCATGTGTCACCAGTAGTGGTACTTCTGAATGAGGAGCTGTGATATTTCTATGAATTAATATGACTATTCATGCTGAGCAGTCTCCCCACCCCATCTTTTGCTCTACCAGCCCAAAAGATGTAATTTTTTAAAAAATCAGTGATCATTGCAAGATAATCTATTATGCCTGGTAGCTGCCTTCATGTATTCTTCAAAGTTGATGACCCACGAACCAAGATGAAGTGCCATTTTGGCACTTCATCCCCATCTCTATTTTGGACCCATATGTCACATTCCCAGGGGTTACAAAAGCAGAGTCCGATAAGCCAGTCCTATGTCAGGAATTCAGGGAATACAGAACTGATATCCAAATACCAAAGCCAACTCACACAACGTAGTCCAGGGTCACAGTTCAAAGTCAAGGGTCTGGAGAACAAGGTTCAAGGTTGTCAGGAGCGTGGATGCAAGCCAGAGGTTTGACTTGTTGCTTCCACGGATTTTCAGCTGTCTGAGAGCTGTTTACATAGTAAAACAGCCCCTTGAACTGCTGGAAGCCTTTTCATCCTGTCAGAACTCAGGGCTATTTGATCGGATGTTTCTGCGGGCAGCCTTCAAGCGATCCTCTGACCTTTTTGTCATAAGTCTTCCCCGAAGCCTGGCCCTCAGCCTGTCTACTGGAGGAGGAGAATCTGGAGGCGATTTGGGTGTTTTTATTTCTAATTGCTCAGCATTCTCCTCAGCTGCAGTTAACCCTTCAGGTTCCAGATCTTCGGCTGCACTCATGACACCATACAGAAGCTGGTGGAGGGAAGAGGGAGAGTGGAGGCAGCTTTTCTTTATTGTCAACCCCCAATGTTGGCTGGGAGGTAAGGGAGCAGGCTGATGTCCTTCTATTTTTCCCAGTTATTTGGGCAGGAAGATGGGGGTTTGGTTGCTCCAAACCTAAGAGCTAAGAAACCCTCCCAGCATTCCTCTCTCCCATTTGAGGTGGTGTGGTAGGATTCAAGCTAGCCATATCCGCTTATGCCGTGAGGATCTGCTTACACCTGGCAGCAGCACCATGAGAATGGGAGAAAAACCCAGGACAGTAGTAAGCACGGTTAGCTGGTAGTCATGAGGCATCTGAGGGGCTTCCACTCCCCTTCTTTGGGGTGCCCAGGAGAACAGCAGCTGCCTATCACATGGGTGGGTGAGCCCAATAGCCAACAGGTTTGCAGAGCTTGACCTCACAGCCAATTCCCTGCAGGGATTGCTTACAGTACACATGCTCAGACTAGGAAAGGTCTGAAGGAAGAATAGGGTGCTGGCAGCAGTGAAAATGACAGGGCTTTTCCACAGTGGATAGGGAGGAGAGCTGTGGTGCCATGTACCATTTGATAGAAGGAAGGATGGCCAGTTGGGCAGCCAGCTGAATGACAGAGGTGAGGCCAATCTGCAAATTGACACCAACTCTTTGGGAGCAGGTTGGGGAAATAGGCCTGTGGTTCCCAGACATTTTTGATGCACAGCTCCCTTTACTTACTTAACTTACTGGCCTCTCTTCTCCCCCCCCCAACCCAAAGTACTGTATCATATTGGGGAGTTATGGCCAGTGGCCAGTAAGTTAAAGGAGCTGTGAGTCAAAAAAGTTTAGAAACAAGAGGCTCTTGTTACTCGGCCCATCTGCAGCAAAGTCCAAAAACCTCAGGAAAGGTGTAATAACTTTGAATCCTTTGATTTCCAGTGCTTCTGAGCTGGTGCCCCTCTCCTCATTTACTCAAAGAAAAATAACGGAATAGGGTTTTCCTCAATTGTAATTCTAGAAGAAAGCTAATGATGAGGTTTAGCTTTACTTATGTGTCCTAAATGCAAAGCACAAGACTATTCCTATAACCATTGTCGGTTATTTATTAATTATGCATCATATCTTCAACAGATTTTGACTATTATTGCAGCTCAAGAAGATGGTCCTATTTATATTTGATAAGAATGGAACCAAAGCTTACATTAAGTCATATTATATATCATTTTTCTAATTCCTTCAGTGTTATTTTTTAAAAAATACAGCCAACCATTTTTAAGTCAGCCTCAAGAAAGTCATGAGTCTAACCCACTAGTATTATGAAGTCTATAAATAAGATCATTTGACAGAGTTCTGGTTTCATTAATTTCCCTTGTATTCTGGTTACTGGGGTCACATGTAGCCTTTGAAAGGAAATGAAAATAGACCAAAAATAATTCTGTAATTTAGCACAGTTCATAATGTTAAAAACAATATTTAAATGACAGCATAAAATATGCAGGGATTAAGGTGACTGAAGCTCTGCCGAGTTGATATGAACAAGAGTTTGTTGCAATGTAGTGGAGGAAAAGCACTGCCAGAAAAAACCTTATTGTGTCTTTCTGTCAATGCCCAGGCCAGCCCTACCACTGGGCAGAGTAAGGCAGCCACCTCCGAAAGCCAATTTTAAGTGTTACAAACGAGCAGGAAATCATTAGTCATCCAATTTAATTTTTTAAAAAAATTCTGTGTACTTCTACAGATGGACAGAGGTGCTTCAGGGATTTCCCGCCACTTGTGCCAGAACAACTTGGCTGCCTCTGGGTCTTCAACATTTTGTCGAGGGTTGGGGGTGCCATTTCTTGCTCTGCTTTAAAGTAGCAAAATTCTTTTTTCAGTCAACTGTAAAAAGCAACATATTTATCAGCAGTTCTTAAGGCGAGATCTGTTGCATCTGAACAGTTGGTGTCTTTGTTTATGCAATGTCTTTGCCATTTTCCAAACTCACTATTCAAGGGTGACAGACAATAAGAACACAATAAATCTGTTTATCCCAGCCTACAATAATTCAAACAGTGACAAAACAGCACCAAGCAGATGAACATCATAGTTCTTTATTAAGAATTCTAACGACTGTGGGCTGGAATCTAATCAGTGTATTCTCAAAGTCTTTCATGGCTGGGATCTGATGGTTGTTGTGGGTTTTGGGGGCTCTTTGGCAGTGTTCTGAAGGTTGTTCTTCCTGACGTTTCGCCAGTCTCTGTGGCCGGCATCTTCAGAGGACAGGAGTAGGAACTCTGTCCGTGTCTGTCAGGTCAATACAAAAGTCTGTGCTAGATAACAGGGACCCTTCTTGTCTCCTTTACACAGTCATCATCTGAGTTTAGGGTTTGTCACTAACTAGGGGGGAAATATATATTATTCTCACTTCCAGGCACACTCTGAAATCAACCCTCAAATCCCAGGGTTTTTTAAAAAAATTATTTCATAGGTTGGTAATCCTTGTGAAGTTACACCAAACTGATACAGTGAGTTTTCATGCAAACCCTCCTGTGTAAAATGTAAAATGCACTTGATAACTGGTTTCATTGAATCTCGATCAAAATCTGCAACACAGAGTTGCAATAACCTATCCCCTGGATGAATTCTTAATGGAACATTGAACTGAAATGTAAGTATATATTCAGAATTCAATATTTTAGCAGTTAAGAAAATAAGATGAGTACAGGACTGGAGAGATAAACACCATTTCAACAAAGAAAAAGTAATTTTTATTACAATTTCATTCCTATACACACAAGAAAGCAAGTGCAATCCAAATAGTTCCATTAAATGCCTTATTTCTTTATCATTTTCTCCTTTTCTTTTTCTCCATCAGTACCAAGGACCACAGCAAATTGTGTTTAATAAGGCACAGATCATTGGACATTTGCCCAAGTAGTATTTTTACATACGAAGTCTTGTACCTCTGAATGTTCACAGGCTTTCGTGTGGAAGAAGAACATCAAGTACTCTTTCATCAGGAAAGATAATGATAAGTTAACATTTTAAACATATTGAAAGGGCTTTGGCTATAAAACTGCCACTGTCATTTTCCCTTGGCAATGCAAAATGTCAGTATCAGAGGAACATTCTTTGACGAAAGTGTGAGTCACTAGGAAGTATCATGGGAAGCACAATGCTTAATGATGGTGAAACAATTGAGTTTCTACACAACATGCCATCACTAGTCTGCAACGTTTCCATTGGCTCAAAGTTGGAATCAGGAATGATGTGATATGGACTGGAACTGATGGCAGTTCCAATTTCTGTCACACCATGTCTGAAATTAGGGAATCTGCGGAATGTCCCACATGGCTCAGATTGTACATATGCACAATATGGACACATTTAAGCCTGAAGTGCCATCTCTCTTCCCCTGAGGTACTTTCCTTTACACAATCACCTACTGCTGAGATTTGTTTCCTGGCTTGATGCTCACTGTGTTATCACTCTCTGACAAACCACAAGGAAATCTCATGGGAAATTAAGGCTAACCACAGCTCATGGGTTTCCATTCCATTCTGCCAAATGACCTCTGCTGTGAAGGGAGTAGGAAGCAAGCATGAGCAGGAACAATATTGACAGAATGGTTTTGAAAGAAACACATGGCACTCGGGTCACTTGCATGTATGGCACTGCATTACGAGCAGGAGGAGCGCCTACATGGAAAGACAGGTGAAATGGTCACATTTGCCAAAGTGGCCACTAACGAGGTAAAAATACCTTACTGAAAGGAAACTTGGGTTTCAGAGCAGTTCCCCATGTGAAGAACCAAGCCTAGTGGACTTGATTCGAAAGCGGGCACTCCAAAGACAAGCATTCTTGGATCTTTACTTATTTTTCTCTAAAATTGTGCTTAGTTAAAAAAAAAAGTATTTGTGTGTTTGTGTGTTAGTGCTTACAGATTTGAATATTCCCCTGCCCTTTGGCAGTTTTCACTTCTATGTCACAATTTATCTTGGTACAGAGATAAACGTTGTAGACAAGAAGCTGCTGTCTTCCTGAATTAACGAGTGAATAAAAATGGAAGCAGCACATTGCTCATCATTGAGCCAATCAGGCAGATTGGATAGGTAAGGCAACCCATCTCTGAGATCCTCGTTTTAGAGGTTTCCTAGCAGTTTTACATATTTTAATAAATAAGTAGGGAAAAGATTATTGATATTCTTGCAGCTCTGCATGCCAAGGAAGACAAGCAAATGAAACAGAAAGCACTGAAAAGAGATTTGTGGAAGTTCACTGGAGTGGGAATAAACAGTAACAATAACAATAATAAAGGCACGCTTCCCAGAATGGCTGATGCAGTAACAGCTTTAAAGACGCTATATTTAAGCCTGTCAGGAATGTAGTCTTTGGGGATTTTCCTCAGAGCTTCCTGTAGAAAGAGTCCAATTTTACTCTGGCTGTGCTTAAACAACTGAGAATGGATCCTCAGATTTAACTTTAGCAAGTGTCATCCACTGCCCAACTGCACACAACCTCGTGAGTTTGGAAGGTGGTGGTAGGAAAACATGCAGATGATGGGGCCAGCTGTCACATATTACATGCCAAAGAGAGGGGACATTTAGAAGAGGATTGATTCCAGTCATAACGACACAAGGACTTCAGCCTGCAAACTGCTGCTCCTCAGCATTTCTAGAATTTCTCTTCCAAATTCTTCTTCAAAGCAAAGTAAAGATTTAAAAAGAAAAAGGAACAAACAAACCAAGTTTACTGTGTACTTTTGGGAGGGAATGGTATAGTTCCCAGTCTCCTTCAGAATGTTCCAGAATGCCCCAAGTATGAGTGTAGGTGACTGTGCATTACTTACACCTGAGAAGAATTAACACACCACTCACACATTATGGTACCTCTATTCACTGTTGCCTTTACTTCTTCAGTTGTTGATTTGTTTTCTTTTTTTCCTTTTAAACAAAATTCTTGAGAGGCGCAAAGCTGCGGAGGCCTTTAAGATAACACCATTCTAAAACTAATGAGCAAATTCATGAAATGGACAGATATACCCCAGAAAGCCACTGAAGTGTGTAAGAGCAAATGTCAAGTTTCAGTCCTATTAATAATATTTATATCCTTTGAAATGTTGTAATAGTATGCTTGGCATGATTTTCCCTTAGTGCTACACTATGTAAAAAGGGGATAATGGCTCACCTGCTACATAATTTAGCTGCATGCTATGAAGGTTCAATCATTTGTCCACGTTTGTATCATCCTCTCAACCAGAGATCTGTTCAGGAAAATTGGAGATATTAGAGGAACATTTTGTGCAAAGATGAACATGACAAAGGACAAGAATGGGAGGGACCTAACAGAAGCAGAAGACATCAAGATGGCAAGAATACACAGAGGAATTATATCAGAAAGATTTGGATATCCCGGACAACCCAGACAATGTAGCTGCTGACCTTCAGCCAGACATCCTGGAGAGTGAAGTCAAGTGGGCCTTAGAAAGCCTGGCTAACAACAAGGCCAGTGGAGGTGATGACATTCCAGTTGAACTATTTAAAATCTTAAAAGATGATGCTGTTAAGGTGCTACATTCAATATACCAGCAAGTTTGGAAAACTCAACAGTGGCCAGAGGACTGGAAAAGATCAGTCTACATACCAATCCCCAGGAAGGGCAATGCCAAAGAATGCTCCAACTACCGTACAATTGCACTCATTTCACATGCTAGCAAGGTTATGCTCAAAATCCTGCAAGGTAGGCTTCAGCAGTATGTGGACCGAGAACTCCCAGAAGTACAAACTGAATTCCGAAGGGGCAGAGGAACTAGAGACCAAATTGCTAACATGCAGTGGATTATGGAGAAAGCCAGGGAGTTCCAGAAAAATATCTACTTCTGCTTCATTGACTATGCAAAAGCCTTTGACTGTGTGGACCACAGCAAACTATGGCAAGTCCTTAAAGAAATGGGAGTGCCTCAACACCTAATTTATCTCCTGAGAAACAAGAAGCAACAGTTAGAACTGGATATGGAACAACTGATTGGTTCAAAATTGGGAAAGGGTACGGCAAGGCTGTATATTGTCCCCCGGCTTATTTAACTTATATGCAGAATACATCATGCGGAAGGCCGGACTGGAGGTATCCCAATCCGGAACTAAGACTGCCAGAAGAAATATCAGCCACCTCAGATATGCAGATGATACCACTCTGATGGCAGAAAGTGAGGAGAAATTAAAGAACCTTGTAATGAGGGTGAAAGAGGAGAGTGCAAAAAACGGTCTGAAATTCAACATCAAAAAAACTAAGATCATGGCGACTGGTCCCATCACCTCCTGGCAAATAGAAGGGGAAGATATGGAGGCAGTGACAGATTTTACTTTCTTGGGCTCCATGATCACTGCAGATGGAGACAGCAGCCACGAAATTAAAAGATGCCTGCTTCTTGGGAGGAAAGCGATGACAAACCTTGACAGCATCTTAAAAAGCAGAGACATCACCTTGCCAACAAAAGTCCAAATAGTCAAAGCTATGGTTTTTCCTGTCGTGATGCATGGAAGTGAGAGCTGGACCATAAAGAAAGCAGACCGCCGAAGAATTGATGCCTTTGAATTGTGGTGCTGGAGGAGGCTCTTGAGAGTCCCCTGGACTGCAAGGAGAACAAACCTATCCATTCTAAAGGAAATCAACCCAGTACTTTGGCCATCTCATGAGAAGAGAAGACTCCTTGGAAAAGACCTTGATGTTAGGAAAGTGTGATGGCAAGAGGAGAAGGGGACGACAGAGGATGAGATGGTTGGACAGTGTCTGCGAAGCTATCAGAATGAATTTGACATAACTCCGGGAGGCAGTAGAAGATAGGAGGGCCTGTCGTGCTCTGGTCCATGGGGTCACGAAGAGTCGGACACGACTAAACGACTAAACGAACGAACGTATCATCCTCTAAAAACTACAAAATGCCACAAGTTGATTTAGCATACAGATTATCTTGCCACTGAGTGGAGCCCAGGCTCAGCCATGTATAGAAAAATATTGAGGCAGAAGATAGGAAGATACCTCATTTCCTCATCCTTCTGATTTTTTTGATTGCACAGAGAAAGTCAAATGGCTTTCTTTTTCTCCCAGATGGTTCTCAGGAAGAAGATATGCTGGGCCCCCTAAAGTATGTCCAAATTAAGAGGCCCCATAGCATTATCAAAAAGACATCATAAAGACAGGATATCAAAGTATTAAGTGATGCTTAAATGACAAGTGTGCTAGGAAAATTTGAAGGACAATTAAAAAAAAGATTTGACATGAGATGGCATGACTCAGTTTTGCAAGTCATTAATTTAGTATCTTTGCCATAAATCAAAAATAACTTTATGAGAAGTAACAACAAATTATATGATGCAGCTGAAAATCAGTTCCTGTGCACTAGGGGCATACAACAGATTGAGATAAATCCTGGCTCCACTTTCAGATTTAATTGATTCATAAGATGTCTGAATTGAACCAGGCATCCATACCATATCTGAATGCTTCTGCACTTTCATTATAAGTATGGTGAAGAATAGTTGAGGGGTGTATTTTCATAATGTTCCAGATGAGAATTTCCATTCTTGTTGAATTTTTATTTGGGATATGAGAAGGTTGTCACCAGTTAACTGTAAAACATATACAGTATAGCGGGACAATTGTAATGGGAGTATCTAAGTATATTTAAATAAAGATGATTTACTTATTGCACTAGCTAATAAAAGCAACATTTTAATAAATTTTAATAAGCATGCAATGCTCAAGTACATTTAAAAGAAGACAGTACAGTATCCTTAAAAGGCCACTGGACAGAACAGAGGAAGATGGGAACAGGTTTATTTCTTAATGAGCAGATGAGTAAAATATATTTTTGCACACTTTTATTCATCTCTCTCAAAGACTGAACTATTTGCAAAGAAAAGAAAGAAAGAAAGAAAGACAGATTCAGGGCCAAGTCTTGTCATATTTCTGATAAGAATAGTACAGGCTTTCCTATGATTACAGCCTAAGATGCATTTGAAATTAAAACTGCAACATTTTGATTCCACAATTTAGTCAGGATGAAGAATTCCATCCTCCATTAGAAGCTATTTTCAAGGATTTTCATATGCTACAGCACAAATGAGAATCA
The DNA here is from genome assembly GCF_051106095.1 of Pogona vitticeps. Classification (NCBI taxonomy): domain Eukaryota; kingdom Metazoa; phylum Chordata; class Lepidosauria; order Squamata; family Agamidae; genus Pogona; species Pogona vitticeps. The sequence goes on along the minus strand of NC_135783.1, from coordinate 227,524,700 downwards.
TGACATCATAAACAGGGAGGAGACTTGGAGGAAGAGCTTAAGGAGGTGATCTAGTCCAGCAGTTCTCAAACTTGGTTCCCCAGGAGTTCTTGGACTGCATCTCCCAGAAATCCTGTCCAGCACAGCAAGTGATGAAGGCTTCTGGGAACTGCAGTCCAAGAAACATCTGGGAAACCAAGTTTGAGAATCACTGTCCATGCTTTTGATTGATGTAGGATTTTTATCTCCTTGTTAAGTACAGATTCATCTCAGCTGCATACAAGAGGAAGTGCTGTGATTAGAGAAGTTACCATCCATTGAGAGGAAGAAATAGGGCAACAATAAGGTGAGACCGTAGTAAGTGAGAAATTAATTTGAACAAAAGAAAATTGAATTTTTGCCTAGTAAAAATGAATGCATGATATTGTCTTGATCATGGAATCTAATCGCTAGTATTCAGTACAGTATTCTGATCGCTGGTATTCAGGCAAAATCATGGATAAAATTATTTCGATCTGTCCAACCATATTCTCCATATTTTAGAATATTTTCCATTCACTTTACTTTTGTTTTTTATTAACCTAACCCACTACTGAAATCTGTTAATGCCCATCGTACCTTTGGGGTCTGCATAAGGAAAATAATACAAAATACAGTGCTACCAATTTTGTAAATGGTGTATTTTTATTTTTGTGCTAAACTGCCTCTACTTAGTAAAATGAAATGAGTAGTTATTATGGCCATTAGAAGAAATGGGCACAAAACAAACCATGAGCCAAAAAAAAAAAAAAATCCAACAAACCAGGCTGGCTCATGGTTCATTTCACCACCCGGTTCAGGGATCCCATATTGCCAAAGAAAATGAAACACCAAACTATTTTCTTTTGGTGTTTCATTTGTTTTGGCCAAAAGGGGATGCTTGCCCGGTCCCTTCCCACTGCCCCATCACCTCTGCTACCTATAGTTCTTCCTGTCAAGGAGAACCCAATGAGTGTGTGGAACCTATCTAAGAGGACTTTATAGTGCAGGTAGATGCTCCAGTCTACTGTTCTTTTGCTAATTCCAGGTGAGAGAAATAAAACTTAATCCATGAATCTAGCAAGATTGAACAGTGCTTGTAGTAGGCCCCAAAGGTAGGGTTCAGATAGTGACCTCTGTGACCCCTGCCAGTAAAATGAATGATTGCAGGGTTAGTTACTGTAAATTGAGGAGAACTTAGAGAAGTATGACCATAATGGTGTATGATTAATTAAAAGTAAAAATATTTAAAAGGGGGGGGGGGGTTCATGACATTATCGGAAGTACCAGAGTGATAGTTGAAAAGTTCCAAAGAAAAAGGAGAAATTAAAAAGTGTATGATGTCAACACAAGCCTTATAAATATGCCTCTGTATAGGGCCTTCTAAGAGCCTATTTTTTATTCTATCTACATTGTTTCTATGCATAAGATCCAATAATATTGAAAACATGCAACCTCTTGAGAAGTCAAAGGCATATTACTTTAAAAAAAAAACATTCTTACAACTACGAGAAGAAATTGTCGGCACAAATACTTAAAAATGTATGACCAATATATGAAAATTAAATTCATGTTGTGGGCAAATAATTACATCAGAAAAATATATTTCAGTTGTAAGCTGTTAGCTATAAAAGTTACAGAAATCATATTTCAATCCAAAATCACAGCTTATAGCCTGAAGAGGCACAATCAAGAAGCAGAGAGTATGTTTCTAAAATACATCATTAAAAAGTAAAAAAGAATTATAGCTTTGAGCAACCTAGTCTTCAGCATATCCAGACAAACATGAAAAACTAAGAAAATTAAGACAAAACATGAAAAATTACTCAGCTAAGCCAGCCATGTGCCTGTTTGCGTCTATGGAGGGAAAGCCATCAATTTTGTGTGATGCTTTTGTGCTGCGGTGTCTCCTGCCTGCTTCTTGTCATCTTGTGCCTAGTATCCTCTCTCTCTCTCTCTCTCTCTCTCTCTCTGTGTGTGTGTGTGTGTGTGTGTGTGTGTGGCGTGTGTCTGCTTCTCACTTCCTTTTATTTATATTCCTCTCATTTATTTACATGTCCACACTCGAGTGTTAATTTGTTAGGCAACAGATCAAATGTTTAGAACTTGCCTTCTAATGCTTAGGCTTGACCCCTAAGGAATCAGATGTGCCATATAATACCCGTATTTTTCGCTCCATAAGACGCACCTTTCCATAAGATGCACCAATTTTTTAGGAGAAGAAAACAGGAAAATATAATCTGTTTTCTTCGCTCCATAAGACGCACAGACTTTCCACCCCCCTGTTTTGTGGGGAAAAAGTGCGTCTTATGGTGCGAAAAATACGGTAATTGAAATATTCAATAATTTTGAACATTACGAATCAAAACTGAGGCCTCCAGGCTGTTCCCTGACCTATGCCAATGCTCGGCTTCCTTTTAACTTCAGGAACCCAAAGCTCCAGGCTCTGGGTTAGTTACTTGCTAGCTTGACTAAGCAGCTATGATTGGACTTAACTGTTACCACATTCCTTATCAGTTAAGATCAACACAGGTCTATAAAATATACAACATTTAGTGGCCCAGAGTAGTGTGGACAGGCCACAAATGGGTGCGGTATAAGTTTAAACAAATAAAATAAATGAATAAATGTATTAAAAATAAAGATTTGGTTACATATCACTGAAAGAAGGCAATAGGTATAGATAAAAAGCAACTCCAGCAAGTTAGAAGCAAATGTGAACACACGTAAGAGACAAGACTGGCAAAACAACATCACTTAAACATATAATCAACTTTCTACTCTAAGTAGCCCTCTCTCTCAACTTGTTCTTGGGACCCAGATGGGAATAGCAAAAGCAACCCACAGACTAGACTGGGGACCATGGGACGTTTGGGAAAGCTACATCTGGCTGCTTACGATCACTTGCTCCTCCTCTCAACTGGAGAAGTGCAGCTGCACCGATTGGCCATCCTTGAAGCTATCCTGACTTGCTCAGCGATTGCAGGCAAGATAACATAGGAATGTTCCCAACTTCTGGGGAAAATAATTCACGCAGCTGTGAGGCAACAGCAAGCTAGAACATATATGGGGAGCATCTTCAGGCCTGATCTTACTCTGAGCATCACAATAATAATGGTAATAAAAAGAAAATTCAGGCTTACACGTTTTAAGGCTTTTTCTGCTATTTAAACTTGTCATTGCCCCCCATGACAATACTTTATTTCTTTCAGAAAGCCAATCCGGGGATTATACTGTAGCTCTCCCATAAAATGTACTTTGCCCCCATATTCCTCTCAAATACAGGTAATTCTGATGTGCCAGCTAGAAAGCGTCACCTTATTTAAAGAACTCAGCTATGCTTATGAAATGCATTGCATTACCACACTCCTCCCATCATTATGCCTCTCCTTCAGCTCACTATTTCCTTCCCAAGCTACTATAATGTCCCCTCAGTCTTGAGATCCTAGGATTCTTCCTACAACCTGCAGTTTGCATTTTAGACAGAAAAAAAAACCCAACAACAAAAATTACAGCTCAGCACCAGGTCCTAAATTAAACTGCCTGCTGAATCAGGTGTAAGAGTCAGTGGAAAAGAAGCCAGCTAATTGTGCAAGCTCTCGTCTGGCTGTTGTGATCAATACAAGGACCTGAGTGCATTTGAAATAGACAGAATGCCCTAGACAGACCCACCTCAGAGTCAGACTGGTCACAGTCCTAGACAGCCAAAGTTCTTGGTCCTCTTGGCAAAGATTTAATGTTCAAGGCTGTAAATGGGCTGAAGCTTAAATGGTCATGACAAATGTGACAGTGCCTTTGCAGTACACAGTTTAAGTGGACTCATAAATAGCTTTGGGGACATTCTGTACTTCTTGCAGTGGCAGCTCTGAACGCATTTGGGTGGCTGTGGCGGTCCCAAAATGTAGCACTCTCAATGTTCCCACTCTTTAACAAGGAAATGCTGGTGTTGTGATCTGGTCCCATAAGCCACAGCACAAAACAGTAAAGGAAATAAGAAATTTATCTCCCGCTCGTCGTTAATTGCAAAGGTTTTGAAGAAATGGTTGCAAACTTCCACAACCAACTTCACAGAATGCACACCATACATAATTGCAATGGGAAAATTCTTTTTCCAAAGTTATGTCTGAAAATGTGGTTGGAGAAGTTTGATTTGCAGCCTATGAAAGAAAATGCATCCGGCCTGAATTTAAATCTGGTTTTGGACATGAATTATGATAGAAATGTCTCGGGTTGCAAGGAAGAGGTTGCAGAGTTCTCTCCATCTGCACACATTAAAATCTCATACCCAATGCTTGCACTGCAGAAAAGTAGTCCATGTTTGCATAAGTGATAGAGAACACCATACATAAAGTCTAAAGTCATCATAAGTTACCCTCACTATTCCCCCCCCCCCAAGGTCCTTATTTTTATACTTTGGGGACTGCCATTTCAAGGCTCACTCATTTTTAGCAAACATAGAGATCCTCATTACTCTGTTATGTGTATCCACAAAGGAGTCACGGCAGCTCTCTCATTAAGTACAGGGCAGTGGCTGCCATAGGTGACAGATCACAAAGAATGGTGAATTCACCACACCTCCTCTCTGTTGCCAACCTGCATTCTAATGAACTCTGTGCAAGTCTCTCGAGTTTCTGCAGTACCAACCCTTTAGAATCTGCCATTTTAGAAGTGGTTGTTGCAGTGCTATAGATACTGCTCTGGTCTCTAGTCCTGTCAAGGGGGACAGAGAGATGAGGCTTATCATGGGTATGCATTCTCCATATTATTCTAGTTTCAGGTTCATCTTCATGTCAGCAGTGGATTTTATGCCTCTTGTTCTTTATTACATTTCTGTATTTGTTGGTTTTTAATATGTTTAATTGCTGATTTTTTGTAATAGTTTGCAATATAAAATCCTGGCTATTTATACACCGCCCAGAGAGTGCTAATAATTATAATATAATATAATATAATATAATATAATATAATATAATATAATATAATATAATATAATATAATATAATATAATGTAATATAATATAATATAATATAATATAATATAATATAATATAATATAATATAATATAATATAATATAATATAATATAATATATAAAAGCTATATGATAGCTATTGTGCTGCAAGTGTGTAGGTTGGTGACATTCTGAGATGAGCGGCTGCCACCAAACAGTCAACATCAGCCAGCAAAAGTTCCAGAAGCAAGTCCTTGTCATCTGGGGGTATTTTACAGCTCTTGCTACCATCACCACACCCTTAGCCTGGACCTCATGCTAATGGTCCTAATGTGGCTTGTGGCTCCTTCCTTCCTTCCTTCCTTCCTTCCTTCCTTCCTTCCTTCCTTCCTTCCTTCCTTCCTTCCTTCCTTCCTTCCTTCCTTCCTTCCTTCCTTCCTTCCTTCCTTCTCCAGTGTCTCTGCATGACCCCAGCCAGTCATTTTGTATTTCTGTCTCAACAGCAAATTGCCTGCTTCTCGAACTTCTCGATTGTACCAGTGACGTTGACATTTTGGCTTTCTCACACACACCCCAGTTTAAAATTTTCCTGCCATATGTGATCTAAGGGAAAAAAATGAGGAATGCCTTCAGGTGAAGACCCACCTTTTCAGGCAGGCTTTTAGTTATTATGTCCTGCATGCTGGCCTTTAGTTAAATCAGTTTGTTTTTTAAAATTTTTTAATTTTTGTAACCACTTAATGTATTTTAAATTATTATTACAGTCTAATTACTTTTTAATTGTATGATTTATTGTGTTTTAAATGTTACTTGTTTTAACATAGTGAGCCACCTTGAGTCCCCTCATCAAGAGAAAGGTGGCCTATAAAAGACACTGTATAAATAAAATAAAATAAAATAAGAAGACATTGGCACTTGAAGTGAAAATCTAAGATCAAGCATCCAAAAGGCTGCTAAAATATATGCTAGTGAAACAAATCTTTCCCAGTTTGCTGCCCTTTAAGGGTAACCCAATTAGAGATGGACACAAACCACTGGTTTGGTGGTTCATGCCAGTTTGACCAATGACCCAACAGGTGTTCTGTGGTTCAGACACTCAAGCAGTGCCCAGAGGAGGTGGGGCAGGGAAGCTGAAGTGCTGCCTTTGAGTGGGCATTTGGAAGTTCCATGACGGAGTCATGGAACACCTGTTGTGTCATCAACTGAACAGGCACAAATCACTGAACCAACGGTTCGTACCCTTCTCTAATCCCAAAATCTGTCACCTGAGATGAGCTGCCTGCCTCACCCGACTGAATGGCTGGAACACTCCTGCCTAGTCTAACATGACAGAACACTAGGAAATGGTAGCACTCAACAGTATTTCAATATCCAAGGTATTCAATATTCAATCCAAGATATTCAATATTCAGTATCCACCCAGTGGCCTCATGTAGCATTGGGGAGAAAATCAAGCCCTGCTGAACCCCACAATTGAGGCTCTACAAGGCCGAAACACTCTCCCCAAGCTGTACCTTTCCTCCAAGAAGGATCGGAGCCAGGCAAGTGCCACACCACCGATTCCCATCTTGGAGAGCCTCCCCAGGAGGATACCGTGGTCGGCAGTATCGAAGGTGGCTGATATATCGTGGAGGACCAACAAAGACATTTTGCCCCTGTCGGCCTCGCTCAGCAGGTCATCAAACAGGGTGACCAATGCTGTTTCCATACTGTGGTGTGGCCTGAAGCCCAACTGGAATGGATTCAGGGCATTGGTTTCATCCAAAAAAGCCTGAAGCTGGTCTGCCACCACCCTCTCTACCACTTTGCTCAGGAAAGCAACATTGGTGATGGCCCTATAATTGCCAATGTTGTCCGCCACCAAGCTCAGTTTCTTTTTTATGGGCCTAATGAGTGTGTCCTTGAGGGCAAGGGGAACCTTGCCCTCCTGGAGAGACCCATTAATTATTGCTGTGGCCCATTTGGTTGTTGTAGGCCTGGCTGCTTTGATTAGCAGTTGACCCAGTTCTTAACCATTTATCCTTTGTCCTCTTCATTCAAAGGGAGACATGTATAATTATTGATATTTGAATAAAACAAGTAAGTAAAGCCATTAGTCTGTCATTTCTGAGCTTCTAAGATGCTTTAATGGGTTTAGATTAAAATGGGGAGAAAAATATGTTTACAGGGAGCAGAAGGCAATATATCTCAGAAGGGAGAAATTCAGAGGTATTATAATTACCTTTTGTCCTCCTCAGATGAACAAGGTTAAAATATAGATTTGATGTACAGACTACAAAGATCCATAATCTTTAGAGTGTACACTCTTAGAGTATACATGTTTATGATATGGCTATCAGAGGGAATAAAGTTTGTCCTAAAAACAGAAACAATTAAATATATTTCAGGCATGCTCCCAAAAACCACATGTCTAATGAACAAACAAAATACTTTAAGCATACAGGGAGACTCCTTCAAGAAATGTTACATTTTAAAAAGAGTTCTGATGTTCATCATGATACAAATGCAGGTTTTTATCATTTGTAAAGGTAAGGCAGTCAACATTCTTAGAAAAAAACTGACAATCTCATCAAAAACTGAGTTGGCAATGGCAGCCTTCTTGTGTATAACTCTCCCTTGTCTCCTGCCTAATTGATTGGGTTTCCTGGAAAACATTAATTAAGCATAACATCAAATGGGATTGTCTGAAGATCATATACCTCTGATCTTCAGTGGGTGAAGTAAAATTAAACACCAGTAAAGAAGGTCTGTAACCTTTCCACACTTTTGTGGAAGGACATCATTCTTTTCGATATTATGGATCGACCTGGAAGTCCAAGCACATCGTATGCAACCCAGCTGCTTTATTCCCTTCTTTATAACACCTACAGTCTCTTGCCTGAAGTAGTGGCTTGAACCTGCTTAAGTATAACCCAAGTTGAGTGCATCTCTGCCTTAAGTTACGGAGCCAGCAGTACTTTCCTTGAGCTGTAATTCGCATCCCATTTAACAGAAGGCTGGCACCTTGCCTGTTTTTTACAAGACAGCCCTCTGATGGTTCTATGGGTGAAGGGACATTAAGATCAGCCTTCCAAAGATCTCTGTCCTTTGAACTGCAGCCAATGTCTGAAATTAATTTAATTTTTAAAAATAAGACTATTAAGGCCGTTTGTATAGAGCAGACACTCTGAACACACACAGACATACATTACAGGCTGTACAGGAACACAGGGAGAAAGATGTGTCACCTGAAAGCTCCTTCATAAAATAATTCACTTTTGATCTGGAAAAAGCCAGTTCTGTAATAACACAACAGGCACTGCAACACAAATATAGCTGCACAATAGTGCATCAATGTCACTGTGTGCAGAGCAAATCAACATTCTATAAGGTAATTCTAAAAATGGGAGCAGCCCAAACAGAAAACTGTAACTTTGAAACTGGGCTTTGGATCAGCACCAAATTTGGTACAGATTTGGCAGATAGTCTGTTCTTGTTCTGTGTCATGTTTGGGGAAGTTTTGGGAAAGGGGCTTTCAAGTTATTATTCTTTTTAAAAAGAAAACTGTTATAACTCCCCATGCAGAAAGAAAAGACCCCCAAACATCCCCAAATAATATTCTTGCTGATCTTAAAAGAGAATGGTTGGCCCAATCCACCTTTTTTATTTGGAAAGAATCCAGGCTGCAGGAGCTGAAATGTTGATCTCCCCAAAAGGCCTTTTAAAAAAAGGTTGAAACGGCCACTTTCTTATAAGAATGTGCATATATAGTACAGGTTAGCCGCACAAATGATAGAGTGTATGGTATGGGTGAGGGAGAATTACAGGTCACAGCTGTTCTCAGCTATTATGGAAAGAGTAAAAAAAAATACAATAGAATGGGTTTGCTTTAAATAATTTAATAGAGTGACAATCTTCCAGAATGCGGGTCATTTCATCATGATAATCTCTAAGGAATTTGCATACAATTTTGTTAGACATAGTCAAAGTATTTCTGCATTACAGAAGCAGAGAGCAGTTGTGTTGGTATCAGCCCTGAGTGCTTTTTAGGATTCCTGAGATTAGGTTCCTGACAAAAGTTTTCAAAGGGGAAATTATCTCCAGGTCTGGGACAATCTGAAATTTTCAACCTGCCAATCGATTGAATTTTTAACTTCTTCCTGACCAAGCAGGAATTTTTTCCTTGCAAAGATATTCTGTTTAAAAGATATTTTTTTAAAAAAGAATAGAGAACAAATATTTAGAATCTAACTCATTTAAACTATGAAATTACTGCTTTTTTGCTTTTTGGGCTAGAGATTTTTTTACTGCTTACCCCCATCCCCCCACCCCAGCAATATTGTCTTTTCCAGTATGTTCTGCTCAGGTCTTTCTTGCAAACTAACAGCTGTGGATTCCTTTGTTGAATCAACCCACCTTGCATTAGGTCTTCCTTTCCCTACTGTCTCTCTACACCAGTGGTCCCCAACGTTGGGCCTCCAGATGTTCTCAGACTACAACTCCCAGAAGCCTTCGCCACCACCTCTGCTGGCCAGGATTTCTGGGAGTTGAAGTCCAAGAACATCTGGAGGCCCAAGGTTGGGGACCACTGCTCTACACCACTTTCCCTGGCAATATTGTCTTTTCTGGTCTGGCTTATATATTCATGATACATTCAAGGGAGGATAACTTGCTTTTGCTCTAGTGTTTACTTTCTTTCGCTCTAGTGAGAGTACAGGCTTGACCTGATTAAGGATCCAGTTTTCTGCCTTTCTAGCTGTCTGTTGTAACTATAAGGCTCTCCTCACACAGCGCATTTCTAATGAATTGATTTCCCCACCCCCCTGTCCTTCACACAGTATAGAAAAATTTGACCTTGGTTTCCAGTTACACTCTTTGCAAACTCCAACCTCTCCCTGTTTTTTAATTTCAAAAGGCAAGTAGATATCTTTGGAAACAAACGCACACAACATATCCATAGAGATCTTGGTCCAGTATAGCTTTTCCCAAGCGAAGGGTTTGGCAATTGCAACATAGATTTCTAGTCTGTATTCTGCAGAATGGGCATGGCAACAATTGTTCACCCAAGAGGTTTAAAGGTGGGTTTGTTTCTCCACTGTAGGTGTTGTAACTACTCACATCTTTCTTTCCCATCTCAAGAAGTCCAAAACAGCCCTTCAAAATATTTTGGCACAGAGGAAGTACAGCCACATCCGAGCTGTTCTTGCTTCTGTTTTCTTCCAGCAGCCATGGTACAGATCCTGTGCTTATCTTCCGGTATCTTCTAGCACTGGGTAATTCTACATGAGGTAAATTTCTGTTGGAATTTGTATATGCTTAAATATCAAAAAAACAGGAAAAAACATGACTCTGTGATTTATGAATGTGAGATATTGTGCTTCTGTACCCATGATTCAACAAGCCAGGAAATGGCCTCATATTGTGGCACAATATTATACCCGTATTGCCAGCAGGAACAGTCTACAGCAGTGGTTCCAACTTTGGGTCCCCAGATGTTCTTGGCCTAAAACTCCCAGAAGCCTTCACCAGCTGTGCTGGTCAGGATTTCTGGGAGTTGTAAGGCAAGAACAACTGGAGACCCCAAGGTTGGGAACCACTAGTCTGCAGGACACCTTCTTGTGCTCAGAACTATTCACAAGGTGACACTAAACAAGGCAAAATCATAGAAGCTAAACTCCTCTTTTCATCAGTCAACCACTCCTCACCCAAAAACAAAGCAATTCTTCATGGCTGTTTTTCAACAATGTGAATGGTAGTGAGCAAAAGAGAGTATCCTGTAGACCATCTTGACTGCTGCCATTGGTGTTGTCAACATTCAGGTTGCTATGTACAGCTGGGCATCCTTTTTTCTGCTGTCAACATGGGCATGATATTGTGCAGCAATATCAGGCCATTTCCCAGCATTTTGGATACAGAAGCACAAATATCCGACATTCAAAAACTGGAGACATTTTGAAGATTAGAATTAGGCTACTGTTTTGTTGGTGGTGGGTTCTTATCTTTTGCTTTTCTTTTCTCTAAAGAAAATATAGATTGAACAAGTCCTGTTATTATTGATTTTGGTAATTTACTTTTCTGAGCTGTCCCTATAGTGCTTCAATTGCTAGGTGATCTGAAATTAATCTGGCAATTTTAACAAGCACAAGTCCTGACCTCCAGAATATCGGACAATGCAACTCTGGTGCTGTGGATGTTTAACTCAAAAGTGTTTTCAGAATTTGTTTTTAGACACCTGTTCCTTTAGAACAATTTATCAGCAGGAAAGCAACAGACTTCACATTCCTCATATAGTCAGGCTTTCATCGATTACTTCAGCACAACACAGATAGTGTCTTATGAGGATAAAGTTCTGAACACTTTGCACTATTTTACAATAAAATTCAATGATACAAGGAGCAGCGCATCTCAAAAAAAATGCAAATTTTAAATGACTCTGTTCCACCACAAACAGTTTAAAAGATTTACCAGAACATCCCTGAAATATGTATTGGCATTTTGAAAAGGCTTTTGGCATTATTGGAGATGAAGATGAGAATGTGCTCTGCTTTATGAAAGCTAGTTCTCTGTTTGAAAGGCTGTCAAGGGGTGGTCCTGTATCTGAAGCTGAGCAGTTCAAAGTCCCAGGAAAAGATAAATGAGTTATAAAGAGCAAAGAGAGCTGGTCCTTGCATTGAAGAACAACCTAGAGAGCAGACTGAGGAGGTATACAGATTATGTGGTCAGAATCTTTCCTGCCCTGGTGAGATACCCTGTATTTCTGTTTAGATCATGGCCATTAGTTATAAATATAAATCAGTGCATATTTTATGTAAATTTGTCTTTTCCCCTCTTTTTTGTGATAATACATTTCATTCTCCACAGTCTGCAATCGGGTGTCCATTACAAAGTGTTTAGTGGGTATATATTTCATCCTATTTTTTAATGTTATTTCTTATATAATTTTTTTTGTTTAGTTGTTTAGTTGTGTCCGACTCTTCGTGACCCCATGGACCAGAGCACGCCAGGCCCTCCTGTCTTCCACTGCCTCCCGGAGTTGGGTCAAATTCATGTTGGTAGCTTCGATGACACTGTCCAAACCATCTCGTCCTCTGCCCTCCCCTTCTCCTCCTGCCTTCACACTTTCCCAACATCAGCGTCTTATATAAAATGTATGCCCCCTAAAACTCTGTTTATTCTCAATTCATACCACACTCCCCCAAACAATGATTAAACTAGACAATAACCATGATTAGGATAGTTCCACACTGAATTACTGTGATGTATCAAGATCAAATCTCCTTGCCAGATTATTTTTTTTCCATTGATTCTATGATTCAGCCATACCCTTGCTTGATTCATATTTTATTGCTCAATGAGCCAGTTTCTGGAAAATTTAGATGAGTTTTGAATAAAGAGCTCCCAACATCTTCACTGCTGAACTGTACTTTGCTGATGCTAAGCTGCTGGCACTACTGAGTTGCTCGGTCCATTTCCATTAGTCTATTTCCTGAACATTTTCTTGTCTAGACTCCAAAACTGATTTGACAGCTTACAGAATCCTTTCTCTCTTGTTCCTGGATCACCAGTTGCTTGCCACCTTACTCGCTTTAAATGCTGAAAAGATCTTCATCCAAACAGAAAGACATCTGTGGGAGGAAATTTTAATAGCACCCTAATTCTTCCAATTTCTATCTGGAAAGTGGAGAATGATCCCAAAGTCTCCTGATGCTTTGTGTTCAGCCTGATTAAGCTTATGAAGAACATCACGCCTGGGCATTGATTGCTGGGAACAGCTGTGAAGGCAGCCACAGCAGGCAACACTATTAGCATATTACTGTACTGATATGTGTTTTGTTTCACAGATGTGGCTCTGTTCTGGTGATATCCGATTTTTTTCCAGCACTTAGACTTTCTCCTCAGCAAGTGGGACCACCACCATGTGGTGGATTCTGTCACATTTAGCTGAGGCCTTAGAAAGCAACAGAGTGGATTCAGTGGCTGGAAACAGATGTTAGAGATAGCCATGACTAATATAAGTGTCTTAGTGTCACAGAATGTGTTTCTCACTTCAAGGACTATGGAAATTAACTTGCTTTGTTTTAGTCATTTGTAGGATTTAAGCACGGGATTCCTTTGATGTCTGATTTCACAAACAGAGGAAGGCTGCCTCAGTCATCTCTCAGCAACACTTACATGCTTTCAGCTCTAATAGGAGCCCTTTCTAAAGTGTGTTTCTGGTCTGAGAGATGCAATACCATATTACATTTGCACATATTTTTCTTTTTGTGGTAGAAAGTGAAAACAGAAGAAAGCCTTTGTTCTTCACTCTGTCCAGCAGAGCAAAGAGCGAAGGAAGACGATTATGGTCCTTTTCACCTAAATTTAGATGCATCTTTTTCATATACTGTATATAATGTAAATGCAGGGCCAGTTCTACCGTTAGGCAGAGCAAAGCAGCTGCCTCCACTCATTCCATGTCATGAAAGGGCAAAAAGATAGCCATCATTTAATATCATCATCATCTTAGAACTGCAGAGCTAGAAGGAACCTTATGGATCATCAACGCCAACCCCTGTCAAGGAGGCACAGAAGGGAATTGAATTCCTGCTCTTTGGCTTTTCAGACAGATACCTAAAGCACTGAACTATCCAGCAGTAAAGCGAAAGCAAAGCATGCTGCTTATATACCGCCCTGTAGAGCTTCTCTCACACACACACACACACACACCCCAGCAAGTTGGGTACTCATTTTTCTGAGCTTGGAAGGACAGAAGGCTGACTCAACTTTGAGCCAACTCCTGGGATTGAACTCCAGGTTCTGAGCACAGTTTTGGCTGTGGTACAGCAGCTTAACCACTGTGCCATGAGGCAGAATGCTATTATTGTAATTTTAAAGTCAGGAAGTGAACAAGTGTGTGTGTATGTGTGAGTTCTGTTCTAAAATAACTGCACTGTCATTAAATATTACATAACTTATCTTTCTAGGATATGAAATGGGGGGGGGGGACAACATTTGCTGCTTTGTCTCAATGTATATGACTCTGCCATCATCAAATCCTCTTTGTTTAACTCTTCAGCCTCAACTACTCCTTGTTTCCTGCAACAGGCAGGTTCATCATTCAAGGTTTGTCAGAACAAGCAATCTAAAGCAATCTACAGCCATGACAGACTAACAGAAGAATCCTTCACATGAGTACTCAAAAGTTAAACATATTCTTGAGTAGCTGTGTATAAGATTTCAACCTAAACAAGGCAGCTGAAACTGTCCTGTCCCCTCACATTACTTAAAGTAATGGGCAGGCAGTTCTTACACTCATGAGCACATCTTATGTCTTTTTCTCCTCAAAACAAGTAGTACATAGCTGCATGTCTAGACAAGGAATGTGTGCAGTTAAAAATGTTTATATGCCCTTTTAAATACCTGGTGTAAGGTATCCATTCCACCAGGTGGGCTAGCTATTCTGAATTGAAAGACTCAGCACAAAACAATCTCCACAACATCTTATTAATTTACAGCTGTTTATAGCACAGTCTCCCTCTGCCATACCTTGCAAGGTAGGGTAGATGGAGATATGAACCTCCTGCTCTGATCACAGACTTCCTATAGAAATATGTCATTTAAGCCTAAAGCAAGTTCCTATCATATGTCATAGCAAAATTAATTTTAACATATTTTTTTTTCAATTAAGGTTAGATTCAAAGGTCATGATTTCAACGACATGAAGAAATGTGCATTGGGACTGAAAACACTGCCCTATGCTACTTTGCTTGCTTGTTTATTATTTTGGTTTTTTGGTTTATTGTTAAATCACTCGTTATGTTTTTTTAAAGTCTGCTGTTGGGGAAAGAGAAGATAAATTGCTTAATCAGGAAACAAGCTTCCCCCACCTAAGCAATTGACTATTTGAAGTTTCCGAAGTTGCAAAGTTGTAAAATAACAAGTTTTTCCTCCCAAAATCGGAGTCTGTTGTCAACCTGTAGCCAAAGAATATTTTTTAAAAAAATAGAAATTTCCTCCATGAAAGAAAGCCACAACAGTAGCACAGCAAAACTGAGAATACATGTCAGAAAGGAAACGTTACAAAATAAAGAAGACAAAAATGTTTCGGCTACCTTAAACCCTAACAGCTATATTTTAATGTGAGCTTTTTTGGATTGAGTCCACATTCTCAGGCACAAGAGTGAGAGTACATGGCAAATATTTACGCATGGTCCCATAATAAAGAAAGTATGGTTGGTTAGCAGACACAAGTTGCAAATTGTATGAGTCAATGTGACACAAGGGTCTTAAGTCATTACCATGGGTGAGACGCCATACTGACACACACAAAGCTCACATGAAAATATAGTCTTTAAGCTGACAAAATATTCTTGCCTTTTTGTTTTGTTATGTTATGTTACTTATCCGATATACCTGCACAGACTAACATGGCCACCACTTTGAAAGGTGGGTATATATGTTAATTTTCAGCACAGAGGACACTCCACTATGTTAGCCACCTAATGATGCATGTTGTCATTTGAGCATCACGACAAAAGTGGATTTTTGAGGACCCGTACACTATGAACCTTCCATTTCTTGGGAAATGCAATCCTATCTAGAGAAATTGAGCAGATGGACCAGAAGAAATGAGAGGAGCACTCTCAGCTGGTGGATCCAGAAGGCCCAGGAAGCATCCACTAATAGTACTTTATTTTGCTCCTTTGCTGTCCTCCCTGCATAGTTATTACATAGCCGCTAGCTGGGAATTGGAACTCAAGGGCTGAGGAATGTGAGTGCAGAACATCCCATAGCTTTTTAAATCGATGACTGGTTTTCTGTTCATTCTTCTTCTTGAAATCTTTAGAAAGTATGTGAGAATTATCTCTGCAGCCTATAGGAGAGATGTCCATATCTTCCTCTGACTTCTTTTTTTTCCCTGCCAAATCAAAACCACACTCATCATGTGCTGTGGAAGTGCTATCTATGAGGTTAGAAGACAAATTCAAACCCACCAACTAGATAAACAAAACCTATAAATGAGACTGCCGAATTTAAAGGGATAAATAGTCTGATGCAAAGGCAGTGCAGACCAACCAAGAGCATAGATATCTGAGCAGCAGCGTGGAAAGGTTCTGCACAGTCAAAGCTGATTACACAGGTTTGACGATGAAAACTATGATCAAAATGAACTCAGATCAATATACCAGGCTCCTTGTTCTACAGAAAATTAATCACTGTTGGTATTACTGCCTGAAAAATCATAATACCAGGATTTATTTTCTCACTGTATTTTAGCTTAGCAGATTTGTGAAGACAACACTTCATTGCCAGAACATTAAGTAATGTTTACTGCCTGAGCGCCAGTACTGTGCATCCTTATACCTCCCCGCAAAATGCAACAGAATGGCATTTTCAAAACACAGCTTCTGTACTCTAATAAATTGCTATCTACCATCTCAAAATACTGAATGTGCACCCAATATAAAAGCCTCATGAGCATGAAACTACCAGCTCTCACAAATCAAACTCATATATGAAAGGGTAGGAGACCCTGCTATCTTTTAATGTGTTCGTTTAAGTGCAGCCAATATGCAGCAACGGCACACACAAAATATCACACCTCTCTCACATAGTACAGAATTGTGGCCCAAACTAGATCTGATTTAGGAATCTCACAGCTATTAGTCTTTGTTTAAAAAAACTCTGACTGGTATCCATGGGAGGGTTGTTGTTTTTCTTCATAGGAATTCCCTGAATGTAGGAAGTCGATGTTGTTGCTGCTGCTGCTGCTCAGGATTGCAGCTAGGAAGAGCTGGTTTAACCCCCCCCCCCATTCCACACTACAGCCTCCATGCCAAGGATTAATTTTGAGAAACCAAAACCAAGAATGTTAAGTATCAAAGCAGTAAAAACAAGGTAAGGTTTGGCCCTGTGTTACAAAGGCCTTGGGGTTTCTCCCATCCTCTTTTCTCACTATGTATGGAAAATAACCTGGCACACTGCTGAACTTCACTACGTGAGGAGCCTATTCATTAGCTGCCTTCTGTGTCCGGAAAGTTGTAAATTTATTTACAGATTGTTTATCATACTTATTATTTAAACAATGCAAAGGGTGAAAGCATCTATATCAAGAAAGGGCTACCCTAGTTTCCTTAAAATTCCTTAAAGAATAAACAGACTAAATCTGTTTATTCGGATTTATCCAGGATGAATCTGGACTACAGATTCAGTGAAAAGAACGGGAGAAAAGCGGCAGGATTTGGGGGAAGGAAGACTGACATTCTCCCTTCCTTTCAACAACACCAAGGCCCGTATCTTGTCTCCCTCATTAGATTGCAGGGAATTTCTAGAGGGTCGAGCTGATGGCAGGGAATAAACAACAGCAGCTGTTGTCTTTTCCTGCATATTTTTGGCAATTGTCAGATCCTGCCTCCAGTTCTCAGCAATGGGAAGGAACTTCAGCACCCACTGTTCTGAGGCTCTGCCATGTGTCCTTTTTCAACCTTCAGAATTGACACAAAACAGCTCATCCTTTTCCAGGAACATCCGACAGGGACCAAATTAAAGTTGGTGGATGTCTGGCATTTCTTCAAGTTTAGCATCTTGCGTTGCCCATAACTGGAGCAAGGTAAGGGGAACTTGCCAGCGTTGGCACTTCAAAAGGTTGATATGTGGACTTGGAGTTCTTGAGAACGGAAAAAAAAGTGTAACAAAAAGCAAGGAAACAAAAAGGAATCTTTTTAAGGAAAAAAAAGTCTTTTTCATGATCTCTGAGATTTTTTTTAATCCTTGAAACCCAAAATTGTCCTGCTTCCATAAATATATATATATAGAGAGAGAGAGAGAGCAAGGAGCTACATTTCTTGGACCACAGATGAGGAATAAATTAAAGTCCACCTCTTGCAGCTTTAAGAAAATGATAGCAGCCAAACTAGAAATACCCCAGAGGGGCAATCTGATGTACAAGAACTCCACAAAAATATTGCTCCTTAATGTATGGGGAATAATTTGTACTAAAGCTGTGCAGCTCTTCTCCCCAGCCCACTGATGAAAGCCAAGCTCTCCCTGTCCTTTGGGGAAAACCTTTAACCTTTTCCTTGTAGGGATCCATGACAGTATTTATATTTCTGGTTCTCAGTGAAGATCTCATTCTTGTCAATGAGCAAACATAGACAGCAAGGCCAGGTCTGGACGGTATAGTCAGGACAAAAGCGGTAGTACCGAGAGCTGAGTGCTATGTTTCATTTTCCCCCTTTCCCCCCAGCTTTTCCAAGGAAGGCAGGCCACAGGAAAGGACTGAGTAAGAGGCTTTAGAAAGGCACTGGGCAATCATCTTGGACACCTTCTTAAAAAGGAAATGCAGGACGCCTGCAGCTGTGTACTATCAATCCTTTATCTCTTCCCTACACTTCCTGTTCTCTGGATCCAAAATTAGTGGTTCTGGTGCCATAAAACTTTGATAATTTGATCAATGACTTCAACAAGGAGAAGAAGGTTGGTTTCTGGGGGTGGCATACTTTCCTTTGTCTGCCATAGCTTTTTCTCTTTCCTCACTTCTAATCATGAGGCATTGGAGATGGTGCTGCTCTGCCCCATAGACAATCAATGGATCCTTACTCCACCCCATTGCCCCCTCAGAAATGCCCAGGGCCCCCAATTCAGTTCTTATTTACCCACTTCTCTGAAGACAGTGTGCATGCCTCATTTGTATTATCCCAACTATGATTTGTTTCTGACACACGGTAATTTGCTCAGAGAATGATAAACTTACTTTCCTGGAGCATAATTCCCAGTACGTACTTCCTAATCAGCAACCACACTGCCTGAAAGATTCTGGGAATGTTCAACCAAAACAGTAACTTGCCTAATTCTAGGCTCAGTTCAGATGGCTGGACATGAAAAGTCCAGCCAGAATTCATAGATGACTCCTCTGTTCAGTCCACATTTCTGACTGCACTGCAATTCATTTCTGCCTTGCAGAGCCTGTGGGCTTAAAAGACAAAAGCTCTAGCATCACAGATTACCTTGGGAATGTAGAAGCAATTAAATAAATACTTGCCACATAGGGGCCATGGTGAGCGAGGATGAGTTTAGTCCTCCCTGTTCACACCAACACCACAGTGCTGCAGTGTTAACAAAAATGCCTTGCTTTAAAGCTGCTGAGTGGAAAGAGAACGGCCCCATTGATACCAATGGGTTCTTCTTTCCTTGAGCCTGTTTGTTTGTAGGTCACCTTTCTCCCAGTGCACAAGGTGGAACTAGCAATGGCATTAGAGGTGGAAAAATTCTGGTTGAGAAAACAATGGCTAGACTACTTTTCTGACTCACCATGTTCACCATGTTCTAGCCTCCTCTCCTCTCCCCCACCTACAATGCACAGGAGCTACTTACATTATTAAAGTGCATACTAATTGCTTTGACAAACTCAATGTCTCAACTGTATGGTCACCTCCTGTTAAATGGCCATTAGTGTCCACTGTGAAAACCATTACAATTTTATTTTATATACACACACCCCTTCACACATATGTATATGTGAAGCTATACTCATAAGTCTGACTGGGGTCGATCAAAGCCGTTTCCAAATAAAATGTATTATCCTTTAAGATGCCAGAAGACATCTTGTTGGTTTTGATGCGATAAGTATCTAGTTTGGCCCTTAGTGCGAAAAAAAAAAAAGTGATGTGGCCACGGGGGATTAAATGCATTAAACTTCAAGCAAGTTAGGCAGGACTCTGTTCAGACTGTAATAAGCAAAATATGGCTTGCTGGATTCTGTTCCATTAAAAATGCAGAATGACTGCATAATGTCTGAGACACACGCTCACACCTCTCAAAATCAGCCCAACATCCATTTTTATCTTTGCTTTTTCAGAGGAATGCCTGTAGAGAAATGCACGTAAGGAGTTAACATGCCAGGCAATCTATGTGGAGCTTATTCTTCAGCAGAAACATTTTTCATGTGAGTTACTCTATTGGTATTTCTGTACAGAAGAAAAAAACAAATGCAGCATTAGAATTAGTCCACAGAAGAAAGCCAGGGGAGACCCCGAGTACAAATAAAAACACAGTTATTGATTATTTTTTCTTTCCATGGGTATATAGTAAAAAAAAATCCCATAATGCCTCTACATTCTTAACAAATAAGAATCGAGCAAGAGATTTTTTACTTATAAATTTAAGTGAAGTTCTGCTTAAACTGCTCACAGTTTCAGTAAGCATTTTTAAAAATACGAGGGGAAGGGCTGTGGCTTTTGACTTGACAGGAGTTCTTACTTCAGAAATGTTGGGCTTTTCCTTTATATTGCCCCTTTTACCTCTCAGAGGACCCATCACATTTCCAAATAGTTATGGAATGTTTTCATGTTACCTCAGCCATTTTATGATCACTGACTTATTAGATCATCCATTTGGTGACCAGACAGGCATTTAGCAAGCTGTTTGGATCAGTGCAGGGACGATGTATGCACTCCTTTTGACAGCAAGCACACAACATTATCACGGGAGTGAACCAAATCCTCCCCAGAGTGTTCCTACAGGCACCTTTCTGGCCCTGTCAGGGGCTTCTACTCTTTTGGTGTGAATAGGAATGTTCTGGTTTGGTTCATTTTCAACACGTGGAAACAGACCAAAAGTGAGTGTCAAGGTATTGTAATTTTATAGGCCTGAACATGTATTAAAGGGAACATTAATGAGCTGCCATAATGTACAGCTGTGTGACTGCTGAGTCACTGTGACTGAGGAAGAGATGATGCAATGTCTGGAGAAGAGGAGACACCCACATAGAGAAGATGATGTAATGTGTCCTGTGATTGGACAGAAGAAGCTGTGTAAATGTATATAAGTGAACTGAGTGAACATGAATGTATCTTCTCCTTCTTTCACTTGCTGCTATCCTCTATGCCAGTTTGTATGTTGATTGCCTGCTACGCTGAAGTGCTGCCAGTTTGTATATTTGTATATATTTGTATAATACACGTGTCTTGTTACAGAAGAAGAGCGTGCGTGTGTCTTCAATCAGATAACTCTGCGTATTATTGCAGTGCAAGCCGTGACAGTGAGCTTTCCTCTAATTTGTCAAGGCAGCAACTTCAGGATATTGGTAAATTGATCACTTCCTTGGTTCTGTGGAGAGTCCAAGGAAGAGAGGGAAAAAATTAAGTTGCATTGGGCAGTGAATATTTGCTGCACCACTTTTAAGAAATAAAAGACAAATGAAAATCTTCCTCCCTGAACCTTTGCTTGCTTTTCTTCAGGAGGAAAAAAAACTAAAAACAAAAGCTTCAGAGAGGAAGATGTTCATTTGTCTTTTACTTTTTAAAAGTGTTGCAGTGAATACTTACTGCCCAATGCACACCTTTTTTTTTTTTACTTTCTCTGCCTCTCCACTGAGCTGAGGAAGTGATTAATTCACCAATATTTTGAAGTGGCTGACTTATCAAATAGACTATTGTGAACCAACTAGGGTCACTTGAGTCCCATATGCCATTTGGGTGCAAAGATTGCACCAAATGGCGTGCTGGACCTCCTACCAAATGTATTTAGCCCATGCCTTCCTGAACATATAGACAAGCACTAACTCAGGATGTCTGAGTTGGATTCAGACTTTTTCTCTCATTAACAGAAGGGTTCCTTCCATTTGTAAAAGGCTTTCAATCCAGCAGAGAAATCCCACTGTGTAACAGATGACAAAGTCATTTTTGTTGCTCCCTGCCCCTATGAAGCCCTCTAAACTGCCCCAAACCCTTGCTCAGACACCTTCTGAAATATTAAGGAAAGTTGGTTTGAAGGCTTCAGAGGGAATTAGAAATGAATCAAATTTACCTTCCTTGCCAACACGCCATTCTTGCCAGCAAGAACTCTTCTCGGGAAATGCTATTACCAATTTAGCCAAACTGTATATTTGTTTACATTAAAGCAATAGTTCAGAATATGTGTTGGTGTAAATGAAAGTGAGTAAAAATGGCTTCAAGTCAGGTGGTGGTTACATGGTGTTTCAACTGCAGTATACATTCCCTTAGAACAAACATTTAATCTGGTGTTTCTGAAGGGATGTGTGTGCTCGCTGGATCTCCAACCCAAGGCTGGAATTCAGAGAGACTGGCAAGCGGGTGTGTGTGTGTGTGTGTGCATATCTGGAGGAGGGAAATTCAATGGGAAACAGCCGAGCAAGATGGTGCTAGAAAAGCCATTGGGTGGGCAGTGATGCCTTGTGAGTGCTGACACAAGCCAGAGAACACAGGTGGTGATGCCACAATTGAACACAGCCGAAACATGCCACAAACAACACACAATAACACAGAGCTGGGGCAAAGGAGGAGACATGGGCTGAAACTGGCTGGCTGGAGTGGGGAAGACAGAGGTGGCAGTGGGGGCAGCAGTATTTTACCTATCTGCCTGCCTGCCTGCCTTCCAGCTGCCAGTTCAGGGGTTTGCTTGCTGGCTCAGTGAAGAGACACTTCCATAGGCCTTAAGTTGATCTTGCCTCTTCCATCCCTTCACTCCCCCACCCCAGGGCTAGAAGAAGATCTGGGCAAGCAAACTGCAGGGGGCTCCTTCGGGCTGCTTGGCAACTACGTTTCTCCCTCTGCACCCCACCTTTGACACAACTACAGCAGGGGCAAGTGTCTATGAGGAGTTCATTTAAATGAAATGATTCCACATCCATGTTAAAAATATATGGACCTCTGGTGGAGGAGTGCAGAAAACCACTGCCACTCCAAAGAAAACATGGTTCCCATCAAATTAATCCATGTTTACATGTGTGTCATGTATTTACCCATTTTTACAGTGATTTAAAACAGGCTAAAATCAATTTATAGGGTCTGCTTTGTTTTGTTTTAAGTAATATAACCGCTTTCTGTATCTGGACTTTTGGCGCCACCTAAGTCTGAAAACTGAAATACAATCAAATGGCTCCAATTGTTTACAGATATGTACCGGAGACCTACATAACTCTGCTCTTTTTTGAGGCTCAATGTCTGTCTTTTTCTCTCATTGGTGTCACAGGATGCAAACATGCATCCACTAGGCACTTACAGTTCCAGGGAACACTGAAACCTACCAGGTTGAGAGTCACCTTTACCAGATCACAGTGGTTCTTCTGAAGATAGAGACAAAGCAAAATTTTTTAAATAGTCTATTTTTGAAGGTCAGTGAAAGTTGGCCGAAGGCTGTTCAGCTGTAGGATGATAGGAGGAGGCATTCAGATAACATAGCGACTGGATAGCTGCATGCAAATTTGTCATGATTCCTCAAATGAAAGAGCTCACTTCATAGCTCTGTTTATGATTACATGCTGCCTTTTGCATTAATTTACATAGGTTTTAGCAAAACAGTTTCTACATTGTTTTTTTAAAACAAAAAATTTAGAAACAAAGACCAGAACAAAGGTTGTGTTATGGGCACCTATTCAAGATTATAATGGACAGAACAGCTGTGTGAGAAATAAATTAAATTAAATGCTAGACTGTAAGCACTGGAGAAATAGAACCAGGGATATTTAGAGACGCTTAACACAGAATGCATCAGAGATGGAAAAATCCACAGAGACCAGTCTCTTACTTTCAGTTTCTCTGAATAATGAAGGAATGTAACCCTGAACGTTTCTGTTGATAACAGCCATCTGAGAATGGCAAAATTAGACATGAATATATGCCAAAGAATGACCATGCTTCCAAAAGGTACATTATACCTTTCACAAACATTTAGTGCCTACCTTCTTTGAAACAGCCCTCTTCAACCATGTCATTAATCTAAAAGCCATTCATGACCAACACACTGTGTGTATAGTTCAGCTCTAAGATATGCAAATCTCAGGTTATGGAGATCAGGGAGGGGCCCATGTGCTTCATGAAACATTTCTTTCAGCCGCCTAGAGTGGTCTTAACCGACCAGATAGGCGGGATATAAAATAAATAAATAAATAAATAAATAAATAAATAAATAAATAAATAAATAAATAAATAAATAAATAAATAAATAAATAAAATAAACAGGAAGACAATTAGACTAGGATGAAGCTGAAAAAGAACACAAAAAGAATTGTAGTGCCAAAATATAATTTAAACAGCATTGCTCCCCCAAGCCCTGAAATAAGGACGCAAGACAACAATTCTTTGGATTTAAACATGGGCCACACTTTAATAAACCAATTCAAATGCCACCAAATAAACCAATTACAAAATTGAGGGGGCCTGCGGTAGTGCGGGGAAATAACGCCAAATAATTCCTTATCAGTCAATGGGCGAGTCCCAGGCCCCAGGTTCCAGCTATCTAACGACCGGAGGAACCTATAAGACCTCAATTAACACTCCGGACCTCTAGCCATCATATTTGATGACCTTTGGTCTGAAAGTGGTCCAGCGCATCAGCCTCCTTCAGCCCTGTAATCGCACGATCCGCAGAGCCATCAGGACCGACGTGCTGTTGGCTTTATGATAATTACAAAAGGGACACACCGTGACAACCAATTATTCCTGCACTACCCGCCAGTGTGACCGATTATAAACCCACCATCAAATGCCAACAAAACCCTTTTCCAGTGTGGGATAGGCGAAAAATCCCCCCATCCATAAACCGATCCGGATAGAGGTCAAAAATTCCTATCCGGCCCCGAAACCAGCGACCCAAACAAGCACACTAGAAGAAGGGCAGGCGGGTGAGTGCCAAAAGTGAAAGAGAATTAAACCATGGGCCAGCGCTTCTTTATATCAGCACCGGCGCGCCAAAAAGTCAAGTGGCCCGGTTCCTATGTCCTCCAGGGCCGGGGAAGCAAAGGTCGCTGTGGAGATCGAGTGCACGATAGCGTGCACCTCCTGCGCGTGTGTACTTCTTGATGAATTTAAAGTCCACATAAAGAACTCAATTGACCATGGACGTGCGGATTGAAATCTGAGATATTATTATGGAAGAATGCAAAAAGATAATTCCTGTAGTAAAAAGAAAAGGAAAGCCAAGATGGATGGCAGAAGAAGCACCTAAAATTGTAAAGGACAAAAGTAAAAGGTTACAGACATAGGATCAGAACCCTGAATACAGTTTTTCAGTGATTGTCATGTAGAGAAAAAGAAAATTTACAATAACCAGTGCAAATAAATAGAGGAGAAAAATAAAAAGGGGAAAAGAAGATACATCTTCCAGAAGATTCATGAAATCAAAGGGCAATTTAAATCTAGATTTGGTATGCTAAATGATCAACAGGATAGCACACTATCTGACCTACACAGAAGAGATAAAAATATGTCACACTCCTTTGCAGAGGAATCCTATGATGAAGAAATCACAATTCTAGAAAGTGATGTGAAAATTGCTCTGAAAGAACTGAAAATAAGAACGATAATAATCAGTAGTAGATGGGATACCAATAGAGCTTTTTCAAGTCACTGAGTCTGAATCTGTCAAAATCCTAACAAGAACATGTCAACAAATATGGAAGACAAACAATGGCCCACAGACAGACAATGTACAATATACATTTCAATCTCCAAAAAGGAGATGCCAAAGAGTGTAGTAACTATAGCATCATTGCTTTAATTTCCCATGCAAGCAAAGTGAGGCTCAAGGTGTTGCAACAAAGGCATTTACCTTATATGGAATGAGAAATGCCTGATGTTCAAGCTGGATTTCAAAAAGGAAGATGCACTCTTCTTATCCACAATACAGGTGTAACTTGTACAATATTTTGGACAACAAATTGGCATTAGGACAGAATATGGCGTTTTCCTTAAGAAAAATGTGTCATACAAGGATGTATCTTATTCCCTTATCTGTTCAATCTGTATGCAGAACATATCATACAGAAAGCTGGACTAGATTCAGAAGAAGTAGAAGTGAAAACTGGGGAGAGAAACATTGATAATTTAAGATATGCAGAAGACACTGTCTTACTGGCAGAAAGCAGCAATGAAATAACTTTTAGTGAAAGTAGAAGAACAAAGTCCCAAACAGGATTGCATCTGAACATGAAAATCATGAGTACAGAAGAACTACACAACTTTAATGTTGACAATGAAGAAATTGAAATTGTTAAAAAAATTTTGTGCCTTGATTCAATCATCAATGTAAAGGGAGACTTCAGTCAAGAAATCAGAAGATTGAGACTCAGAAGGGGAGCAATAAATGGGAGGAGATCATCAAATGTAAGAATGTGTCATTGGCAACCAAGACCGAGATCATCTACAGTCTTGTATTCCGAGTCACCATGTATGGGTGTGAAAGCTGGATGGTAAAAAACAAAACAAAACAAAACAAAAAAGTTGACAGGAAAATGAAATGATTTGTTTGAAAAGTGGTGCTGGAGGAGAGCTTTGTTAGATACCTTGGACTGCCATAAAGATAAAAAAAGTATGTTCTAGAGCAAATCAAGCCTGAATTATCTCTGGAGACAAAAATGATGAAATCAAAGCCTTCATACTTTGGGCATATCACAAGAAGGCAGGATGCTCTGGAAAAGCCGATAATGCTGGAAAGGGTGAAGGTGAAAAAGAGGAAAACCAAATATGAGATGGATTGACTTCCTAAAAGAAGCCACAGACTTGAGTTTACAAGAGCAGAGTAAAGCAGTTGAACACAAGATATTTTGGCGATCACTCATTCATAGAGTCACCATAAGATGGAGGTGACTTGATGACGCATAACAATAACTCAGGGTTTTGTTTGTATAGGTTTGATCCTCCATCAGAATACTTCCACTTAAGCACTTTATGCTGTCATTGGTGCTACATTCACGGTGTTAAAAATGCTAAATAGATGATTATATATTCATAGGTTGTGGGTAAGGAGCTCAACATAGTGCAGATTAGATATAGCAAATCATCTGCAGCAGTGGTGCTGGAAGTGAACTAATTCATAAAGTTATTTATAGGCCATCTTACCTTTCTTCAGGTGACCCTTTCTCCTGTAGTTTTACCCATTATTTCTTTTACGTACCCAGTTGAAATTGTCTGTTTCTCTTACACCAGGATGCCATCAAACATCGCAGAACCCGACATAATTTTGAGGCCACTAAAACATCAGATACTTTGATATTTTGAAGTTGAACAAAGAAATAAGCTAGAGATCTCTATCTTCATTTAGTATACAAAGTTCTGTATAGCTCCACTTTGCCTTCTTTTCTCTGTTTACATGTACAAATTACTGTTTTGCTATTGTCAATAGGAGCAGCAAGAGTTTTGGAAATTGGGGAAAGAGGCACAGTATCCTGTCAGCCTAATTCATCTGCATGGCTTGCACCAGAGTAATATACTATATCTGTGTACATAAACTAGTACATACATTTTGGATTCCAGTGGGGACAAGAACCCTCCTCTTAAACTCCCACAAACACTCATTGCCCTTGCCACTTAAAGTCATGGAATAATAGGGTTGGTGGGGGCCTATAAGGCCCTCAAGTCTAACCCTCTGTTCAATACAGGAAGTGGAATCAAAGTATATCTGACAAATGGTTATCTAATTTTCTCTTGCATGCCTCCAGTGTTGGAGTGCTCACCACCTCCTGAGTTAATTGGTTGCATTCTTGTACTGCTCTAGACGTGGTGGTGCTGTGGGCTAAACCGCAGAAGCCTGTGCTGCAAGGTCAGCAGACCAACAGTCGTAAGATTGAATCCACGCGACGGAGTGAGCTCCCGTCGCTTTGTCCCAGCTCCTCGCCAACCTAGCAGTTCGAAAGCATATAAATGCGAGTAGATAAATAGGTACCACCACCTCGGTGGGAAGGTAAAATGACACTCTCTAGTCATGCTGGCCACTTGACAATGGAAACTGTCTTCGGACAAGCGCTGGCTCTATGGCTTGGAGACGGGATGAGCACCGCCCCTAGAGTCGGACACGACTGGACTAAAAATGTCAAGGGGAACCTTTACCTTTACCTTTTGTACTGCTCTAACAGTTAGGAAGTTTTTCCTGATATCCAACTGAAATCTGGTTTCCTGTTACTTGAGCTCATTATTACTTTAAATTACTTGAAATTCACTTGCGCTGTGATTTTATATATATATAAAATCACAGCGCAAGTGAATTTCAGAATCCAGAAGATGCTTTTCTTTCCAGACACACTGTTTGATTTGAACATATTTAATTTTTAGACTAGAAGCCTGTAGGCAGAACCTTGCATATTAAAATAATATTTGTATCACAATTTTTTGCAAAACGCATTTCCTACCAAGTTCCAATTTTCCTTCATATTTCTTGCCAACTGCATTTTAAAAAAGTAATTTATATCTCCAATTAGTCTGCCTTTCCCTATTTCAAGATACCAGTGGGGTAACCATGCCACTGTGGGACAGCCATGTCACATGGAGATGGGAAGCATCCTGCGATACCTTAAGGACACATTCTTCTTTCTATTTTTCCTTGAATCCTTTCCCATTTAGGCAGGACATATACTGTTTATTGAACAGATGAAAGTAGGAGGAAGGTGATATTCTGTGGCAGGAAATATCACAGCAGCATACGTAGAACTTTAGAAAGGAACAAAAATGACAAAGGTCAGGGCAACTGAAGCAAAAGTTAAGGAAAAGGAAACCCAAGGACGAGTTCTCGGCCCAGTGCTCTTCAATATTTTTATTAATGACTTCCATGGGGGAATGCAGGAAACGCTTGTCAAATCTGCAGATGATATCACATTGGGCAGAATAGCTAATACCCTAGAACAGGGATCCCCAAGCCCTGGTCCGCGGCCCAGTGTCGGTCCATGGCCATGGCAGGACTGGGCCGTGGAGACAGATCTGTGATCTGTGCACTCCCCCCAAGCATCCCACATGCACACATGGCCCACCCATTCACACGCACAGGTGAATGTGCATGCACAAGTGTGTTCCCACCATCTGTGAGCGCACTCCGCCTATCCATACATACACACTAGTATGCCCCACCCACCCATGAGCACCCCCCTGCCCATCTGCCATGTGCGCAAGTATGCCCCACCCATCCATGAGCACCCCCATAGTTCAGAAAAGGTTGGGGAGCACTGCCCTAGAAGACAGAAACAAAATTCAAAATGACCTTGATAGGATGGAGCACTGGGCCAAAAGCAACAGAATGATAGGGATAAGTGCAAAGTACTGCACCTTGGAAAATGAAACCAATTGAACAGTAACGAGATGAGGGATACCTGGCTCAGCAAAACTACAAGTGAGAAGGATCTTAGAATTGTCGTAGATCACAAGCTAAATATGAGCCAACTGTGTGATGTGGCTACAAAAATGGCAAATGCTATTTTAGGCTGCATTAATAGAGCTATAGTTTCCAAATCCTGTGAGGTTCTACTCCCCCTCTATTCAGAACAGGTTAGGCCTCACCTCGAGTAGTGTGTCCAGTTCTGGACACCACACTTCAAGAAGGATGCTGACAAATTGGAACAAGTTCAGAGGAGGGTGACAAGGATGATCAGGGAGCTGGAAACCAAGCCTTATGAGAAAAGGTTGAAAGAATTGGGCATGTTTGGCCATTAGAAAAGAAGACTCAGGGGTGATATGAGAGCACTTTTCGAATATTTGAAAGCCTGTCATACAGAGGTCAATCATCCCAGAGTGCAGGACATGCAACAATGAGCTCAAGTTAAAGGAAGCCAGATTTCAGTTGACTATCAGGAAAAACCTCCTAACTGTTAGAGCAGTACGGCAGTGGAACCAGTTACTTTAGGAGTTGGTGACTGCTCCAACACAGGAGGCATTCAAGAAAAACTTAGATAATCACCTGGCAGATATGCTTTGATTGTATTCCTCCATTGAGCAGGGGATTGGACTTGATGGCCTTGTAGGCCCCTTCCAAATTCACTTTTCTGTGATTCTATGAAACTGGGGCAGGTTGAAACCGGGCAGATGATATGGTGTTCCCTCTTTGAGAAACTGCAGCTCAGCTTTATGGCTCATTTTCATAACACATTCCAGTGTAAGATGGAGAAGCAGAAATGAGAGAGACAGTATGATGTAGTGGAGGAAATAGACAAGGACTCAGCTGACCTAGGTTCAAACCCCACTCTGCTACAGAAACTCGCCGGGGGATGGCAATGGTAAGCCACATCTCGAACATCTCATATATCTCAAAAAATCTTATGACGGTGACCATTAGTGAGAAACAAATTCACAGTACAACAACAGATGACACAAGTCAGCAGTTTATCTTTCCCCATTTTTTTTACTACAGCTAGTGGATTCCAGAAAAAGATAGGAGAGTATTTGATTTGCAAAAGCACAAATCAGGAGTTGGGAACAAACTGGGGAAATGCATAATTCGGGTAAGCTTAACAGAATGAGCAGTTTTAAAGAATGGCTGCTTGCCACTATAGGATTTTTGAGCCGACCCAAGAATCCACGTGTATATATTTTCATTGCTGATCCTGAGCAACACAATCTTGACTGTATTTCCTCAAAAGTAAGTCCTCTCTGCTCACTTACACTCATTCCTTAGCAAAATTGTATTTAGGTTGGGCGCTTTAAATTCCATGGTCCTGAACAGCTGTGGTAGAGGCACTACGGCATATCTGACAATATTATGTCACCTATTGGAGAATTTTCTCTGACAAATGACACAATAAGCCAAAGTTAGGTTGATGGAGAGCATCAGCGAGCAGGAGAAGAAAAGCCTAATTACCCAGTGCTGAAAATGCCAGCAGGGAATTGCCTTTGCTGTTGGGACAAAATAGAGCGGTAAAGTCTATTCAAGGCTATTAGAGTGCTAACTGCTCAGGCAGTCTTCCCATTAGATGTCATTAGCTCATATTAGTGATGTGTGACATTTGTTGCACATTCTATAGAATAATTCTTAATGGACCGAGCAATCATGTTATTTTTCAGATATTGGCTTGCTTTATAGCACTGTACATTTCAGAAATGGTCTGCTCAGTTGATCAAACAGTGGAATAAAGGGGCTGCTCAGAGCGTTCAGTAACCTATGTAAATTTGACAGAATCACTTGTGCAGATCTTTGCACAGAAAAATAAAACCAGGCAGTTGCAAGAGTAAAAGAAGAGAGTGCAAGAAGGAGAAGACAGGGAGAGACACTTTATGCATCACATATATACCTGGATCATTGCACTTGCAATCCATCGTCTGAGTATGGAGTAGGCAACTCATCTACCTTTCTGCCCTGCTACCCTAACAGATGGATTGCAAAGATCTGATGTTACAGTAACCAGCTTTAAATAACATTCCTGCCCACTGGCCATTTCAGGAATCTTGTTGTTCATTTAATAATAATTGTTATGTGCTGCCAATTCAGTTCTGACGTATGGAAGACCAGGATTTACCTGTCCCTTCTTCCATGCTTCCCCTGGGCTTGTGAAGCTTGACCAAGGTGTGACAGACTGGCCATTCTCACAGGAGACACAGTGGGAGAATGGAGTCCATGAACTGCACTGTACCATCACAGGAATATTACATATTATCTAATACCTCAATAAGAGGTATCTCCAATTCTCTTATTAAACACCTCATATTCCAGGCTCCCTTGGCCATTTCTCTACAACAGCTGGTCTTCTTTCCTGAAGGGGACCTGAGATGCAAGGCGGAACCAATAGGAAAATGTGAAGAATGTGAGATTTAAAAGCCATTAGCAAATTTTCTCAGTAGGCAGGTGAGAAATATATCTACAGTACAATATTCACACCTTTCTCTGTAACGTTCACATTTATCATATCAGGAGATTTGCAGCAAATTTAGCAAGTCTGAATGATTCCATTTATTTATTTTTAACAAGACAAGAAAAGCTTTAGTGGTGGTTTCCTCTGTGACACAATGTTTTCATTTAGTTGTTAGTGAAGCATAAATGTACAATATAGTGACAGATTTATTTATTTATTTATTTATTTATTTATTTATTTATTTATTTATTTATTTTGCCACAGGATTCAATTTACTTGCAGTGTTACAAGATGAGCCAACAACATAAGGAATTAAAACAAGTTCTTTGCCTAAGCGGTGCCTTCTGAATTCTAACTTGTAATGAAAGAGAAATAAGCCAGGTATTTAGCATTCCCAACTAGGCCTTAAAACCTTTTTTGTGGTACAAATCTGAGTGAAAAATCATTCTTCATAGAGCTGCTTGATGAAAGATTTGAAAGTCTTTCCAATTAATTAATAAAAGGAAAATGGGTCACCTTTAAGTTGCCATATTGTCAGAAGTTTGAGAGTTTTATCTTTCATCTGAAAATAAAATTATTGCACCTTCTTTGAGATGTTCACTATTAGCAGAGTACATATTAAGGACTGCATTTTAAAAAAGAATTCCTGGACACACACATTATTCTCCATGTAAATAACAATTAATCTGTCATTTTGTGGCTGAGAAAAGCAAAAATGCATAAAGATAAAAAAAGCTGGCACATAGTAGGTCAGATCAATGATTCTGTCTGCTCCAGTACGGTTTATCCTAACAGGCAGGACTGTCTGCATCTTAGATGGGATCTTGTTATTAAAGCTTTCTACATGAAATCTTTGTAATTTGGGTTGCTGACCACTGAACCAGAGGTTTTACTTCTCCAAAAGACCTGCAGAAAATGTTAGTAATTTTTTTACTGCAACAGAATTACATATCAGCCTCCTTAGGACTCTCTCTACCACCCATGCTAGAATGTACTAAGTAGCATGTAAAACTCAGGAATGTGCAAATTAATTGCGAATTGGGGCAAATGCATCCAAGAACAGAGATGAGAAAAGTTACTTTTGGGCACTACAATCCCAGGGATACCTCAGCCAGCATTTATATTCCAAAGAAGTAACAGCTCAAGAACCTTGTGATGTTGCTTTGGGTTGATTTATGCTTTCTGTCCACAGGTAGCACCATACAGCCCAGAAAACAATAGCTCCCCTCAAGTACTTTGGACTACAGCTATCATAATCTTTTTTTCACTACTCATGTTAGCTGGGGCTTCTGGGAGTTGCAGTCCAAAACATCTGAAAGGTGAAACTTCCCCCAGCTTTGAAGTATTTAACCAGAGTCCAAACTATTCCTAGATCATATCCATGCAGCCTGTTATTGAAAATTGTGTTTATTCAGAGAAGCAGCATGCCTATTTTAGGATTGGCGCTCAATAGAAGAATGTGGAATTGTCTAAATAGGGACGAGACTCTAGCCCCATCGTCTGAGAGCTCCTCACTGTATCATATTGAAGTGATCCAGAGACGTAAAAATCAGCACTAAATTGACCCCCTGCAAATCCAGCAGTTTGCTTTGACCACACAAAAATAAGGTGAGTATAACAATACAATCCCAGCATGCTTCCAGCGAAAACTGTGCCCATAATTTTCTTACGTGCCATGAAGCCTTTCTCAAAAATTATCAAAACGCTGCTGTATGTTTGTCCACAAACATATTCGTCCATTTGCCAGTCTGCTACTGCATGAGTGCAGACAAAACCTAACCCTGCTACACAGGGATAGATGGGGAATAACGGTGATCATCATCAGGACACTTGGATCAAATGGGAAATCCCAACTGCAGTTAAAAGATTCTAACAAGTTCCAAAACTCACCAGCATTTTGGTGAGAGGAGTCACTTTAGTTTCCACATAATAGAAACCCATATTAAACAGTTGACTGAAGTTAATGAACAAGCAAGGAGGTACAGAACCACTATATTTCAGTTACACTGACCTTTGTTTGCTTGTGGAAGACCTGACTTCAGAGCCAAACTTACAAATACTCAGTTCCCAGCATAATGTGTGGACTGTTATTGGAAATGACCAGGTCCATTTCCATCTACTTGCCCCTGTCCTCTGATATCTTTTGCCCCCTTCAGTTGCCTGTCAAGAACATAAGAACCTCTTCTCCACCAGATGGCAGAGTGTTGTGGTATCTGAATGAATCTGCGTGTGAAGATGGTACATCTCATGCAGACATCACAGGAGGCACAGGCCATGTGGAGCCCTTGTAAACAGAACTGTGGACAATGCTGAGCTTTGATCAAAAGGACGATGCTTGGTGTCCTGCTGATTCCCTACCCTTTGACTGAAAGCTGTTGCAGATTTAGCTATCTTGCCAGACATTTAATTCTGGACAGACTGCCAATTACTCAGAATTCCTCTTCATCATCTCTGTTTTCCTTCTGGTCATTTGGTCTAACATCCTATTTTAATGGACCCAACACTGATTTCCTTCTGCCTTTGGCCCAATTCCAGTTCTTACAGTAGATCCAATCCAGAGTTTCTGCTGCCATTGTTACAATTCCACCTTAAAACGACACTACAAGATCCATTTCTCATGTTAGTGTCAGTTATCCCACTTTGCAGGTCACATTCCTCCTCAGCTGTTAAGTCATTTCCTGCACAATTTAATGCTTTAGTGCATTCCAATAGATTGCTGAGAAAACAATTAACTAACCAGCCACTGCATTTCTGTTGGTAACACCACTACTGAGAAGGCATGTCAAAGAGCTTATGGTTGTTTTTTTTCCAACTGCTGGAGCATACCGTACCCTAACTTCACATGGATGGCAGGCTGCTGCAATCATTTGCTTAGCACTGCAGTATCTCAAAATGTTTTCAAAGCACATAACACACCAGACATCAAGAAAAAAAGAGCATACCATCAAAGGTTTATATTTTCAGGCTTGTGTATGTTTGTGATGGGTATACAATAAAGAATTTATGCTTTATTCCAACACATCTACCCACCTGAAAAAATATATATATATTGATCAGTCTGAGATTTAAATCTTATTTCTCCATTTTCCCTTTTGGCATGTAATGAACTGCATTTAGTAAGTGTCTCCATCAGAAGAAAATAGTTTTACTTGTGACTGATATGAGATCAGTTGCACACTGCATTGCACATACTTCCTATAGTACTCAGAACGCTAGGACTGCAGACCGTTAAGAGGAGTTAAAGTTGATTTAATACTAGATACAACTCGGCTGCAGTTAAATGTTTGCTTACCTTCACAGAGAAACATGATATATCTGATAATTTGCCTTTTATAGGCAACATTACAACTCATCCATTTGACTGTTAGGGTATCATTTCTTCCTCTGTTGCCTGCCAGAAAGCATTTGTTGGGCTGTCATGCTGAAACAATCTATTTGCATGCATAAGAATATTAAGGCTGCAATTGTGTACATAATTATCTGGAAGTTACTACTGTTGAATTCATTGGGGATTAGACATGAGTAGATATCTACCAGGTTGCACTATAAGTTATATCCTGTTAGGAATAACTAACTGTACAATGCCTATAGTGACTGAAAGAACTAAATTTGTTACAAGTACACAGAAATCCTTCTGCTCATCTCATCAAAGAGTACAAGTGAACTTTTCCTTAGGAGACACAAAGCATCTGAATTTCACCACATTACATGATGCCCAATTCTATGCCCATTTACATTCAATTAAAGCTGAAATCTTATGCATGCTTACTTGCAAGTAAATATTGCTGAACTCTGTGGGACCTAGTACTGGAGCAACCTGCATAGGATTGCACTGCATTTCCCACTGCATTCAGTGAGCCCATATTTCACTAGGATTGCAGCCTTAGTATTTTTAAGTACCCCCTTCTAAAATTTTACAGACTTGATTATTTCATATTCATTTCATTCATGCACTGTACTTAAAAGAGAGAGAGAGAAAGAGAAGGGGAAAAAAGAATTCTAAATATATAAAATATTGAGTTGAATTGCATCCATCACACAGTCAAAATAAGAGTACAGTATTGTAAAGTTGTTTTCCCGACATAATAAGAGAAAAAGTGTACATTTAGAAATTTTCTAAACATCAGCCACAAACAAAACTCTGTGCTTTAGCCAAAAAGTTGCTTTGCTCTAATATACATTCGCCTTGCTGTAACGGACAGATATATTTTGAAATGTATCTGCCAAACTTCATCACCTAAAAACTGGAAATACCTTTTCTTTTTCACACATCTGATATGTGCACAAGTGGTCCAAATGCAGTAAGCAGGAGACAGAATGATGAGAGAGCTTATTTCATATTGTTAACGGATCAATCCATGTCACTCAAGACCATTCACAAACTGACAGGGTCATCAATAAAACTTCAGTTTTCCACCACAGCACTCGGCTATCTCAGCCACCGGGAAAAAAACCGTTTTCAATTAGCAGCCCCCCAGCAAGCCAACCATGCTCCATTTCATTTCAGCTTGGCTCACATACCTGTCCATGCAACTGATCTGACCTTACAGCGGAAGAGAATGACAAGCAAATTCAAAACCTCATTGCCTGGGGCTATTCCTTATTGAATACAGAAAATCCAAGAAACTAAAGGAAATAATCAAACAGGTTCCTACCCCAGTGCTGTGGCGTTTGTACAAAGTGCTGCTACACTTAGGAAACTTATTCATGAAAATTACCAGTTGCTAGCACTCCGGTTTGGAAGCCTCATGGACTGTACTATCCTAAGTGAGCAACTAGGAACACCAGTCCAAGCATTATTCCAAGAATTCAGCATTTAAAAGAGTCTCCTTTTCCATTCTTTAAACAACCAAATAAGCTCAACAGATATATCACCACATCCTAAATATATGGAATACTGATAAACGCATTGTCCCAGATAAAGAGGCATAGATACAGACAGATATACAGTACACATATATACAGCATGACGATTGTTCCATACCTTGATAGCCTTTGTAGACTGGCATTTCACCTGATGGGACACTGTTGCAGTTTGGTTCATGTTTCAGCACCCAGGACAGCGCAAATCCCACAAAGAATGACCAAGCAAATGGTTAGAATGAGATCCTTTCTGCCGGCTCAGACTTTGGCTGTTGCTCCTTTCACAGGAGGGCTTTTGACTCTGGATACTGGAACGCTGTCAGATCTGTGCGAGTCTCTGTCTCTCTCAGCCTTAAAGTCGGATATGCATCTGATTCATCGTTCTTAATGTTGCCAAAGCCAGTGCACAGCACATCGAGAGCTTAGACACTGCCTCCATTCACTTACACTGCACCTCTCCAGCACGGAGAATGTGACAGCTCCTCAGTTACAGCCAATGATCGCCATGCTCCATCCCTTTGAAAAGAGCAGAATACCAGCAAACTGCATCAATATTTACTGCAGCCCGGTGGCTTAAAGAAGCATGCTCTCACCTCCCTTGGAATTAATCTAATATGCTTCCACATGAACCTTTGAATGCTGATTTCATAAACACACATACACACAAAGAGAAGTTATAGTATTGTCACATTCTTTTCTGTTTCATTCCATAGACATTAAGAAAGCAGCTGAAAGGGTCAGCCAGACCTGAAGTGAGTCCACCAAAGCCCCCCTTCTCCTTAATCCACTCTCAGAAAAAAAAAACCCTGAAAGGAATCACCTGCTTTTTCATGCTATGAAGCACAGAAGTAGTGTACAGAAAAACAGCACATTGCTCTTGTGCCATTCATTCCTTGGGTCTAGGCAGTAGCTGGACTTCCTCTGCAAGCAGTTTAGGCTATGGGATGTTGTCCGGGTAGTACTATAGTGTATAATTGATCCATCTTAGCATAAAAACTACATGGTGCAGTAACACATTAGATCCCTGCTACAGAGCCATACCTTTCTATGGAGCATAGAATGGCGGAGGCAGCATGCTCATCTTTTCCAGTGGCATTTACTACTGCCCATGGAAGAGAAGAGGTGGGAACATGGGCCACTGCAGTAGCAGACTGATCCACAAACAGACATGCTAAAGTGCAAGCACTACCATGAAACATCCCCAATGGAAGAGTGGCAGTAAAATTTCTTCTTGGTATTGTTTGTGTTGCAGCGCCCTTACATGAGTGTGATCAAGTCTTTCAAGCTTTTGATATTCACATTCATGAAAATGAAATATGTCCATGAATTTCTGCTTGATCAGTTGAGGCTTACTCTGTTTGAGTTTATTTTCTTAGTATCACACACCCAGCTCATTATAAAATCTGAAAGTAAGAATCTATGTATCGGTGTTCTTTATGGTTCATCTAGAATTACTCCTCTGTATATTGTGTGTAGTTGAATCCAAGAATGTTGAAAAATGTGAAATGCTATATTTGACCAATCTGAATCTTCAGATGAACTTTTAGGAGAAAAGAATGGTTTTCTCTAATCTGTTAGTGAAATGGGTTCAATCCACATTATGTCATGCTTAGAAAAGTGCCATTGAAATCAAGAAAATGTAAATAAATCATAACTAAGTAGTATCCAGGGACCCATGAAGCTCACTGGCTAACCTGGGGCCCCCGCCCCTCTCATTCAGCCTGACCTATCTCTCACAGGTTTGTCCTGAAGATAAAATGTGGAGAAGGAGAGTCAAACACTGAGTTTCTTGAAAGAAGGGTGTAATATACTGTAACTATATACTGTAATAAATAATTCTGAGGATATTTGTACTGCTGTATGACATACTCAGGAAGCCCTGTGCATCACAGTCTTACAACTTAACAGAATGAGAATCATGCTTTGCGGGATTTTGATAGCACCTTGTTTTGATACAAACTGGATTCCACCCTGACAGCAAATGCTATTGCATTTCCTACAGCAAATTCAATTTCTGAAAAATTGGCAACTTCCCTTTCTAGGAGTGTAAGGCAATTAGCTTGAGTAATACATTTTTACTAATACTACCCCTAATAGAAAGCTAATCAGACAAGACAGATACATTAAGATAGCATAGATCTTTTTCATTCACAACCAAGATGTGTGTGTGTGTGTGAGAGAGAGAGATTTCCTTCATGCTGCCTTATTAAAAAATGCCATTCTGAAAAGTAAAGCTTCCATTTTATAGGACACTCTCTGTATGGTAATAAGTAAAACCCAGGGAGTCAATGTCTGTGTAGGATAAGGGATATGAAGAAAATTCATGGTGAACGAGACTCTTGTTCAGATTGTCTGTCATAGCCCACCAAGACAACTCTTTGAGGATTCTCTCATCTTTCAAGAAGTCCTAACTCTGATATGAGACTCAAATACCAAACGTATGTGTTGTCGGAATTGGTTCTGTCTTGGTTTCCACAATTTGCACAAAATATATCATTCATATATCTGTTGCTTCTGTGAAAGACTAGCATATTTTCCTTTTGTGAACCTAACCAAATACAGTCAAGCAAAAAAGAAAGGGTAACTGATCATGAAGATGCTGCAAATAACCTATCCTCTGCTACTATTTTGACCAGATTGTGCAAGGAATCCAGAAGTATCACAATTTTCTTAAACTACACATTACAGAAAACTGCAAAAAACATGTGCAGAACATTTTCTCTGAGATCTGGGGTGGGGGTGGGGGACAGAGGGACCACTGTGACCACTTCTCAAAAAAAGAGGAGAGAAAATGAAAAAAAATTCATTTGTCGCATGAGGATCAATCAGAGTATACATCCATAATGGAGCCCTTTGAAATGTACATACAAGTGAGCCTGAAAATGGACTCCTGAGGAGATGCTGAAAGAGATAACCCATTTACACCTATGAAGAGATTCACAAGTGTAGGTGATATAGTGCTGATCAACAAAACAGCTGAACAAACTCAGGTGCTTGATGGAATAGCATACTGGGTGTTGGTTTCGATTTTTACTTCTTACGTACAGTCATTCTTTTCAAGTCATCAAAGATCTTACCAGAGGGACATGATTTCTGTACAGATTTTGTTTGATTCTATGTTTCAACTGATTACAACATTTATTTTGGGTTATAACGGGATACACTTAGTTTAATTTATATTATTCTTTCATAGAGATACAACAGGAGTGTGGAAGAAAAGGGGAGCAAGCAGGCAAGAAAGAAAAGTGTTCACAGAAAGGCTTGCACTGGCTCTGCTTAGACCATTGCTGTGTATATTAAAAGGGAAGGCAGTCTTGAACACAGGCCTTGTGAGGCCCATACAAAAGGTGCTTGACCAGTAAGCGATGTAGGGGAACCATGCCCCAAAACAGACAGCAAGCAAGGAGACAAAAGACTCTCATTTCGTTAACTAGCTAAGTGAGATGTTATACATACAGCCTCTTCCTTCTGCCAACCCCTCCTCCCTTCCCAATAAAAAGAAAATACTTTCCCTCGAACTAGGAAAACATTGTTCCATATTTAACAAACTGTGGCATTCCGCGTTTGAAGCCAATGAAATTCATTGCTGAGAGTTTGACTAGATCTAAGTATGCACTGAATTTTATGAGAGCCAATAAGAACTTTATAGGAGTCTTTATGTCCTGTTTTATGCTTTTGCAAAACTGATCTTCTGTGCAAATTCCCCCTCCCCCAAAGGAAGGGCGCCTAAATTAGATGCCTGGGAGCTGTCAAATAAAACTCCCCTTCAAACAAAAGATGCCCAGGAGGAGGAGGAGACAAAGATGTATGGCATGATCGATAACTTGTTGGCATTGTTTTTGGATGGACTTCTACAAAATGTTAATTTATCTATCCCTACGAAGCATAAATTTCACTGATTAACCTCTCAGTCTTCTTTGATCTAACCTAATTACAGTATAAGCCTAACAAGGGTGATAATGACTCTTTAAGTGCACCATTTATCATTATGAGTTATTGTATGAACAATCCCACCCAATAAGATAGGATTCCACGAGGTGCTGACTCAAATCCGCTACAGGGTTGCGGTGGCACCCACCTTTTCTTCCCCCTTTCCTTTTCTATTATGCAGCCTTTAAATCCTCTACAGTGTCTCTGTAATCCTTTTGGGTTCCTGCTCAATTAACTCAATTCAGTGCTTAATGTGACACCCTGCACGTCACCTGCTAATGTGCACGTGAAAAGGAGAGATTAAACTATCACGTAGCCTCGTGGGTACATAAGAAGTAAAGGGGGATTTTGACAGTCTACCGGAGAGAATAGCACAGCCACTCAAATCAGAAGCCTAGATTTCACATTACAGTGGGAGGGGATCATAACGAGGGGGCTGCTCCCAACATGACTGATGGAATCCTGCTTCCCTTCAAGGTAGGGAAGGGACGGATAGCATGAATATTCAATAAATGAATGCACTCTTTAATTTGAAAATTGAGGCTGTGACAAAGAAAGTCCCATCAGCCTAGAAAACAGTGTCTTCAAATCCTAAGTTGTTCAAAGCCCTGCAGTTAAAGTGCATCAATGGCAACTGCAGGATACTAATGCCATGACTGCAGTCATCTAATTAGAGAGCCTATTCCCTAAAGCGCTTGATTGTTATTCAGATCTTCCCCTACCCTGCTGTTAATACTCCTGTTCCCAGTATTGTTCCCTTGCCACTCATTTTGGCCTTATTCAGATTTCTCAAGCCTTATGAGCTTCCTTACCAGACACTGCCAACATTAAAAGGGAAGAAAGCACACCACAATATAATATTTTAATGGTCTGGAAAGGAACACAGAGAAGCAAAGTAATATCTTAAACTTTTAATAGCCAAGGAGCACCTAGGGGCTGCCTCCACTTGCTGTTTGTTTCCCTTTGACAATGGGCTCTTAACACCATATTTTCTCTTTTTATTGCTTCTCGGCACTCTGAGAACTGGACCATGGAGTCACTAAACACTAGCAACTACTGAGATCAGCAAAGTTACTTCTATGTGGTAGTAAAGGTAAGTAGTAGAAATAACTATAAACTTTCTGGATAATGAGTAGCCGTACAGGGGCAAAGAATAAAATCTCTGATTCTTACTGAGTGAAAAGTGGTAAAAATGTGGCCCAGTTCAGGGTCCCTCTGATATACTGTAGTAAAAAAAAAAGGTTTAAAAATAAGTGTCAATTTTTCTTCATAGACAGAGTCAAGCTTCTAAACATGACAGTATAAGGTGCAAAATAGGACTTTGTGATTTTTTAATAAGTTTAAATGTGTTAATTCATGTTGGGGGGAAAATCCAAACAATGTTGCTTATTGATTTTGTTTCCATTGTTATATTGATGAGGAACTGTTCTTTTTTTCCCTTCTCAAATAGTTCTCAAGACTACTGTCTATGATTGGAA
Organism: Pogona vitticeps; assembly: GCF_051106095.1. NCBI lineage: Eukaryota > Metazoa > Chordata > Lepidosauria > Squamata > Agamidae > Pogona > Pogona vitticeps. Next base: position 227,482,960 of record NC_135783.1, on the reverse strand, counting down.
GAATGACACATATATTGAATAAATCGATGACTGAACACTCTGAAAGATATGACGGTATAAAATCACAACTTGCTCCAAAAGATGGAGTAAATAATTGCCCCTCAATTCAACTCTTCTTCTTCTTTTTTCCAGTGCATGCCTCTGGTAGTTTTTCATCCTAGAAGATTAGAAGCACATTTTCATTGCGGCAAGAGGGACTGGTTCAAATAGTTCTGCATAGTGAGAATCAAATATTCAGGAGGCTTCCAGGCAGAACACAGATGCAGTAAACAACCATCTAATAGTTAATTACTTTGTCTTGCTTCTATTTAAAAAAAGAGAAAGTGGTCTCAAAGCCATTTTGCATAGGTTTCACCCCAAATCCTGGGGGTAGTTGTTGAGAGATGTAACCTATATGCTCTGCACATGCTCAGAAGAACTCAGGTTGTGAATATTCCACATTTTAGCATCTGAGCAGTGAAGAGTAGCTCTGATGCTGATTCCTGCTTTGAAATTAAGTTATGTCATCTTCTCCATATACAAGGTGTGCTGTACATGTTACTTTGCTATGGTAAAGAAATGGGACTTCAGGCTTCAAAATACCAATAGCTGGGGGCAAAAAAAGGAAAAGGAATCTTGTGTTCAGTGTTGCTGGGGAACATCTTGTTTGCTTCCTAGGGAGCAGAATGCTGGGCTAGAAGGATCTTCCATTAATCTAGCAAGCATCCCTTATGTTCTTTCATATTCATTTGTTAGACATTTATACTCCATCCTTCTCCCACGAATAGCACTCAGGGCAGCTAGCAAGGTCATTAAGGCAGAGATATGGCCTTGGTCCTGGTTATACCATGATGTATCTCATACAAGGCATAGTCAGAAAAGTGGTGATTTAGTCCATCTTATCACCAAAGGGTCAGGCTATTCCATAATGAAAGCACCCATTTCCACACCTATGCACCAGCTGTCTATAGGACAGAATCAAATGCTGCCATTCTGCTTTTGAGCTGGCATGTGCCTATGTGGAAAGGGCTTTCTCAGAGTTCCCCTTCCTGCTGCCATCCATGTGAACCTATAGCAATTTGTAGCAAATGATCCCAAATGGAGTGGAATGGTCACATCAAATATATCCCACCTCTTTTCTAGTGCTACAGAGAGATTGCAAGTCTTTGGTCTATTTCCTTCCTTCTCTTTCTTCTAATGTCAGTTTGTGATTGCTTTCCTTCTTGGAAGAGACAGGCAGAAAAGGGCAGATATGCCTACAGAACCTGCAAATGCAGAAACCAGACTTAGGGGGTTGGGGTACAATCTTACAAGCTCAGCATGAAGCTCAGTATAAACACCAAACAATGCCCCTGCCCCCAATGATGTGGAAGAAGAAAAGGAAAGAAACAGCCCATCACCTCTTACAATCATGAAGGTGTCTGCTGAATCAAGAGGCATTCTGCAAATGAAACTGGAGCATTGGATCAGATCCACTGTAAAGGGATTGCCCAAGTTACAGGCTACTGTGTGGTAAGAGCAAGAACCGGTATGAATGAGGCTAGCAAAGCAGACCCAAATGCTGTTAACCATTGTTAAAGTGATATTCTGCAGATCACCTCTCCATTTTAAATGGGGGAAAATATTGCCTTTCAATAATATAATTCCCACCACGTTCTTCTCCTGGACAATGATACATACAAACTGAGTTTACATAAAAGGCATGTAGCCCATCCTAGCCAGTCATACTCCCTCAGCCTGACCTACCTCACAGCAGGGAAGAGGACAACACTGAAGACAACCCAGCATATAAATATGACAATTTGTTTGTCTCTCTGTTTGCTGGTTTGTTTACTGAGCTTACAACCAGCCCCTCCAGTGGCAAGCCATGACAAATAAAAAAAATAAACAAATAATTAGCCAGACAAACTGCATGGGAGTTTAGATTTCAGGTAGATGTGATCACTCCATTTAGAACAAATGTAGAGAGTCAGAAAGGCTTATTAAAAAGGAACATTTCTCTGAGCTCTCTGTAGGACAACAAAGATGGATAATGTGAAATATTGGCTGAAATCCTGTTTGCTTAGTGTAATAGTTGCACTGGAGCAGGCCAATTGAATCAGTGAAGATTTGATGAGTCAGCTCCTCTGTAAATTCCATTGATCCAAGTGGACCTATTTCAGTTGAGATGTACTCTGCTAAGGAACAGAATTTCAGCCATTGTTACCAGTTTTTTGTTGAGAGAGATCCAGTGTGGTATAGTGGATAGTATTATAGATATTACACAAGGACTCGGGAGATCTGGGTTCAAATACCACTCAGTTTACGATGGGGGTGGGTGGGAATGGTAAACCACTCCTTCAACATCTCACATACCATAAAAACCCTATCATAATTGCCAAAAGTTGGAAATGACTTGATATCACACAACATACACACAATTTTTGTCCTCTTATTTTCTCAGCCTTTCATCTGTCAAACCAATAACCCTGTACTGGACAACTTGTACATCTTTTCTTTATTTATATTAGAAGCACCATAATAAAATTAATAGAATGGGATATATTGTAAAGCTCAATATATCAAGGGTACCTGGGGCAGCTAACATTAGATCTTTCAAATACACGCTGAGGGGTATGGAGTACACTGACATAGGTGTGCCATTTGCACCAGTACAAAGCCTCTGTTTTCCTACCCTGTTTCCCTGAAAATAAGACCTAACCTGAAAATAAGCCCTAACATGATTTTCCAGGAAGCTTGTAATATAAACCCTACCCCAAAAATAAGCCTCAATTAAGTGAAACCCTGCCCTCCACCATTGTGCCACATTGTGCAGCAACCAGAAGATGACATGACTGTAAAATAAAACGTCTCCTGAAAATAAGTGCTAATGCATTTTTGGAGCAAAAATTAATACAAAACCCTGTTTTATTTTCGGGGAAATGCAGTAGGTTCACTTTGATTCTGTCAACTCCAGTTTATATCCCATTAACTGACCTCCAAGTAGCCGAGTTCTGTGTGCATAGCTGATCTGGGAGAAAGGCATTATTTTTAAAAAGTATTGGCTTTGTGAAAGTTCTTAATTTGCTTTTTCCTTGTGGCCATCAAACAGGCATCTATGATTTAAAAAAGAAGAAGGTGATGATGAAGAAAAAGAGATGGAAGTAATCCAGCTGCATCATTTTTGCAAGGAAAAGGTGACAGATTTTATCTTGTTGCTTGAAACGATCTTCATGGTCTCTAATCAGAACTAAAATAAAAGGAGTGGAAATGATTCAGCACTTTGACCTATTGAATGAATTAAGAGGAGACATGGAAATACTTTAGATCCTTTTTCGTTTAATGACAAGCCGCCGCCCACACATTTCCCTAAGTGTCTGATGTTTTACTGTTAAAATATTCAAGAACCCTGCATGATTTTTCAAATTTTCTTTTATGGCACACTTTCATATTAAGATGGTCTTTGAATAACTGTGTTTCTGTTACATCGCGACATAATGAGGCAACACGATTACATAAGTGCCTGATGAACTTTTAATTGCACCAAAACTGCATTCACACCGATCCTTTATACTGAGATACTTCTATATGGGCTTGCATATATAGAGTCATCCATCATGTTGCAGGCTTCTCCAAGTCATTGCCACAGAAAATGGTCTAATCGATGGTTTCTAGTGAAAAGAAGCTGAAACAAAAGACTACGTTTAATGTAAAACATAAGCTTCTGCAGTTCTTTAAGGCAATCATACATCTTCATGCTATCCTGACCTTTAAATGGCCAAAAAAAATAGGAGTTACAAAACAGAGTAATCTGTTTGAGCTGTTTTATACTTCTTCCAAGTGCTAAATTTAGCTACTGTGAAAAGCAAAAGATCAAACTCATTATTAACTAGTATGATTCTGTCAGGAGGACAAGTTGTGTTTACTTTCCTCCATAGAATGAATAAAATTGAATGGTATTATTCTTTTTTTTTTTCTGGGCTTCTTCCTCTCCTTCTGACTTATTCCCAGAAGACTAAGACTGGCATTAGCAACTGAAACACCTGGAGAGCTGAGGGAGATGTCATGCCATCACTTGCATACACACAAACATCATGATTCCATTCACGTCACTGTCAGACTCTCCACAGGAGAAGAGACAAGAGAACCAGCTGTGGGAACCATCTAACCCAGCGGGAGGATCCTTCCTCACCTGAATTGTCTTTCCTCCAAGCCCCGTGGCCTTTTGGAGATCAGTAATAGCTGGATTGACTGGGTTAGTGTGTGCATGCACACACAAAAACACACCACTATTCTAGGATTAGTTATTTTGTATTTGTTTTTTCTCTGTCAATCTTTAAAATATGTAATTTTGGTTTTTTTAAGTTCTAAATACATCACTGCCATTCAAATGCAATAATAACAATGTAAAATCATTTATAAAACAATTAAAATGCAGCAGGTGACAGCAGCACTTACAAGTATGATTCAGACATTAAGTTTCTGACTAAAAGTATTGTCACCATCAGCTTATGGCCTCTTTCCATTTTGCACATTAATGCTCATTTTTGCATGGTTTGTACCTATTTTTTCATTGTATCCTATGATTCTTAAATTGTTTTGCCTCATTTGAATATCTTGACAAGTTTTGTAATGGATTTCCTTTCCTGAACTGATTTATTTTGGTACATTTTCATCTCTTGGGAGAGAACTTGGACATAATTCAATGTGGAGCAGACAGATAACTCAACTACATCATGTTACTTACTGGTAGGCAAAGGAGCCTATGGCTTGGAAGCCCCAAATAACATGCCCACGTACTCATAAGCTTGGGTGAATTGTGATTTGTGAGGGTCTGCCTCAACAAAAGGTAGTCATCCAGATTCAATCTGTCAATGATGGCTTGCATCTGAAGGTAGAGGCTCTCAAGGGACCCTTGTCTTAGCTCTCTCGTGCTTCATTAGTAGACCTCACAGCCAATCTTGTTTAATATTATTTAAATAATATTGTGTCCTAGTTCATTTGGTGCCTTTGTCTTACCCAGAGCTTGAAACCCCCTCCATTTTATTTTTTTAAATAAAAAGAGAACTCATTGTGCTAATCATGTGACAACCAGAAGATCATTATTGTTGTCATACTGGGAAAAGCAATATATGCTATCATTCTGTTTCCCTGTGGTTATCAATGAGCCAGAAAAATAGAGCGAAATATTTTCCAATCTCTCCTAGTGACCAACTGTGATATTGTCCTTTGAAAAGATTGAAAGAGAAAAGACAGTGTAAAACAATACTTCTTCTTCCAATTAGGGCTCACTATAATATGGTACAAGAACAGAAAATACCTATCAGAGTGCTTCTAAAAATTCCCAGAGAAGTGTATAAAATGCAATTTTGAAAGTAGCTAGAAAATATTACTCATCACATTAGAAAAGTAGCTTTGTAATTTGTTGTTGGCTGAAATCCTGTTAGTATAACTTATGCCTCATAAGGTTGCTGGCATCAGCATCCGCAGCGAATTTTGGGGAATTAAACATTTTCTGACTTCCATCCCAGAGTTCCTGTGTAATCCCTTTCATCATCGGATGAAAGAGATTACACTGTGGGAGCTGCAGGACAGGAGGGGGAAGTCTTTAATGACTGAAAATTGCTGCCTCTGGGACGACAAAATTCTTCCAACAAAGAATTTCAAAATCTAAAATGAACTACATCTGGCTGACAGCAATCTTGCCCTGGGAGGGAGCCCATGGACGTGAACATCTACTCCCTTCAGCTGCCAGATAGCACTTCTTTCTCTAGCATTTTCGCTCCTTCTCTTTCAGATTCTCCAAAGGACTTGAGAAGAAATGGCAGTGTGACAGTTGAAAAGGACAGCCACAGTGGCACAAAACAGATGGAAGGATCAGATAAAATATACAGCATTATTGCTGCCGTTTTCCACTTCTTTCTCCAACAGGAAGAACACAATGGCAATGGAGCAACAGACAATAAATTAAGAAGATAAGCTTACAGAAAAGGAAAAGTGACCACAGAAAAGCGAAGTCTTCGACTTGACTCATCTTGAACCAAAGAAATTAAATCAAATGGCAAGTGCTACAGTGAGAATAAAAAGGTGCCTTTTTGTACTCAGTGTAGGGAACTGGAACAAATGTTATTTGTCTGGGAAGGATTTAAGGGAAACAAGCAATAAACAGCATAACATTAGCCATCTCCCTTGAAAAAAGCACTACTGCAGAGAGCATTTAGAGAAGCCTAAATGGAGACAGTGAAGGGGAAACTTCCATCTTCCCATTTGCAGAGCCCTATTACAAGCCAATCATGTTTTATTGGTTGCAGAAATTCTGTTTGACATAGCAGTGGCTGTGCAAAGGATATATAAAGCAAAAAGAAAATGAAGATAGCTGCCATATACACCTTATTAACAGATCTCTCCATATTACTCTGTGTTAAACCCCCTATCGGATGATTCCAAATGGCATTGGGGAAGTCGAAAATGCTGGGTGATTACGCTAGCGATGGCCTGAGAGGCACATGGATTAAAATGCATCATGAAACACTGGAAAAGAGAGGCCCAAATAGATGGGGTGGGGTAAATGCCAGAGAAGTTCAAACAACAGGGGACAAGTCAACATGGGTGGGTATGTTGAACCTTCTGCAAAACAATAAAGTTTTTGTTGAGTGCTAGAAAAAGATGACAAACAACACACACTTTCTTTTAAAAAAAGATAAACATTATCCACAAATAGTCTTTTCACTCTCGAACATTTACTATCAACATCTGCTAGTACACAAAAAGAGAAGGTAACCATGCTGCCTGCAGGGAACATGCCAAAATCCATTTTAAGGGAATACATTTATAGGGCAATTCAAAAGCTGTATATAAACAAAATCATAGACTCATAGATGACTAGGGCTGGAAGGGACCACAGGGATCAATGAATCCACCCCACCCCACCCTGCCAAAGCATGAAATCCCTACCTACCACAGCCCTGACTGATGGTCATCCAACCTCTAGCACCGCCTCTCTTGGATTGTATGAGACAATCCATTCCCTTGCCAGACAGCTCTCACTTCCAGGACAGTCTTTCCTGTCTTTCAGATCCATTGCTTCGGGTCCTCATGTCTGGAGCTGCAGAGAACAAGCTTCTTCCATCTTTCACATGACAGTGTCCTTCAGATATTTGGCTATCATGTCACTTTTCTTCAACAGACTATACATACCCAACTCCAAATATGCAAGAGATCTCCAGATCTCTTTCTTGCTCAATATAGTTTAAAACAACACCCCACTAGCTAGGAAAATATCAGAGCATCATCCTGCTAATAGTTATTAGTGTTCAAATTGACCAGATAAAGGTAAAGGTTCCCCTTGACAATTTTTTTGTCCAGTCGTGTTCGACTCTAGGGGGCAGTGCTCATCCCCGTTTCCAAGCCATAGAGCCAGCGTTTTGTCCGAAGACAATCTTCCGTGGTCACATGGCCAGTGCGACTTAGACACGGAACGCTGTTACCTTCCCACCGAAGTGGTCCCTATTTATCTACTTGCATTTGCATGCTTTCGAACCGCTAGGTTGGCGGGAGCTGGGACAAGCGACGGGCGCTCACTCCGTTGCGTGGATTCGAACTTACAGCTGCAGATCTACAGATCTTACAGCACAGAGGCTTCTGTGGTTTAACCTGCAGCGCCACCACATCCCCTAAAAATTGACCAGATAGATGGGGTATAAATTAAATAAATAAATACATTTATGGATGGCTTCAGCATATATTTATTCTTTCAAAAAGGAAACTTCCAAGCTCTGCCATAATGGCTTCTAAGGTAGGATACATTAGGTACTGCTCTTTTGCAAAATCCAAGAGTATATGAAAGCACAGGTACTGTTTAAATGGCCAAAGAGACAAATATTCGGTTGAGAATCCAGAGAAGAAGTGAACAGAATCATGTTGTAATTTTCCCACTGCCCCCTTTTGTGATAACCCTCAGTGAGGGTTCAAGGTAAAAAGGTGAGGCCTACCCATAGAAATCAATGGAGAAATCAATGATTTCAATATAGCTATAGCTGAGCCAGAGATCCAAGAGGGTTTATAAACAATAAGGTATGAATTGGAGAATGTGGAAGCCAAGAATACAAGGATAATGAAGAGAAAATGATGAGTGAGTAGCAAGAGAGAGAGAGAGAGAGATGGTTAAGGAGACCACAGAGGTATCTATAGTCCTCCTGAGAAAACTCAAACAACAGCTTGTCAAAAAGTGTACTTCGTGTTGCCTGAGGGGGCCATTTTGTGCTATGTGATTGTGGAGAAAAAGACGATTTTCTTTCTGATCCTGAGCCAACAATTCCTTCAGCCATGGATTCCAGTAATAAACCCATACTAAGGATGCATTGCTTTGTTCTGTTGCAGAGGCCCAGTGGTTACATTTCAATACCCAAGTTAAACACTAGCAAGGGACTAGTTTCCTCTGCTTTTTCTCTTGAAAAAAATGAAACTAAAATGCTATTGCAGAGCTATAAGCTGTGTTATTAAAAATGAACTATATAACACACTGGCTCAGTGAATGTATGCAAAGAAGACAGCCTGAAGCTGGAAGCGTTTCTAAACTTTATCTGACTCTAATTGAAACAATCATCACTAGGATTCTGAAAACAATAAGAACAAAAGGAAAATCTGCTAATGGATGTAGGTAACAGAACCACCTGTTTCTATTAATTTGTTGGTGGATATTTGCTTTTAGTGAAACAGATATTTACAGTAAGGGAAAATGTATGCTTGGTATGTTGATGCTGTTCTGGAGTTCCTGATAATCAGCTGTATAATGCAAAGCTGGAATTTATGTTGGTGAAGTATTTTGTTACGTTTCAGATCAACCCTCTCCAACATACTTAGCATTTCATAAGGGGGGGGGGGGAATGACTGTTCCTTTACTGATATACTGTCTATTAGATATTAATAGGTAGTATATCAACCATCCCCCCGCTCATAGAACACATAAATGAGTATATTTATATTGATTAGAAACGCTACTTGAAAGTCTAAACATGTCACTGTGGATCATATGAAAAAACCCACAATAAGGTGCATCATACCGCAGACCTGTTCTGTTCACACTTCACATGGATTAGGAGCCACAAACGGACAATGTCCAAACCTGAGGTGAGTCATATCAGAGGTTGACTTCATTTTCCTTTTTCATTTCTCTAGTTTTCAATATAAAAAATTCTGAGAGATCAGAGAGAAAAAATGGGCCAAAAAGAAAAGAAAAGAAGAAAAGCTATTTTCGGGGGGGGGGGGTGTTGTGGTTTTTTTTAAGCAAGGGGTGGGGATTTCATCAAAGCTATCCTCTTATCCAGAGGTTTAAAATGATACTGTTGTCAGACTATCCTTTCGAAACAACTGGTAGGTGAGTCCCACACTCCTCTGCCCCTCTAGAGAGGAAAGTAGGAAAGGACAAAAGTGAGCAAAAAAATTCTGCCAATATATTGTTTGGTTGTGTTGGTTTCTTCTGTCACTGGCTGAATCGAAAGTGCTTGGGAACAAAAGGCAACTGACTTCTGAGTCTGTAGCTTTGAGCTTGAATGTCAGTGATGCCAGAACAACACATGCAATGTGTTGATAGGTAAACAGGAGGCAGAATACAGAGGACAACCCTCTTGGATAGGCAGTCTACTCCTCAATCCAGGGCTAACAGGTACAGTACAATGTTTTGAAAGAAATGTGGTTTGTTTTATCCCATCAGTGAAAGCACTACTGCTTAGAATGCTCCCACCGACAGAAAGGTGGCGGCCAGTTTTAACTGAAACCACAGCACTCCCACCTCCAGCTACAATTGTTCCATCTCATCTTTTAGTCGTCCTGAAGAGACCTCCAGGGGCTGCAAGGTCCCAAGGAGAAGAAGAGACCGGCAAGTGAAGATCATTCCTTGCTTCATTCATCCAACAGACAAAAAATTAATTAGATATAATTAGAGATGGGAAACTTTTAAAAAACCTGCCAGAATGCCTAATCCTAGTCTTTAAAAATATCAGTTTTTCCAGATATACTACTACTAATAACATGCTATCAATTCTGACTTGTGGTGGCACTTCTTAGGGTTTTCAGGTATAAGAGTATTCAGAACAGGTTTTTTTTAACCTACCGTTCTCTTCTTCTGGAAATGCTCTGGGACTGTTCAGCTTGCCCAAGGCTACTCAGGATGGCTCTTCTTTCAGGAGGCTCACTCTTAACTCCCGGCTCTCCAACCAGGTGCTCTCGCTCATTAGACTGTCCAACCAAAGGGTCAATTTAGGAAGTGGCACATCATCCCTTTCGCCCTGACCGTGGAGGGCAGGAGAAAATATATTTACATTTCAAAATATTAAAATTCATGAGCAGCGAAATGACTGCTGAGTGGAGATTTTTCTACAATGTGATCCGAAAAGAATGAAGAGAAAAGTGCTTGGAAGGCAAGACAATAATGGAAGGGATGTGAAAATCTGTCAGACTCAGACTGATGGGGACTATGCATGCCCCCCCCATCTTTGTTGATATCCCTCAATGTGAAGATTCCTGTCACACTGAGCTCTGAAAGCTAGCAGCCTTTCTTCCCTCAAAAGAGACCATTATGTCTCCAAATTTCTTTTCTAATGCTACCAAGAAATTTAAAAAGTTATTGGTCATAATCCTATTGGTTTAAGGTCTGCACAACTTGTTGCAGCTAATTGAAGCCAATCTAAGAGACGTTGAGGTGCATCTCAGTTATGCATTTGGGCACGTGACCAGGCACAAGGTTGAGATTTACCCTGGCACCTCACCAATTAGCTGCAGTTAGCTGACGCAACTTACAGAACTTACAGATACCATTAGGATTCTGGCCATTGCTGATTCCATTTTTAAAGAAATCTGACCTTAAAAACATGTAGGACAAAATCACTTGCACTTATTTGTGTGAAATTATCCCCAAGGGGTAAGATGTCAGCAAATTCTGATGAATGGGAGGAAAGGAATTATTGTTGGAAGCACTTGAAATTTGATTCTTTACATTTTGATGCGGAGAAAAGCATGGTGTCTCATCTGTTCCTTTTCAAAAGGAAGAACTATCACTCTGGATGCTTCTTGATTAAAGGAAGTAAAATACTTTTAGTTACAGTACATGCCTATGTTCTTTCCATTAATACATTGGGAAGCTGCATTTCCACCCATCTGTTCTCAAAGAGCAGAAACTGGAGGAGACGAAAAAGGCAACTCATGAAGGAAGCAGCAGGAAGGAAGAGAGAGTCTTGAAGATGCTGAGGCATAGAGAAAACTCCATAACAAAATTTGTAGCATGCTCACTGTGTTTAAATGAGAAGTCTTTATTTGTTTGTTTGTTTGTTTATTCATTTTGATTTTTATTCCATCTTTCTCCCCTAGTGGGGATCCAAAGTGATGTACACAAAAATTTAGTTTAAACAATTTTATGATTAAAAACTGTAATCGGCTGGCTGGATAACTCAATGAGAACCAGAGGCTGGGAGTGCCATTCCCCACTGTGCCTTCTGGGAGTAGAGTCAGCCTGTGTGGCCTTGGGCAAGCTGCACGGTCCTAGAAGGAAATGGTAAGCCACTTCTGAGTATTCTCTACCTGGAAAACCCTGAAGGGTCACCGTAAGTCAAAATTGACGATGGCACATAATGAGGATGATGATTAATGTTTTCGCGAAGGCTTTCACGGCAGGGATCTAATCGTTGTTGTGGGTTTTTAGGGCTCTTTGGCCATGTTCTGAAGGTTGTTCTTCCTAATGTTTCGCCAGTCTCTGTGGCCGGCATTTTCAGAGGACAGCACAGAAGAAGAGACCAACTGCACCAATTGGAGAAGGGAGTTCCATACCATAGGAGCACCCACAGAAATATGCAAGGTTTAGCTTTGTTATTTTGCAGTTTTAATAATTCTTTGATTTGCAATAGAAGTCGCTGGGAGACAGAAAACCTTCAGGTTTCCAAATCCTCATTAGACTAGATTAAAGTGGAATCAGTTTCCTTCTGAATCAATTTGAGTCAAATCCCACTATTATGCAAACTGAAGAAATGAAGTCCAAAATGAATCTTATGGTTCATGCACACTTCTAATAGTTATCGTAACTTACTGTCACTGATAGCCTAATTGTTCCTGAATTTGCCTAGTCCTCCTTTTAATCCCATTCATGTTTGTGGGCATCACAGGATCTTGTGGCAATGAATTCCATCGTTCAGCTATGTGCTGTGGTACATGAAACATCACTGCACATAGTCAAAGGGCTCCTGCTGTGTGAAGACCTCTTTCCTTCTGTCTGCCCAGAATTTCACACCACTGAGCTTCAGGAAAGAGAGAGTAGTTATCTGGATGGCCCTGCCATTAGCCTGAGTGAGTGAGGCAGTCTCCTCAATCTGGTGGGAAATTTGCTGCTCACCTTCACCCTGGCCCAGATCTTAGCCTCTCTGTGAATAACTTCTCTTTGTAATTTTCATTCACATCATTAATAATTTTATTCCTCTCTGTTATTTCTTTTCCATCATGAAAAACCTAGAACATATATAATTCTTATGAACACCAGAGAAGCATTTGAGAAATGCATTATACAAATCACCGCCAGTGATTCACAACTAAATGTGATAAGCATGGAATCGTGTGCTCTGTAACCATTGTTTTTGGTAGCTGACAGACTTGAATATCCATTCAAATCAGCCTATGCAATTTAAATCCTAGGCAGCTATTCTTGAGATCACAGAAACCTAATAGCTAGAATGTTTTCATTTACATCTGCAGTTTGTGCTGTCTCACCCTAAAGCCCATCCACATCCTTGATATATTGGTACTAAGTTGTCATTCAAGCCATGATTTTGACCAGTACCGTGTTGTGACGGCTCTTCCATATAATTCCTACAAACCAGAGTTATTAATGTGTACACTTTGATAAAAGTGCTTTAGAAGACTAGACGCCTAAAACATCACTCAGAACAATTGAAGACTGCTTAACTAGGTTTATGGAAGCCCTCTGTTCTAGTCATAAAGATAAATTACACCATAGGAGCACATTTAGTAAGTGTTCTTGCTCTCCTCCTTGCTGTACTACTAATGTTCCAAAAGCAGAAGAGAAAACCATAAATCAATGCCAAAGCAAATACCTTTTTCCCTTAAATCAAAATGTGCCGTCTTTAGGTGCAACACCCAATTCTCAGCTCAAGGCACATATAATGTAATTATCAGCATATCCCAAACAAATTAAGACCAGTGCTAACAATACATGTTAATTCAACAGTCTCTATTCCAAATAGAAACAACGGAGAAGTTAGCCAGTCCTCAAATCAATGTCAAATAAGACAAGATTCACATGAAGAGCAAACACTGATATATGGCTATATGGCGATGCAGCCAATAGTTTTGGCAGCGTAATGCACAATGGCCTTCATCCAATTGCTAGTCCAAATTAGAGTAGAGCCACTGAAGCAGCTGTTGAATGCTAAGTTAAAACTTAGATGAATCTCACAAATGTGACTGATCTATGCTAGTTTGGGCTACCAATTGGGTTAAAGCCATAGGATTGCTCACTACTAGGAACATCCACAAACACACCACTCAGAATGCTGGTGGACCTTTCTCATGCAGCACTCCAGGACCATTTCCCCTACTACATTTTGCCCTATTTTTCCTAAGCCTTTGGATTGGTTTTTCTTTTTCCCAGCACCTAAAGACAGAACCAGCACTGATTGTCTTCTCCTATTCAGACAACAGGAGTGTCACTGGATCAAAAGTCTCCCACTAATGGAAGGAGATCATCATTAGCTTGATACTTTTGCCAGATCCAATCCATCAGTTCTTTAGTTAGATGCTTTAGTTTAGCCTTTTTTTTCCTAATGAGCTAAAAAAAATTCCATGCTGATTGTAACGAGGAAATAACAGTGAAAGCCTTTATGCTGACCACGTGTTCTAAACTGGACCCGTCTGAAAAGTAAATAGGTCAACTGGCCTTTAGTGCTTTTAATTCAGAATTACCTGCTAAGTGGCCTGCTCATCTGTGATGGCTTTTTATACGCTTGTGTTTCTTGTTTATATTTTTTGGGGGGTTACCCTCACAGCTTAGCTAAAGAATCCATTCTGATCTGAAAAAGAAAACAAGACCAGAAGGTTGTTGTGGGTTTTTTGGGATCTTTGGCCATGTTCTGAAGGTTGTTCTTCCTAACGTTTCGCCAGTCTCTGTGGCCGGCATCTTCAGAGGACAGCACTCTGTGCTCTGGTGTAGTTGGCTTGGGAGTGCAGTATTTATGGCTGTGAGATAGGCTTTTGTCTTTTTCTGTACATGGGTGATTAGTGTGTATTGTACCAGAAGGCCTTTTTCCAGATGTTTTATTTCCCCCAACATTTTCCATTATGTGTTGGCTGTCCCCCTTTCATTACCATTGAAATGTCGAATGATGCTAGGCAGAAGGCACTGAATTTGGGGACTCAAAATGGTGGCCTACTTAACATCACAACATCTGTTCTTGCCACTTGTACTGGCCAGACAGGGAGTTCACAAGCCATAAATCTACCACTTTATGCTGGGGCAAGTTTTCAACCTCCAGCAGTGCATAGCACTTGCACCTGGAACAAGCCTGATCTTAAAAGAACACTTTACGTTTACTCAGTGCTTTGCAAGTACAGGAACATGGGCTCTGTGGCTCCATAGAACTCATAACAGCCCAGTTAATTAGGACTTCTCAAGGAGTTGGTCAATAGCCATTACCACTCCTCTGGATTTAGCCAAACCCTGCTGATCCAAGAGACCAATCCTTAGTGATGAGTTTTATAATTATTTTTATTAAGAAAATATAGTTTCATAGAAACAGTTTGTTTTTGCTCAAGTTTTAGCATAAAGACGTGTTCAAGGGATTACCATAGTTAAATACAACAACTAATTCCCATTAAAATAATAAACACTAAAACTGGGCTAAAGTGGGCTAGCGCCACCTCCTTCTTCTCTTACTACATTCTTTTTCCTTCAAGCTACATAACACAAACCATCAAGAACCAATCTCAGGCAAAAGTTCTCTTCCACACCATGATCTCCTCCTTCTCAAACATAACTCATCGTCCATTTTTCTACATTCCTGGGACCTCCTTCTTCATGACTGCAAACCAATTAATTCAAGGAGGCGTAACTGTCCGATCCGCCTACAATTTTCATGGAGATGCAGGTGGTTTATCTCCATTCCAATTAGAAAAGAATTTGTTGTTTCTTTGCAATCGGCCTCCTTGTCCTTGCATCCTTATCAGGTTTCACACTATACTAGCCTGGCTGTAAATTAAGAAAAACAACCTCTCTGCCTTTCTCATATTCTCATTTCTTCAACTCCTTTCACTTTTAAAACCTAACAGACTCCATTTTCTTTCCTCCTCATTGACTACAAGTCCCACTCTCCTTTAATCTCAGACTACAAGTCCCACTCTCCATCAATCTCATGAGAGGTATGTACAGTATATGCATGCAATTTTCATGTTCACGTGTGAATGAGGATGTATAGTAACACAGCACATTCCTTTTTTGGGGGGATGCATTTGCTAGGCTAAATATGAGCAACATTCGTGATTATGACTTCTGCCACGCGAAAATTGTTTTAGACTTTGAATGGTCGCCTTGCTGCTATCAGTTACAACAGGCTCCATGGCAAATATTGGTGTGTGGGTTGAGACTTTGCAGAATAAAATTTCCAGTTTGAAGCATCAACTGAAGGGTGGCTAATGTCAATAAAAATGTACTTATTGGAGAGGGGGAGGAAAAACCCACAGAGAATGACAAGCTTTTCAGCACTAGCAGTCAATTTGTGCTTGAAGGTGGAAAGCAAAAAGCTGAAAGAGGCATGAAATCTACTTTGCATGTGTTTTCTTATGAAAATATAGGTCTTCAGAATCCACAGACTGAATTTTATTGAATAACCCCACTTTAGTCCCACATCTTCTTTCAAATAAGACCCGAATGGCATAAAGATTTGCCAGAGGTTGTGAATACCACTTTAACTGTGTAATCATTTCCAGGTATACTCAGAAGCAATTCTCAGTGAAATAAATAAGGTTTAGTCCCAGGTAAATGGGCATGGGATTGCAGTCTTTTAAAAACAAAAAACAAAACACAGACTAATAATGGCTAAGTAAGTCACAACAAGAGTAAGCCCATTGAATCAGTGGGACTTATAAGGAAATAAACATTGACATCCTGGGCGTCAGTAAACTAAAATAGACGGGAATGGGTGAATTCATTTCAGACAATTATCATATCTACTATTTTGGGGAAGAATCCCATAGACGAAATGGAGTAGCCCTTATAGTCAAAGATGGAGAAGCTCTATAGAGTCAGCAAAAACAAGACCTAGAGCTCTGATCATCAGCTTCTTATAGCAAAACTCAAGCTTAAACTGAAGAAAGTAGAAAAAAACCACTGGGCTAGTCAGGTATAATCTAAACCAAATCCCTTTTGAATGCACGGTGGAAGTGAAGAACAGATTTAAGGAACTAGATTTGGTGGACAGAGTGCCTGAAGAACTATGGATGGAAGGGAAGATATGGAGGCAGTGAAAGATTTTACTTTCTTGGGTTCCATGATCACTGCAGAAGGTGACAGCAGCCACAAAATTATAAGACTCCTGCTTCTTGGGAGGAAAGCAATGACAAACCTCGACAGCATCTTAAAAAGCAGAGACATCACCTTGCTGACAAAGGTCCGCATAGACAAAGCTATGGTTTTTCCAGTAGCAATGTATGGAAGTGAGAAGAAGGCTGACCACCGAAGAATTGATGCTTTTGAATTGT
This sequence comes from Pogona vitticeps, assembly GCF_051106095.1. Lineage (NCBI taxonomy): Eukaryota > Metazoa > Chordata > Lepidosauria > Squamata > Agamidae > Pogona > Pogona vitticeps. The sequence goes on along the minus strand of NC_135783.1, from coordinate 227,466,250 downwards.
GGTGCTAGAGGAGACTCTTGAGAGTCCCCTGGACTGCAAGGAGAACAAACCTATCCATTCTGAAGGAAATCAATCCTGAGTGTTCACTGGCAGGACTGATCCTGAAGCTGAGGCTCTAATACTTTGGCCATCTCATGAGAAGAGAAGACTCCCTGGAAAAGACTCTGATGTTGGGAAAGTGTGAGGGCAAGAGGAGAAGGGGACGATTGAGGACGAGATGGTTGGACAGTGACATCGAAGCTACCAACATGAATTTGACCAAACTCTGGAAGACAGTGGAAGACAGGAGGGTCTGGCTTGCCCTGGTCCATGCGGTCACGAAGAGTTGGATATGACTTAATGACTAAACAACAATAAATAAGGGAATTGACTTCGCAAACCTCCACTGATTATAGTTGTAATTTATTACTGGATTTTAGTGACTGAATTCCACATTCAGCACTTTCTGTTTGATGACGTCTTGCCAGTTTACTTCTGCAAATATTAATACTAATACTGACAACAACAATGATGAGGAGAGCAGCAATGATGAGGTTAAGGATCAACAGCAACAACAGCAACAGCAGCAGCAGCAGCAACGACAATGACAATAACAACAACAACACAAAAAAACAAGAACAACAACAAGAACAACAAGAACAACAAGAACAAGAACAAGAACAAGAACAACAAGAACAAGAACAAGAACAAGAACAAGAACAAGAACAACAAGTACAAGAACAAGAACAAGAACAAGAACAAGAACAAGAACAAGAACAACAACAAGAACAACAAGAACAACAACAAGAACAACAAGAACAAGAACAAGAACAAGAACAAGAACAACAACAACAACAACAACAACAACAATAATAATAATAATAATAATAATAATAATAATAATAATAATAATAATAATAATAATAATAATAATAATAATAATAATAATAATAATAATAATAATAATAATAATAATAATAATAATGTGTGTGCCTTCACATCAGTTCTGACATATGGTAACCATTTTCAAGGCTTTCTGGTTAGACAGTACTTAGAAGTGGCTTTACCACTCTATTCTTCTGGGAGCATCCTGGGACTGTGCAGCTTGCCCAAGGCTACACAGGCTGTCTGTTCTGGAATGCACAGTGGGGAACCGAATTTCCAACCTCTGGCTCTACAACCAGAAACCTAATTTATTCAGCCAATACCTCAGATTTACTTAACTGAGTATAATGGTACTAGTATTAATGATAGATTTAAACCTTTAAAAAGCCTCCAGTATGAATATGGGATACTGTGCGTCAGTATCCAAGATTCAAAACACCAGGAAATGGCATAATATTGCTGTACAACATTGTGCCCATATTGCCAAGCTTTACACAGCAAAGGGCACCTGATTGTTGACAACACCAATGGCAACAGTCAAGATGGTCTACAGCAGCGGTCCCCAACATTTTGGGACCACGGACCCCGTGGGTGGGCGGGGGCACCCTTGTGCTCATAGGTGGGTGTGTCACACTTGTGGGTGGGTGTGTTGTGCCTGTGGAGGAGCGTGTTGCATTTGCAGAGGGGCGTGTTGCACTTGTGCACATGCGTATGAGCACAACACGCCCCTCCGCAAGCACAACATGCCGCTCCGCAAGCACAACATGCCCACCTGCAACAACATGCCCACTGTGTGTGTGTAGGGGGAGGTGGAGATCCATCTCCACTGCCCAGTTCCAGGAAGCCCACGGACTGGCACTGGGCCACAGACCGGGGATTGGGGACCCCTGGGATACCCTCTTCTGCTCACTACCATTCACACTTGTTGAAAAACAGTCCTGACAATTGCTTTGTGTTTGGGTGAGAAGTGGTTAATTGATGAAAAGTAGGAGTCAGCTTCTGGGATTTTCCCTTACTTGGTGTCACTGGACTTGTAATGCAGAAATACTTTGAATATGCTTTACAAAACTGTCTGCTAATTACCTGGAAATATATGGCAACATGTCCTTTTCTGGTGCACTGTCACTCCATTACTTTCTTTAAAGCAAGCCTAGTTTGTTTGGAGTTTTATTTTTGACTCTTCAAAAAAAAAAATACCCCATATTTTGAATGTTTCTGTGACCTTTCATTGGCCTCCAAACATCTCTCTCCACAAAGCTGCAAATCTGTTATCTACTTTGTGGTGGTAAGTCTGTTCCACACTTGCTCAGTCTTATTACAAAGTAGGTTCATCTCCCCCCCACTTTTTGAAAAGCCTTTTTTGAGGGTCAGTCAGTATTTTCAGCCCCTGAGGCATGTATTCTTTCTGGATTTAAAAAAAGTGAGTAGGACTAAGCATTCTCTTTCAGGATAAGCAAGATTGGTCTTTTCAATTTATCTGACCTGTTTTAAATCTTTTAGGGTCACTTGTTTCTGCACGGGGAGGAGGGTAAAACAGTTTTACTTTTTTAAAAATCATAACTTAAAAACCCTTGCCCAAATTTCCCCAAATATGGCACATAGCAAGAGCAGACTGTCTCCTACAATTTTGCCAAATTTAATGTTGATGAGAAGTCCAGTTTCAAAGTTTCTGAAATTTTGAATATTTTTCGTTTGAACTTTCCCCATTTTTTGAACTGCCTTGTAGAATGTTGATTTGCTCTGTGGCACAATAGCTTAGCCGCACTACCATGAAGCTATAATAAACCATGGAGTTAGCCTCCTTCTGTTTGAGGCTAGAGTCCATGGGGGCAGATATAACATGGTAGCAGCGAGTCAGCACCATGGACTGCTTCCAGTAGAGTAAACACTAGGCTGAGATCCAGGTAGTAGAATTACTGCTAAAAGTAATCACCCTCATCTTAGAACTGCAGAACCAGAAAGGAGCCTATGGATCATGTCTTTATAACATATTTTATACATATTTCTTATTGTTGCTCTATTTAAATGTGTCCAAAATAAATTTATTTTGATCACTATTTTTCATTTGCTTAAAAATCCTCCTTCTCCTCCTTCTCTTTTTAAAGCCTTTGGGAAAATGTTGGGCCTCCTATTAGTTTTCTCTCAAAAGTTCAGGAACCGTGGTTACCTTATGCAGCCCTAAATCATGTCTATGGCCACACATTTCCCTCAAATAGCCTCAAAGCATGAGAAATCTCCCTAATTAGACCCATTAAAGAGTATCAGCTATTCCTCCTCGTCACTAGAGTGCTATGTACTCTGTCTATCAGCTTTAGAGTTTTTAGGAAAGTATCTTATTGCCAAGGTTACATTCAGAACAGCCTGGGTCATTTTTAGCCATGCACTCAGCAGATGCGGAACACTTGACTAAGAGTGTTTGGCATGCAGTGTTAAAGAACTTGCTGCATAAGAATGATATCTAAAGTGCCCAGTGAAAATAGCCTGGCTTCTATAAACTGTGGTCAGAGAATACTCTCATGGGATGACAAACTTTAACTGTGTTACTGCCTAGATATATAATGACTTTAGGGAAAGGCCTTCCATCCAAGCGGTGTTCTTGCAGCATTTCAATCAGGTTGCTGCCCGTCTATGACAGTATTAACTAAGACCAACTCCCACATGCCCTTTTACTTATGAAAGATTCAGAAAGAAGTGGGGCAATTGGGATTTTATATAATAGAGTGGAACCATTGCATCAGCTGCTGAATGATAAGTCAACGTTTAAGCAAATTCTATTGATTTAGTGAGTCTACTCTAGCTATGATTAGAAATTCAACATAAGCCAGAATATTTTTACAGGGGATGAGAATGTCAGGGTGGCTCTACACCATGCTCTGATCTGTGCTGACTCATTATTTATAAGATTTTTTTTCTCTCTCTCTCTCCATGCCATGCCATGGAATTATTTTCTCTTAATAGTTTTTTTTTTTCCCACCAGGCATAATACAAAATGAAATCTTCATTGCCCCTCCAGTATTTCTCTAACTTCTAAGTTTTGGAAGTTTGCTAGTGAGTGCAATGGGGGAAAAAAAAAACACCTTTACACGTTGTAAAGGCAGACGTGCGGGTTTGAGTTACCACTCTATCCCTGAGCTACGCACAAGATTTGGAATCCCTGGTAGCACATTTGGCTGTGCAGTCAACTGTTAAATCCAAAGTGTGAGGGCACAGTTATAAAATCCCTATTGGTGCAAAACCTCTAATTCAATTCAAGCCATCTGACTGAGACCAAATATGGATGAAATTGTAACATTTAATTAATTAACCCTGAAATCTTACACATTCTTGCATAAGAGCAATTCCTACTGAATTCAGTAGGATGTGCTTCTGAATAAACATGCTTAAGAATTACTCTTTACATTTTCAACCCTATATTCACTTACCTATCTAGAATAAATCCCAATGAAGTGAGTGAGACTTAACCTTTGAATAGACAACAGAGGGGTGCATTGTGAATTAGGGTTGCATCCTCTGCTATCTAAATCATAACTATTGATTCCATGTTTTGTCCTTACAATCATATCTACAGAAGCTTCCTATACAGATGAGTGAACCCAAATGACCACATCCACCTCATACAGCCATACTTCTCGATTATTTTTTTAAGGAGAAAAAAAATTACTAGAACACATTCACCTCAGGGGCTTTCTTTTAATGGCCTTTGCAGAATGGAAAAATATTTCTGCTTCTGTGGTCCTTGGTAAATAGCTTTCCAGTTGATTGTAGAATGTTTCTCCCAAATAGAAGCATTATACTCTTTTGCTCCCTGTTAACTTTGTTTCCAGCTTTACGCAATTAATTAGGGAAGTGTTCAGAGACCTCCATTTTACACCACTTAGTTAATAAGGAATGAATGTTTAATGGCTGCTCCTTTCAGACTATTTAATTTAACGGGAGAATGTGCAAGAAAAGGAAGTAAGAGGGATCAATTTAAACATGTAGCAACCTGCAACAGAAAAGCAACAATGTTGAGGGAAATAGCATATGTATTCATTTATTATTCAAATGCACCACAGTTCCCATATTGAGAGTTTCAATTTTGTACAAAAACAAGACATGTAATTTATTAGGTCAAACAGGTCTTCCATCTACCAAAAATTGAATATATATACTAAATTAAATTAAATACACTCTATCTGAAAACTGTATAAACACTGTGCTCCTTCCAAAAGTTGAATATAGCAGGTTTTGACTGACCCAATAATGCCTTTCAGGGCAAGATGTGAAACACATCCACATAACGAGTTGGATATCACCATCCACACATGGTAAACCACTGCAGAAAATAATGACCGAATAAAAGTGTCATGGAGAGTATTCAGTTTTTCAGGTGTTGCTTTTTATTGAACCAAAAGCCAGTTTTTATAGTTCTGATCCTGAATTGGTTTTTACTGCTGAAAGCACCTGCGGAGTCAAGGTCTTCTAAGGGACACTCTCCCAGCAGATGTGAAGGGGATTCATTTCCTCTGAAGTGTTTTGTCCCCTAAAAATCTGCTCCAGAAGAATGATAGAATGTTTGGAATAGGAAGAAAGATGTATTATAGGTAAAAGGAAAAAATAAGCAAATAATCTTCCTCACATCTTCTGGGGGGGGGGGTCATCTGTGTGATATTTTTCCATTCCTCCATGCTTATTTAGGATCCACCCTATGCATGCAGCAAGATACCTAAACTATTGATCTATTGGTATTTAAAGGTTGTGCTGATTGAATGAACAGATCAATAGTTTAGGTATCTTGCTGTAGAGCCAGCAGATGGCTGAGTGAAATTGCCCACGGTGTCTCCTGTATGTAGAGCCAGCCTGTGTGGCCTTGAGCAAGCTGCACAGTCCCAGATGTTCCTCCAAAGAAGGGAATGGCAAATCACTTCTGAGTATTTTCTACCTGGAGATACTCAGGTAACAATAATAAAGAATTATTGTTATGCTTTGCATCCAGTTTGCTTTCTCACCATTTTGGCGACTCGTCCCACTTTAAGAAGCACAAAGTTGCCCCCATGAAGCGACAAATAACATATATTTGTCAATTTATTGGACAGTTATTTTTTAAAAAAACCCGCACGCCCCCACTGCCACACACACCTGCTGCCCCCACCACCCCATTTCCTTAGTCTGCCTTAAGGGAATCCAGGCTGCCCTTTGCAAAGATGGCATCTGCGGCTTCCCTACCCTAAATGAAGTCACAGCCACCATCTTTGCAAAGGGTAGCCAGTTTCCCTTTTTACACGCCATGGCTGAGGAGGCCTGATGGAGACCTCGGTAGCAGCAGCAACAATTATGGTAAGGGGGTGTCAGCGGGGGTAGGGGTAGAAGGGCTAAGGTAGGGAGAGGAAGGGGGTGGAGGGGTAAACTGTGGGGGTAGGTAGCTGCCTATCGGCCACCAATCAACTAATCAGCGGGCCGGTAGGCAGAATGGAAAAGCAATAGGATGGCGCTTTTTCCCCCATATGGGGATGAATAAAAAAGGGGAAATATTTGTCAATCCGTATTTGTCAGGACTTAACATTTGATGAATATGGATCGGCGAATATTTGACAAATCGGCTATATTTGTGGGGAAAAAAACAATCTGTTTTTATATTTGTCCCCATCTCTACTTAGGAAGCTCTGAAAGTGTCAGTAATGAAAACCAGATGGTGGCAGCATTTGAAGATCATAAAATGTCTTTAAAACTTAACATTGGATATTTGATCAGCTGGCTTCCAGAGGAAATGAATGATAGAAAGAGGAATGGAATGATTGTTTGGCTTTTCTTTCTAAATCACCTATGCCTGCAGCAGACTGTTTCTGTCTGAGGCCTCTCATTTGGACCAGATTCAACCAGCTCCTCATGTGCCCAGTGACAGGGCAGCTGAGATATGGAGCTGAGTGAAAAGATTTTGATATCCTGAACTAACTGAAGTTTGGACATCTTTTTAACCTACTCATTCTGGATACTGTGGCAAAATCACTGTGATCCATGGTACTGTAAGCTGCTGATTCGTCCAGTAGAAGGAACAGGTCCTTCAAGACTCCTTGGTGCAAAGTCACTAAAATCACTGTGGTTGCTTTTGTCCAACAAAGAGGCATCAGTCTGGACTGAAATGGAACCTCAAGTCCATGTCCTGCAAAATGAAGTGAATTTGAGAGGTCACGACATTACCATATCTTATTTTCATCTTTTGGTTGCTCAGATAATTTAAAAGTTCTTAGTTTTCAGTGGAAGTACACCTATATATTTATCAGATGTGCTCTTGTGGGAAGGTTACTCTGCCGTACAAAGATTGTGTGTGTTATGTGCCATCAAAGCAGGACTAACTTATATTGACCTTAATAGTGCTTTCAAGGTAAGTGAGGTATTTGAGTGGTTTTACCAATTACATGCAAACACAGATAGAGGGATGTTTGTGTTGGATGGTCAAGCAATCTAGATGTAAATTTCAAAGGGGAAGGGCCTACAACACAAACTAACTTGTTTGCTTGTTTGTTTACATACTGACCAATTAGAGAGTTTGTTGTTGTGGGGCTAGGGTAGCTCCACCCCTGTTTCCGGCCCTCCTGGCCATGAGGTGATTCAACCACCATTGTTGGTGAGCATTCCTGCACACGCCTTTCACCTGGAAAGATGTAAAGGTTCCATGCCGGCCCACTGAGCCTGGAGACCTCTCCAGCCACGTGGGGCCAGACCAGAAGAACATTGTATTCGCTATTTTTATTCCTGTATCTACCTGAAACCTTCTAAATGCTTATCTTCGTGAGTACAATATAGATTTCTTTCTTTTATACAAAAAGGCCTCCTGAGTATTATTCTTAAGTGCTAGTGTTTGGTGAGGGGCGGGTACAAAGGGAAACTTCTAGCTAAATTCTGCCTGAATCGGCTGGCACTTCTGCTGTGCATTTGTACTGGAATTCAGTACAGTACCAAAACTCTCAACAGGTTATGTGGCCCAGAGAGTGACTAAACAGCCAGCAAAAAGGAAAAGATTAGCTAAGAAGTATTTTTCGGGCGTTTGTTGTTTTCCAAGTGTATATTGCATTTCTTTTTCTCCCCCCCCCCAATATACCAAACTAGCTGAAGAGAGTTTGCTATTGTTTGCTTGTTGATTTTGTGCTGAAAAGGAGGCAGGAATGGCAGAAAAGAAGGAAGTTAAATTGCCAGCCTTAACCTCAGTTAATTTTGTAAGATGGAAACAAAGACTATTACTGGAATTTAAGGGCATGGAGCTCAATGATTGCTTAAATTCAGACAAACCAGAAGAAAGCAAAGCTAAAGTAGAATGGGAAAAGAAAGATATAACTGCACAAACAATAATTTTTCGCAACCTAACTGATGAACAATTGGCCTATGTTGCAAATTGTGAAACAGCAAAAGAAATGCTTAAAAATCTGGAGGAATCTTTTGGGATTGCAAGCCATCAAACTGAGGCAGCATTAATTAAGGATTTAACCAGGATCCACTTAAATAATAAGAAGGATTGTGAAAAACACATATCTGAATTTTTAAATATTACAGATAATCTGATTGCATCTGGTCATCAAATGCCTGATAGGATGAAAAGGGGATTTCTGCTAGCATCCCTAGGAGAACGTTTTGATGCTTTTGCCTCAGTTGTAAATGCACAACAGTTGTCTTTTGATGCCAGTGTTAAGGCTCTGAGAGATGAATGCAGAAACCAGGCAGGAGGCTATTTCAGTTCCCAAGAGGCAAGTGGATCAAATTACCTGATTCAAAACAGGAGCCATAGAAAGGCTCCGCCCCACGACCAATCACGTATCAGCTGCTGGTCTTGTGGGAGGAGAGGACATAAATCAAGGGACTGTGACGCCCACAAGGAGGCTCCAGCCAATGGGAGCTCTCACCAAGTTGAACAAAGAGCTAGCAAAGGCAAGAATGCAGCTTCTGGTCACAAGAGGGACAGAGCTACAGAAAGGCCAAAGAAAGAAACTAAACAGAGTGCATTTATAGCTTATGAAGTTACACCGAGCTACCAGAGAAATAGAGGCTCATGGATTATTGACAGTGGATGTTCACAGCATGCTACTCATGACAAAACATGTTTTAAAACTTTTGATTCATCAGCCAATGGGCAAATTAAGGTGGCTGATGGGAACTGTGTGGAGGTGCAAGGCAAGGGGTCTGGAACTTTGATGTGTCTAACACCAAATGCAGTCTATGAAACTACTGTAAGTGACGTGGTCTATGTTCCCAACCTTGACTGCAATATGCTCAGTGTGTCAAGCCTCGCGAAAAAGGGTTTTGATGTACATTTTTATGGTGAAAAATGCACAGTTGAAAAGGACAATGAAATATATTTGGAAGCTTATGAATCTAATGGCATATATAAAGTCAGTCTCTTAGATGAACAGGTGCAGATCAACACAGCGCAGACGGTGCAAGAAGAAGTGAGCAGCCTGGACCTGTGGCATCGCAGATTTGCTCATAGAGACACAAGTGCAATCCTGGAACTGCACAAAAGGAACCTGGTCAAAGGACTTGAGGTAAAGCCACATGACAGTAACAAGACATCCAGGTGCGTAAGTTGCCTTACAGAAAAAGGGGTCAGATCCTCATTTCATTCAAGTACTGAACAAAGAAGCACAAAAGTGTTAGACTTGATTCACACTGACTTATGTGGACCAATTAAGGTACCATCGATGGGAGGCAACAGATATATTCTAATTTTTCTGGATGATTTTTCAAGGTACTGTGTCACCTACCTACTGAAGGACAAGAGTGAAACCCACAACCTTCTGAGGAAATACGTGGCCATGGTGAGCAACAAATTTGAAAGAAAACCTAAGGCATTTAAGTCAGATAATGGTGGGGAGTACATTTCAAACCACACACAGACATTCTTTGAGGAACAAGGTATCCTACACAGAAGGACTGTTCCATACACACCAGAACAAAATGGAGTAGCTGAGAGAAAACTAAGGTCTCTTCTGGAGATGACTAGATGCATGCTTGCAGATGCGGAGCTACCCACCAGGCTGTGGGATAAAGGTATTATAACTGCCACGTACCTTCAGAACAGACTACCAACAAAAGCTACCACAAAAACACCATTTGAACTTTGGCATGGTAGAGTCCCAAACATCTCACACATTAGAGTTTTTGGAAGCATTGCATACTCTTACATTCCCAAAGAGAAAAGGCATAAGTTGGACTCTAGAACTGAACAAACAATTCTTATTGGGTATGCTTCAGGTGTCAAGGGTTACAGAGTCATGAATCTGAGAACTGGTGAGGTCAGTACAAGGCACATGGTTCACTTTGATGAACAAAGGAAGGCTGACAAGAGAGGGACTGTGCTAGACAACTCTGATGAACAGAATCAATACAGCCAACCTCTCCTAGACATACCTATCCCAGTGCCCTCACAAAACGAACCAGAGGAAGAGGAAGATGAGGATGAGATGAAGAATGAGAGCACTACACCAACAGAAGGGGATACGGATGGAGCAGTTGACAACTCTGCAGAACCAGAGGATGGCACCACGCTGCCAGAGGTTCCAGAACCAGAGGTCAGACGCTCATCACGATCCAACAGAGGTGTGCCGCCGCTTCGCCTGTCCTACCTTGCAAGGTCGTCGCAGACAGACGAGCCAGCGACCTGGGAAGAAGTTGAACAAATGCCAGCACAAGAGGGCGCCAAATGGAAACAAGCTGCGAAAGAAGAGATAGAAGCCCTACACAAGAATGAAACATGGACATTGACAAAGTTACCAGCAGGAAAGAAAGCAATTGGATGCAAATTGGTATTCAAAGAGAAAAAGGGAGCAGATGGACAAGTGGAACGCTACAAAGCAAGATTAGTTGCCAAAGGATTTCTACAAAAGTATGGAGAAGACTTTGATGAAACCTTTGCTCCAGTTGTGAAACACAGCACTATAAGAATGCTCCTGAGTATTGCAGCATCCAGACAGATGCTAGTCAAGCATCTAGATGTCAAACTGCATTTCTTCATGGCGAAATTGAAGAAGACCTCTACATGCGACAACCACCAGGCTTCATTGACAAGAAGCACCCCGACTTTGTCTGCAAACTGAAGAAAGGCCTTTATGGACTGAAACAGGCAGCCAGAGCCTGGAATGAGAAGTTGAACAAAATGCTACTTCAGCAAGGCTTCACGCAAGGAAGAGCAGATCAGTGCCTGTATACTAGGAACAGGAATGGACACTACACATATATTCTAGCCTATGTTGATGACCCATGAAGAAGGGGAGTACAGAGGTATAGTACAGAATCTGAGCAAAGAGGTAGAAATAAAGGAGTTGGGAAATGCGACATATTATTTGGGTATTCAAATTGAGAAAGCAGCAGATGGCTCATATTTATTGAGTCAGAAACAAAAGATACTTGAACTGTTAGATATGCTAGGTATGCAGGATGCCCATGGTGCTGCTACACCAATGACTACAGATTTTTACAAAAGTAAAGAGAAAGGAGAACCTTTGCCCGACAATAACCAGTATAGAGCAGCTATAGGGAAGCTCTTATACTTGACAACTACTGCAAGACCTGATATTGCCACTGCAGTAGGAATATTGAGCAGAAAAGTCAGCTCACCGACACAGAGTGATTGGACAGCAGTAAAAAGAGTAGTTAGATACTTGAAAGGGACCATGGACTTTAAGCTAAGACTGCCAGCTAGTGACACTCCAAAACTTGGAATGGTAGATTTGGACTGGGCTGAGGATCCAGAAGATCATAAATCCACTAGTGGTTTCCTCTTTATGTATGGGGATGGTCCTATCTCATGGGGCAGTCGTAAACAGGATGTTGTAGCTTTGTCTTCCACAGAAGCAGAGTTCATTGCAGCGGCAGAAGCATGCAGAGAACTGCTATGGCTGGAGAAGCTGCTGACGGACTTCGAGATAGAAGGAGGAACACCGTTCCAGATGATGGAAGACAATCAAAGCTGCATTAAATTGGCACACAGAGAGAAGGGGAATGCTCGCAACAAGCACATTAGTGTGAGACATGAGCTAGCGCGAGACCTGGTCCAGAGGGGTACCATTCAGATGACCTACTGTCCATCCACGGAGATGACAGCAGACATCCTGACCAAACCTCTACCAAGAGATCACTTCCAGAACCTGTGAAGCTTGATGGGACTTGTTGAAATTTAGCATGCTAGATTGAGAAGGGGTGTTGGATGGTCAAGCAATCTAGATGTAAATTTCAAAGGGGAAGGGCCTACAACACAAACTAACTTGTTTGCTTGTTTGTTTACATACTGACCAATTAGAGAGTTTGTTGTTGTGGGGCTAGGGTAGCTCCACCCCTGTTTCCGGCCCTCCTGGCCATGAGGTGATTCAACCACCATTGTTGGTGAGCATTCCTGCACACGCCTTTCACCTGGAAAGATGTAAAGGTTCCATGCCGGCCCACTGAGCCTGGAGACCTCTCCAGCCACGTGGGGCCAGACCAGAAGAACATTGTATTCGCTATTTTTATTCCTGTATCTACCTGAAACCTTCTAAATGCTTATCTTCGTGAGTACAATATAGATTTCTTTCTTTTATACAAAAAGGCCTCCTGAGTGTTATTCTTAAGTGCTAGTGTTTGGTGAGGGGCGGGTACAAAGGGAAACTTCTAGCTAAATTCTGTCTGAATCGGCTGGCACTTCTGCTGTGCATTTGTACTGGAATTCAGTACAGTACCAAAACTCTCAACAGTTTGGAAGGGAGAGTTTCCATGGCCAAATTGGGGATCCAGCCAGGTCTCCTGAGTCCTAGTCCATCACTCTATTCACTACACCACATTAAAGATTAAATAAACTACTTTTGTCAGCCTATATATATATTGAATTTACATATAGTTAGACACTGAATGAAAACTAGTAGTAAGCTGCAACTAGAGTAAGCCTAATGAATAAAGAAAACATACACCAACCAACCACTGATCCAATAGTCCTACACCAGTGGTAACTTACTATTGGATTTCAACCTTTCTGTTGGAAAAACACAGATTCACTAAAAGGAAAGTATAATACAATCTCAGGATGTTGTTGGATTGGGAACTGATAAGATTTGATAAGAGATACACAGCAGAAATTGTTATGCTGCTCGAGATCTTCTTTGTGTAATCTTCAAACGGCAAAAACAAAGACACTGGACACAGAGACGTTCCCTTCACCGAGAGTGTATTTACAAATATACATACGTTGCACCTCAGAACTGGCAATTCCACGATTCCAACAAAGTAACGTGCTGCTCCTCCATATATCAACCCAACGAATAGTAAGCACCTTGATTATGTAGTGTAGTCTGATGCAATAGTGACACAGCAGATTGAACTCTGCACATGTGAAACAGTGTCACATGACTTTCACTATGGCTAACTGCCAACCTGAGCGACTAAGCCTTTTCTCGTTTCCCACAAACCAGCAAGGCAATTTCATATTTCATTTTATACAAAATGCTGACAAAAACAGACTTATTCCTCCATAACATTGATTCACTGAAATCAATGGCACCCTAATTAGTATATGAGTAGCTTAAATCTCATTGGTCAGTGTCCTCTTGAGCTTCTACTGAATGGAAAGTCCTGCCAAGGTAGTAATATAGGATTGCACCACTTGTGCACGTACAAGCCAGGTTTTTTTTCAGAGAGATCACTGCTTGCACAATGGTAATGCTTTTGCAAGTAGTATAATCCCGTGTTACTATGCTCGTGGGAATATTCTGTTCATCAGAAGCTTGAGAAGATATTGTGCCCTGATTTCAGGTTGTCTTCTCTAATTATAATAGCTAATCTGGATCCAACACATCAGTTACAAAAACTAAGAAACTGCAGATGCAGAACTCCTATCTTTTGCTATGAATCATTTTGCTAACACCATGGCGTCACAGGTTGCTAATACTGTATATATCATGATAAATACATGGCCCTGTGCATTTTTCCCCAGCACAGTTTTGCCAAACACATCCTATGCATAGCACATTGAGTGGTGTTAACAAAATAACAAAATGAATTGTATGGCTGTGCTTAAGTTATACATCTGCTAACATCTCCCAGTATGAGATTTGCTGTTTTGCAAGAATTTGTTGAACTAAAATCAACTGTTCAAAATAATTCTAACGAGTTCCAGGCAACAATAAAAATTGGCCTTTCATAACACTTAAATATTTTGAAAATGCATATGGGGGTGATCATAGTCAATTAGATCAACTTCATAGTATTTCCAAGGGATATCTGCTGTATATAATCAATGCAGATTAGAAAATCCAAGGTTCTATTTTGTTGTTCTCATTTATCTTGACTCTATTCAGTCCTGAAGTTTTTAGTTAAGTGGGGAAGCACACTATAAACTAAAATCTAGCAAATATGAAGCATTGTTAACTTAAGTCATTGCAGTTCTGCAGAACAACAGTTCACCCTGTGAAATCTGCCACTCAAGGAAGAAATACGGGGGTTGTTTTCTCCCACATTTTGGGATGATATTTAAAGCAGTAATAACAGGGCCTCCATATCCAGCCATATTATAAATTAATACAGCAAGATTAACAAGCAACCATTAAAGTACTTGAAAATGTACCTATGTTTATGGGTTTAATAAGAATGATCCAAGAATGCTTTCTATAGACAGAATGCTATAAGAATGCCTTCATAGAATGTTTTCTATAAATTTTATAGAATTTAGAAAGCTAAAGTTTAGGGGCAGATGTTAAACTGCCTGGATTCTTCTTGAGTCCATTTTTTAAAAATGTATGTTCATATGCTGTTTGCTAACAGATTGGTGGAAATGCTGTTGTGCAGTGACGCAAATAGCAGAACTTTCAGACTTGAATTGCCATAAATTTAAAAATATCCACAGGCATTCTGTGTAAGGGAGGGAGCTTTTAGAATTCTAGGACCCCCAGTCCCAGAAGTAACTTAGAATACCCAGGTATACATCTGTGACTTTGAAAGGACATAACCAGGAGGCAAAAGATCTGTCTTTCTACTGCCTTTGTCTGCTTCATTTCATTTGCATCAGCTAAAAGGGTAGTTCAGTAAGATGCTCTCCCTATAGAGTCTAATGAGTAGTGAGAATACCCTTCCCAAGTAAAACTAAGGCAAATCTCAAGAAACAGTGGAAATGAGAAGGCACTCTCTTCCCAACCAATACAAGTGGAATGAAGCAAACAATGTTTGTGGAAAGACATCTCTTTTGTCTTCTGGTTTCTCCTCTCACAGTCCTAGAAGTCTGCGGGGGGATTCTAGGTCCTGGAATTCTGTCAGTCTCATCACTATTATCTGTTGTCTCCAAGTCACAAGACTCAGTACACAACAGGTAATGGCCATGGGGAGTTCGTAATGTACAGTCATTCGGGTCCAAAAGTTATGCCATTTGTGTAACTGCACAACAGGATTTCAGTTACTGCATATGTAACAGCATACAGATCAGCAATTTCACATTTTATCTCTTTCAGAAATTTCTAATGAATGCTATAGAGTCCTAGTGGTTTGTTAATTTGTGACTTGCCAATTAGTTCTACATTATCTTTGTTATACAGTATTTCACATAGCTCTTCAAATGCCTACACCTGAAAAAAAAGGTAATCACTTTCAACATTTCCCAATGAAAACTAGTACAAAAAATTACACTAGCCTCACCTCTCCTCTTTCAGTTGTCTTCTCACCCTTCTATTCAATCAACATAGTAAGATGTGCTGATGCAGAATTTAAACCAGTTCTGTATTTTCGAAAGTCATTCAAACTTGGTTATGCTTACAATTGCCACATTCACTTGAGTTTTAAATTAATTTGAGTCACACTTCTCCCATCTGAAATTTAATTTGCCTGTGATATAATATTTGCCAAGTGGCCTTCAGTCCCAAACACAGATGCCTATGGGAGTAATTCATTTTTAAAGGGACTTCATTAAGTCAATTGCATTTCTTCTCTGCATAAATATAGATTGCTGGGTGGGAGTTTCCACAAAAATTTGCAGATAGGAATACATGTAGGTTGGTCAGATCTCAGGGCGCAATTGAAGTCTCAGAGATTTGATTTGCTTCTCCAGGTCTCTAGGGAAGGTGAACAATCTCAGGGTGAGCAGCACTGAAGAAGGAGAGAGTTGCTTTTGGTGTCTGAGTAGCCTTATATTTTGGCATGTATCTCTACCATGTATCTCTGCCTTGCACCAACCAGCAAGATGGTGTTCAAATTGGTTCAAATGGCATGATGGGGCCAAATTAATGTACCCATTTTCTCCCTCCTTGGTCCCTTTCTCTCACTCTTAGATTTTTTGCATGCTAACATTGGGTCTCTCATGCCAATCAATGCCAACACTAAGCCAACAGTGTGATAGGACTGCAAAAATACAGCAAATGTTATTTTGGGCTCCATTAACATATGTTTAGTCTCCAGATCCTGTGAAGTACTAGTTCCTCTCTATCTGGAACTGGTTAGGCCTCATTTTGAGTACTGTGTCCAGTATTGGACACCACACTTTAAGAAGGATGCAGATTCAGATTCAGAGGAGGGCAACAAAGATAACCAAGGGACTAGAAATCAAGCCTTATGAGGAAAGTCTGAAAGAACTGGGTATGTTTAGCCTTCAGGGGAAAAAAAGACTGAAGGAAGATATGATAGTACTTTTCAAATACTTGAAAGATCATCATACAGAGGAGAGGCAAGATATGTTCTTAATCATCTTTGAGTGCAGGACACATAATAATGGGCTAAAGTTACAGGAAGCCAGATTATGGAATATCAGGGAAAACATCCTAACTTTTAGAGCAGTATGACAATGGAACAAATTACTTTCAGACATAGTGAGTGCTCTAGCACTAGATATATTTAAGAGAAAACTAGACAGCCATTTCTTTGATATACTTTAGTTTGGATTTCTGCATAGAGTAGGGGCTGGACTCAATGGCCCTTACCAACATGATTCTATGACTTAGAGCAAGGCAAGGAAGTTAGAACCAGAATCGCAACTCTTTAGATTGTCTGTTGCATTAGTATTAGCAGTAGTGGCACAAAGCCTGGGAGCAAAAGCCCCATACGATACTTACCTGCCCTTCCTCTGTGACATCACACAAATCTGCCCCAATTTCAAGTTTCGCTCGGTCCACTGGCGAGTCTCTTCATCAGCGCGGACCGCCATTATCCTTGTTCCCAGATAGCGCAAGACACATGGGACTTGTGAGATCAACAGGAAGGGAGGGGGAGGAGTGGATTATTTAAGGGAGGCTTATCCCTGTGGAGATCCTCTTCTCTTCTGGCAAACCCACCCACCCGTCCTATATTTACTAGTGTGAGTTTTACTGGTCGCCTTTTTGGGTCCGGATAGGAATTTTTGATCTGCATCCTGACTGGCTCTTGGAAGCAGGGATTTTTCACCTATCCCACACTGGTTAAGGGGTTTAGAGCATAGAGTTGAGCTTACTTGGTCACACAGGCAGGTAGCGTGGATGGAACAGGTTTCGGTGAGTCCCATAGCAATCATAGTAACGCATAGCTCATCTGATCTCCCAGCACTGCGGATCATGCGATTACAGTGCTGGGGGGGGGGGGGGGGAAGATGCGCTGGGGCTGCTCCTGGACCAACAGGCAACAATGAGGAGGGGGCTTGATGTCCAGGGTGGTCAAATTTGGGCCAGCCAGGCTCTTGCTGTCTTCATGACCACGGGAACATGGGGCTTGGGACTCGCCCATTATCTTGGTTAGGGGTTCATTGAGACCCCTCTGCAGAACCTGATTCGGCGATACCGCAGGACGCACCTTTTTATAGAAGGAATTAATGAATATTTAATAAAGTGTGGCCCATGTTTATTCCATAACATTTGTCTTGTGTCTTTATTCCGGAGTAGGGGGTAATGGCCCTGAAACCCTAAAGAATTGATTGCTGTTGATCTGACAAACCTAAAAAGCTAGCACATATGTACACAAGTTTTTATGATATCTGTTGGTTCTACAGTATACATTCAAAAAATGGTACATGTCAACAGAGAATCCCTTACATTGATGAATAATGTTTAAATTCCTCTAGCTCATGTATTGTTCTGCACTTAATACAGTTTTCTATATGTATGGTCTGTGCATGCTGGTATCAAGCCTGCCTCTTTATCTTTCTTTGAGTATTAGTCTGTAATCACTGGTAGGATCTTGGAAGCTATTTTGTGAGCTGTATAGGGTGATTCTGCATCTCTTATGCTTTTTTGAGTGCTTCCCACACACTGAAAAATAGCGAGCTTCACTCAGACACCTGGGGACCCATAGCCACCAGAGGCACATAGACAATTCAGCTACTTTTATGCGCTGCCTTTGGCAGAATCTGGTTTGTAGTCACAGTGCCAATGACATTCACTGCTTGAGGGGAAGCAACAAAGCTGCAGCTCTCTATCTCTATGGAGAAACATATGCTACTCTGTAGGAAACACTAGTGTCTCTATTCCAAGAGAAGTTGGAAGGATGCAGTTCAGAACAGAGCCTGCATTAATTGTGAGGGAGCTTAGAGAGAGCTTAGAGAGAGTGAAAGCTGGCCGGAATGCAACTGGCTTTTCATACCCCAAACCTGCTTGAAATGGAGTTGTTTTCTGTTATCCTTGGCCTTGTCAGAGACATAACAGCACAGCATACTTTCACCTCATGTTGAATTTTCCCAGTCATCTGTCACTACAAGAGGGGTGAGCACCTTTGGAGAGGCTGGGGGCCAGTTTTCAATCCACAAGAGACACTGTGGCCAGACTGTGCAAAAATCAAGACTACTGTAAGAAGTCCACTTCCAGCTTGTTTTCTCTGGGCTTCGTTTTCTTTGGTTTGGGATTTTAGGGGGATCGGCACACCATTTTATTGAGAAATGGCCATTCCTCCAGAAAGGGAAAGGGATATTTTCTCAGCATTTTCATTTTTAACGGGAAAGCATCTGAGGGACACAAAAATGGCATCAGGGGGCTGCATATGACTCCTGGGTCATATTTTGCCCATCGTCAACCTTAATGTGTTTTATCACATCAGGCAAAAAGAACATGCAGTGGGCCAAATGATAAGCCACATCAGCAAATGAAAGACATAACATGGAGGATATTTCAAAGATAAATGAGTTGGATCTCAGGTAAGAGTGTAAGTATACTGTATACACAACTGAGTTTGAGACTTTCGTGTTATAATGAAAGACTCAAGCCACAAAAGAGGTGTCTTCTGTAATTTGTGTACTTTCATTTATTGCTGAAATACAACTTTTAAAACAATGAATGATTCCTGATTAGAGAGCAGGGTATTCGTATATGAATACAAATCCCCGCACAGGTGACGTTAACGAGGGTTAATCCACTCACCGATCTGAACTTGCAGCTAAGCTTGTCCTCCCGCCTCCTGCCAGGAGTGGCAAGTGGATAGCGTGCTGCGGATCGATTGGTAGAATTGTGCAGTCCGTGCCCACATATGGGGCTGGACCCTCATTAACGGAGATATTTCATGTTCATATATGAATATGAATACCCACATCTCTACTCCTGATTACAAAAGAGGGATACATGAGCATGTCTTGTTTCATTCATCTTCTCTCCTTTACTCAATCTTCACGCTTTGTCACATCACTGGGGAAATTTTTTGTTATCCAATATAATCACAGGGGCTTCTGTCAGGTGCTCACCCCTCTTGTAGTGAGAGATGACTAGGAAAATCAGAATATCCAGGGGAAGATGGAATTTCGAAACTTCAAAAGGCCATAGATTGCATTGAACCCAGTGAGGAATGCTCTTTCTTTGCTTCAGTTTTTCCTTGTGGGTGGGATTGCTGTGTGCTGAGCTCCCGATGATCTCCATTTTGGATTTCTGCCTGCTTGCAAGCTTCTGTCTAGAATCAGTTCTTTGCTTTTTTTCCTGATTTGGGGGAGAATTCCCACCCCGTTTACCTGTACTTTTTTTGCTGCTGCCATCAGGCAGTCTGCCCCGACAGCATTTTTCCTTGGGATTCTTTTTTTTTAAAACCTGGTTTCTTTGAAGATATAATTCCCTTCTTTGGTCTTTTCCTTTCTTTTATTATTATTATTTTTTCTGCCTTCTGTCTGCTGGTTTTAAGGAATCTCCCCATAGTCTAGTCATGGGGTGGGGTGATTGTTATTTGTTTGTTTGTGTTTTTTTCATTTTTTATCTTTATGCCTTTACTTGCTTGCTTGCTTTTCTTGGTGTTTGATAGAAGGGTTTTGTATGTGGACTTTCTTTCATTTTTCTCCCCGCTTTTATTATTTTTCCTCTGTATTCTTTATTTGATTGACTTTTAAAAATCATTAGTTAGAGAATTCACAGTGTATTCTGTTAAAGGTATCTTTTTGGTGGCTGAGACTCCATGTCATCCAGTAAATTTCAACAGCAGTTGCACCTATACACAGCACACACATAAACTCTTCATACTGAGTGAGTAAGCCCTGGTGCCCACTGTGAATGGAGATAGATGGGGCCCCAGGCTATAAAGCCTCCTCACAGCCTCTCCTCCTCCAAAGCTGCTTGCCCCAAGATTGGCTTCCCAGTCTGGAGAACAAGCAAAGCCTAGCAATTGCCTGAGACATCTGGCAACACCTTGAGATGTTGCAACTCTATGCCGAAAGAAGGGTTTTTTTTTTCTCAAGTCCATCATATTTAAAATGTACTCTGAGTTGCATTCATCTGTTAGCATAGAGGAATACTCTTCGTATTTATTTGTTTGTTTGCTTAATGAAATATTATTGGTGAGTTAGCAAAACTATGACCAGCACTAGAAGAAGGAGATGCATCTTTTGTATTTGAATGGTAAGACATAGACACTATTGACTAATCATAGTTCAGGTCACACGCAATGCAAGCCTATACATGTCTGCTCAGAACTATGTTCAGTGGGATCTGCATCTGAGTAGATATAGAATATGGGCGGGACTGTTATTGCTGGCAGTAAAATCTAACAGCACAGCGGTTTGTCTCTCTCAAAGAGAGAATTTGTAGCTGGACTAGCCAAGAAAATACAAAAACTGTCCCAAAAATTTTTGAGATTGCTATTTTCAATGTCATTTTTTTAAATGAAACTTACACAAAAATTTACGGCAATCCAGTCTTAGAAGAAAATGTATAATCAGAATCCTGATAATGTTAGGAAAAAGTATTTAAAACAATAAATCAAACCTCAGACATGGCTGTTCTGCAAAACCAGCAGAAATTTATTTAAGACTATAATTATGAAATGACACATTGCTTCTTGTCTGATCTGGGCAAAGGCACCATCTGGTCAAAAGCACAGGTTCTTATACCCTGGTCCGAACATGTGTCCCATTTTAGACATCATTTCACTTACACATTTCCAATTATAAATTGGGACTTAGCAAAGTTACATATTTTAGTCAGTACATTTTGTGGTTTGGGTTAACCTCTGCTCAAGTTCCTCATTTTTGTAGTGGTTAATTTCTGGGGTTCATTTCCAGACTGTTACAAAAGTTTCTCAATAGCTTCTTGCTTAGAAGCTTCAATTTTGTAAGGGAAATCAAACTACAAATCCTATCTGCCTGTTATTAACATATTTCTTGATTAATAAAAATTATTTTCTGGCAAGCAATTGGATAAATGGGAAGGAAGACTACGGCAATTTGGCGACTGGTAATATAATAATTTTTCAAAGTGTAGATCTTGGCATTTGACTGTAATTAGTTCAAGCATCTGGATTTCCAATGTTCTACAGAACAATAATAAAGGAAGATATTGTAATACATGGTACAACAAGCTTCCATTTTCATGTTCATACTTACTGGAACATGCAATCTCTGATGATCCTGGTTTACAGAAATCAATGAAATGGATTAGTTGTGTGTCTACAATTGTTAGTTCAATGACTGTAAGAGTGCATTCATATATGGGTCTTCTCAGAAGTAAGCTTTCGGAAATTCATTGATCCTATCTCGAGGTAGAAGCATATGGAGTTACAGTATTTGCTTAACGAATATTTTCTGGATCGGGATTATAACTGGGTTAAATATCTGGTAACAGGTTCAGGCTGAAAAAAATGGGCAGTTTTAGAAGAAGCCTGGTTGGACAGCGCATGACAATGATGAATGCATTGATTGAGGCAACAAAAAGCAATTACGCCCTCTTGTATTTTATTTTGGCTTTCACCATACGTTTTGAAAACCTTTTTCACAGCCCTGAACATTTACATTCCAAACAATGGTATGTTCCAAAGCATACTGAAATCCAATCTTATCAGAGGAAGCAGTGATTTAATTTTTCCATGCACATTATTTTTAGGCTTTTAGCACAAATCTCAACAATGTAGGCATAACGTCTGATTTATCTGATATATTCACACATTATGCAAATTGTCTGATCATTAGCTCACACCTCTGTTGTCAGGTAACACTTTAGTAAATAATCGCAGAACAGATGGCATCCAGAGTAGAATGGAAGGAGAGAGAAACTGGAATACTGATCTAAAGGTCAATTACTGTCATGTCTAGGCCCAGTCTTCAGATTTCAGTAATAAACTGAATTTCAGTCAGTCCTTGGCATTTAGTTCTTAAAATGCTACATATGTTCTTAACATCTCTGCTCATTATTTTAAGTATGATAGAGCCCAATGGCTATGTTTTCACAGCAAAATATTCAATGAAATTTTTTGTAGGTCTTATGTGAAGTATGTTTAGATGCCCTAAATTATAAATGTTTGGAATGGTAAGTACAAATAGAAAGCTCTCCAAAAAATGCAACTTCAAACTTTAGGAAAAGCTATACATCACTGTCATTGTTGTCACCATCCTAACAATACACAGTGTTACTTTCTGACACATTGGTGTAATTTTTGCTATTTTTCAGATTCTGTCTGTGCCCAAAGAATGCTATTTTCCTAATGTAGAGGACAGAAGCTTTCCACCCACAAGTCAAATCTGGTCCATGAAGATTGCATATTCGGTCCATATCTCTTTTATCTCCAGACAGAGATCAGGGAGTTATTTAAAACTCTGGAACATTTCATGAGGAAATGAGATCTGGTTTGCAGGCTGGGAAGATTTTGCATGGAACAGAAGCTCTTGTTTGCAGTTAGGAAAGCTTGGGATGCAAATAGACTTTCCACTTCACCCATTAGGTGGCTTTGCGTGTGTGACAACTGCTGCACAATGGCATGGTTTGCATTTCACCCCACCTACGTTATTCAGACCCATTGCAGAAAGGTGGTCAGCGAGACCTTCTCAAATTAGAATGTGGCTCTGGACTGAGATGAAATCTCCACAGCAGGCAAAATAATTGGACAAATACTCATACTTTTATTTTTTTTTTCACCACTACACTCCGCTAGCTGAATCAGCAACTTTTTAATATTACATTTCTTCTTCTACAAAAGAATTAAATGTAAATACTTGTTAAGCAGCCTTTCCTGAATGACAAATGAGAACAGACTGGCAAACAAACCAGATATTGGATTCCAATGTGTGGTAGGCCAGAGAATATTGACTGCCTCTCTCATATATCAAACTTGCCAATGAGTATTCAGTTAGATTCACTGTAGAATCTGCCAGTAATTTTGACCTCTAAATCAAATATGAGCTGGGAGTGAATGACACTTGGTTACAGAAACCATACATAGTAGAAGGTTCCTAGACAACATACTGATAGACCAAGGGAAAGTGGTAGGGTATAGACACAAGTTTGTTTGTTTTTACTTGAAAGACATATATATAGGCAAATTATTTTGCTTTATGAGTAACTGAAACATTTGTTGAGCCGCTGTTCACTGTCAGACCTGAGGATTCCAGTGCTTATCCCAGAGCTATAATTGCAATTAATAATGAGCTTAAAGACCACCAGTAGTGAATAATTAGTTGGACTGTGTTACTTGGCCTGCGGTGTAGATGTTTGTATTTTTAGTGGGGGACTTTTAGTGGGTGGGGAGTGTTTGGGGAATTTTATGTGGGTGCATGTGTCTGGTCTCTGGGTGTCTGTGAATTTCGTTGTATGGGTATACTGCGTATATACTTACAATGACAATAAATTATTATTATTATTATTATTATTATTATTATTATTATTATTATTATTATTATTATTATTATTATTATTATTATTATTATTATTATTATTATTATCATCATCATCATCATCATCATCATCATCATCATCATCATCATCATCATCACAAAGCAACCCTCACCTGCGGCGGTCCGGCCGCCACACAGGTGCGAAAGAATCACACAGGACACAAAAATCAGGACCAAATGGGTTCCAGAGCCTAACAGTCAGCCATGGTGTATTGTGGCTTGAGGGGAGAAAAAGCTCCTGCCTGCACGCCTGTAGCCCTTCTTTTTTTTATTCAACACAAAATGTCCTCCCATACAGGGGTTATACAGCCAATCACCATACAGTATACAAACTTACATATCTTCTCACTGAGCATGCTCAGGGTAGTACAACATTACCATATATGGCATATAACATAAGTTCCCTAGCCTGCTGGTGTATGTAACTGCTTCACTTAAACATAATGGCGTACTCCCACATCTCCTCCGTTTTTATTTTAACTTAATTAGAAGTATTGCCAATTAAATCAATTTATATTCTGAGTCCAATGAATTACATTGAAGACATGGCGGATTTGATATAATTGCTACAGGGTTAAGGAGGAGGTAGGAGTAGCACGAGCAAAGCAATTACGAAATATATGAGTCAAGCTTGGAATACACTGTATGCAGCAACAAATCAACATAAGAACACAAACGACAATAACGAAGTACATAAGTAATTGTCAAAGCCATCCAAAACCGAATGATGGTATGAGTCCCAAAAGGGAAAATCTGATACCGAATTGAGAAATATCAGAGAAATGATCAGGAACATAAATGTAACAAGCATCACCAATCAAGACATAAACACTACCTTTACTAGCTAAGATAAAATTGAGATCTCATCGGTTTTGTAAGGCTACAGTGTGAAATTCTTTTTAAGTTTAACATTAACACGTTTCAAGGCACATATTGTGTCATTAAACATAACTTCTGTAAAGTTCGAAAGCTGTAAAAGATTATTACAGTTCCACTCCCCACCCATTAGACGGCCATGCAGGTAGGGGTACACTTTGTACAAGATCCATCAGAAAAGGAATTACTAGGTAAATGAACACATTGCAATCTCTTTCATGAAATAATTGTCCCTCATGAGGGTAACAGAAAACACTAATAACAACTATGAAACAGAGTACTATTATTTTTTCTCGGATCGCCATGGCCTAACGCAGCGAGCAGGAATCCAACGAGGTGTTCCGTCTACTTCTACTGCTGCGTATCCGCGTCCCCATGTAATGAGCTGGGCGGGACCATGCCACTGAGGGTCCGGTGGGATACGGTAGGAGACCAAAGGACGTGGAAGCTGCTCCTGTGTTCTAAAATGAACCTCAACAGGAGTCAGATTCCTATTATGAGGATAAAAAAGATGATTAAGAGCATACAATACTTTAGCAACACAAAAAGGTATATCGGCAACAGGAACATGTTTGTCATCCAACTGTTTAGAAAGCAAAGATTTGAAGGTTAAATGAGCACGTTCTACTATAGCTTGACCAGTAGAATTAAAGGGAATCCCATGAGTAAGCTTAATTCCCCAGTCTTTACAAAATGTTGAAAAGGCAGATGATACATATGCAGGTCCATTGTCAGTCTTGAGGGAAAGTGGTCGTCCCATAATGGCGAAACAACGGATGGTATGTTGTATCACATGACGATTAGTTTCTCCCTTAAGCGGTGTAGCCCAAATAAAACCAGAGAAGGTGTCCACAGTCAAATGGACCTTAGAAAAGGGAGAAAGCAAAGGAGCATGGGTAACATCCATCTGCCAAATTTCATTTGGTCCAGTTCCGCGTGGATTGACAGAATCAAAAGGAAGATTTAGAGGAGAGGTAACACAGGAAGAACAGGTAGAGACAATATCATGTGCTTGAGACATAGGAATGGTGAACTGTTTGTGAAGAGTCTTAGCTGATTGATGAAAAAATGAGTGGGAAAGAAGAGGGTCATCAAATAGCGAAAAGGCGACAGATACAGAGGAACGGAGAAGCGAGTCAGCCATTGCATTACCTTCAGCCAGAACACCAGGGAGTCCAGAGTGAGAACGTATATGAGTGACAAAGACAGAGGCAGTACGAGCATGGAGAAGAGCCTGCAGAGAGTCAAAGAGATTGTAAAGTTCTTGGTCCATAGTAGGAGATAAGTAAGAATGAGGAAGATGAAGCAAAAGACGATAAACATATTGAGTATCAACAACAAGATTAAACGGCTTTATGCAGAAGATGTTAAAAGCAAGAATAACAGCAGTTAGCTCAGAACGTTGAGCAGAGGAGCAAGAAGTAGTGTAGCGAGACTGCCATTTGCCTTCTTCATCTTTCCACGTAACGACTCCGCGGGACGGTGAGCCATCGGTGAAAACAGTAGTAGCATCTGGAATAGGACGATCTGCAAAAAAGGAACTAAGAGTATAAGAGACACAAGAGAGAAAGGTAAGCCGTCTATCCTTAGGAGGATTGGCTAGTACAGCACCATAGAAGCCTGCGAAAGCCACCTGAAAAGGAACAGAGGTTTGTAGGAGTCTTTCTACTTCTCCCGGGGAGAAAGGTAAGTAAAGTGACACAGGGTCTGTCCCAGTAAGTTGAAGAATGCGGGAGCGAGCCTTGGCAAGTAAGTCTGAAGTAGCTTCAATCAAACTGTAGATCTTCTTCGGTGGAGTGTGTGGAAGATGAAGCCATTCTACTATATAGACTTGATTCTGACCGGGAGAGTAGATAATTCCTGTTGGTAAAGCCGTATGAGATGAAGGTGGGAAAATAGAACAGGCAACACGCCAGTCTGTCTCTCATCTGGAGAGTGAAACCCCTGGGATTTTACGGGGCCTGGGGCCGGCCCCCTCTTGCCCGAGCCTCTTCGTTTTCCACTTGATGTTCGGTGGCAGTCATGAGCCGACTAACAAAGTCTGAATATGACTCAGTGGCTCCCTGTCGAATACGGGCAAAACCAAGGGATCCACCACCCTCGCGGGGGCTGGGAATCTTCGACCATGCCTTCTGAATAAGTTGTGGAATTTGCTGAATTGCCACATCTGTTAGAGTGAGTTGCTGAGTAACCGTTGCAAAATCACCAGTACCATTAAGCTGATCTTCAGCGATAAGCCGAACGGCGGCAATATTTGATTGTGCATTTCGGGCAGCCTGCCCTTCCGCTAAAAACTTGAATTCATCAAGGACAATGAGAGCCTGAGCAGGGGGTAGGGCAGACCTAACAAGCAATTTCCAGTCACCAGGTGTCAAGCTTAAGGCGGCTATGTTAGCGAGCAGTGCCTTAACAAAATAAGAGTGAGGACCATAGTCTCGAACAGCCTGCATAAAGTCTTTCACCAACTTTAATTGAAGCGGAGCGTAATGATCTGGCGTAGCAGGAATGCCCGCAACACCCGGGTTTTGATCATTCCCAGGCTGCCCTGGGATAGCTGGATTCCCCCGAATAATAGGAAATGCAGTGGCAGCGGCAACAGTAGAATGGTGAGAGTTTCCCGTCTCTACTAGAGCTGCAGCAATTGAACAAGCAATAGGAGAAGGTTGAAACAGCTTAGGAAGTGGCTTCTCATGAAATGGCTTGTCATGTTCATCCTCGGAGAACAAATTAAGGTCGTAAGAGTTCTTATTATCCCATTTTTCCAATCTCTGATCCAGTGGTTTAGGATGGATCTTCTCCAATGGTGGTTCATAAATCGGAGGAGGAGCTGAGGGAGTCGGTGCTGGTGGTAAAAGCACCGGCAGAACTAAATCACCACCAACTGCGCCAGTTTGCCATTGATTATTGAAGAGAATATTTTTAGGAGTGACATCCGCCAAGCAAGCTCGAATCTTGCACCAGGTAAAAAGAACCCGGAAAGGGAGCTGCGGATGATTCTGAAAAGTGGTTCCAACTTTTATCCATTTTTCCAAGTCCAAAGTGCCTTTTTCTGGTAACCAAGGGCAAAAACGCTTGAGAGCCTGAACTAATTCTATTATTTCTTCTTTAGTGGCTTTCTGATCCTTTGAGGAAAGAAGTTGTTGTAAGTCCTCAACATAGGTCTGCTGGGCTGATGACAAAGAGCAACCCATGGTCTGTGTGTTCTAATTTTCACAGTCCTACTCACCGGGATCCGAAGATGAATGCGCGCGCTGAAACCCTCGCAGGGCGTGATGAGTAGGGGGAAAGACGGCCTTCTACCTGAACAGCCGGTCCAAAATTTGCCTCACACAGTGGAGTAGGCCTCAAACTGTGAAGTAGGCCTCATGCAGTAGAGTAGGCCTCACACAGTGGAGTAGGCCTTGCCTCGCACGGGGCACCAGATGCGGCGGTCCGGCCGCCACACAGGTGCGAAAGAATCACACAGGACACAAAAATCAGGACCAAATGGGTTCCAGAGCCTAACAGTCAGCCATGGTGTATTGTGGCTTGAGGGGAGAAAAAGCTCCTGCCTGCACGCCTGTAGCCCTTCTTTTTTTTATTCAACACAAAATGTCCTCCCATACAGGGGTTATACAGCCAATCACCATACAGTATACAAACTTACATATCTTCTCACTGAGCATGCTCAGGGTAGTACAACATTACCATATATGGCATATAACATAAGTTCCCTAGCCTGCTGGTGTATGTAACTGCTTCACTTAAACATAATGGCGTACTCCCACACTCACCCTTGGCTCAGTTAATAATAGACATCCATATACGCTAGATGAGGGAGGAGAAACTTGTGTACTTGCTTGCTCAAAGTATTTATAAATGGCTTTTCCTTCTGCATGAGCCGTAATAAAATCACAGTATGAAATCAGAAGAGAAATTCTTTAAAATCAAGTTAAAACCAAGATTAAAACCAAAGACCTGACAAAATAACTGTTTCAGCTGCCTCAATGAAGGATCCAACCTGGCTTTCCATGGGAGGAAGTTTCACACTCATGTTGCTGCTACATAGAATGCCTTGGCTCGGGTACTCACCAATCTAGGCTCTCAGGGAGATGGTACACAGAACAGACCGTCTGTGGAGGATCTCCATTTCTGGCCAAGCTCCCATGGGAAGATGCAAGCTTTTGGATATAATGGCCCCAAGCTGTGTAGAACTTTATGGGCCTTCGTCGTCATTATCGTTTAGTCATTTAGTCCTGTCCGACTCTTCGAGACCCCATGGACCAGAGAACGCCAGGCCCTCCTGTCTTCCACTGCCTCCCAGAGTTTGGTCAAATTCATGTTGGTTGCTTCGATGACACTGTCCAAACATCTCTTCCTGTCGTCCCCTTCTCCTCTTGCCTTCACACTTTCCTAACATCAAGGTATTTTCCAGGGAGTCTTCTCTTCTCATGAGATGGCCAAAGTATTGGAGCCTCAGCTTCAAGATCTGTCCTTCCAGTGAGCACTCAGGGTTGATTTCCTTCAAAATGAATAGCTTTGTTTTCTTTGCAGTCCAGGGGACTGGTGATTGCACTAGATCTGTCTAAATTCCATTGTGCCTTTAAATTGCTGTTACAAGCTGTGACAACCCCAGACCTACTGGGATATGCCACAGTTTCACTAAGCTGCCACCAACCATTCCCTATAAGAAATCACACAGACCAGGGATGGATTTTCAACAAATAAAAGAATAAGGTTTATTTAAATAACACACAGGGAAAATAAAAGGATCAAGTGAATAAGATACAGTAACGTGGCTTAGTCTCAATCATACATACACACAGTTTGGTTCACACAGAACACTTAACTTGAAGCACAGACCCTGAACCTATCAGTTCTGGCTAACCATTCAGACACCTGAACCTATCAGGTTGGTACTGACTGACACACAGTAGTACCCTGTCTGACACACAGACTCCCACACCAGCTTCTTCTCTCAGCTCTTCTCCAGCTTCTCCCACACACGCTCCACATATATATACAGTACAGCCCCTCCTCCTGATGTCCCGCCTTCCACTCCCCATAGGATGGAACTTTCCCTCCAAACCCATGACAGACAGGTAACATCAGTGCTGTATGTAACACCTCCCCTCTTTATAAGTTGTTTTGTAGGGGGAAAGCTAAGGTGCTTTTCTCCAAAAAACAACCTGGACCCAAAACAAACAAAAACAGTCATATAATAACATACAATACCATACTTACTTATACTTACACTCTATTAGGCATTTAAACATTTACCATTAACAATACATCAAGTTACCTTTATTCATACAAACCAACATGTTTAATAAACAGACACATTTGACTTTTTGTTATCAAAATATATACATAGTCCATGTTTCTTTCGCCGTCTTCATTCTTCAGGTCTTCTTGACAAGGCGTCAGCAACACAGTTCACTGACCCTCTGACCACCTTCACTTCAACGTCATAGTCTTGCAGGTTTAAAGCCCACCTCATAAGTTTACTATTGTGGGTTTTCATTGTCTTTAACCATTGCAGTGGTGAATGGTCAGTGCACAGAATAAAATGTCTTCCCCAGATGTAAGGCTTGGCCTTCTGGATCGCGTAGACTATGGCCAGGCACTCCTTCTCCACGGTTGCCAAATGTCTCTCACCTTTCTGGAGTTTCCTACTCAGGTAGGACACTGGATGCTGGTCACCATTCTCATCCTCCTGGCAAAGAACTGCTCCTACCCCGCTGTTAGACGCATCGGTGTAGATGATGAACTCCCGGTCGAAGTCTGGAGCACGCAGCACTGGATAGTTGATGAGCGCCTCCTTCAACCTCCGGAACGCCTCCTCACAGTCGCTGGTCCACGGGATGCGGTCATCAGCCTTCTTCCTCGTCAGATCGGTCAGCGGAGCCGCAATCTCGCTAAACCTCGGGATGAACTTTCTGTAGTAGCCCACCAACCCAAGAAATGATTTGACTTTTTTCTTGGTGTTGGGTCTGGGCCAATCACGAACTGCTTCTATCTTGGCCTCGAGGGGTTTTATCACTCCTCCCCCTACTATGTGACCCAAGTATTTTATTTCCGGGCTACCCAGCTGCAGTTTGTTCTCTTTGCAGAGCCTAGGCCAAAGCACTTCCTCCCCTGGGTTAAAGTGCCTCTCCCTGCCTTCCTGGTCATCCCAAGTTTTCTTTCTGACATTTTGAGCTTGCAGGGTCTCTGCTGCTAGCTCTAGGTTTCTCTTTAGGTCATTCCTCAAGGTGTCTATGTATGTCACAACATCTTGTGGGTCATCCTGGGTGATCTGCTCCCAATTTTGTTTGATTAAATCAAGGGGCCCTTTCACCCTTCTCCCAAATAAAAGTTCAAACGGACTGAACCCGGTACTGGCTTGTGGCACTGATCGATAAGCAAACAAAAGGGATTGCAGCTTCTGGTCCCAATTGTTTGGATTCTCTGCCAAGTAAGCCCTAATCATGTGCATTAGAGTCCCATTGAACTTCTCAGTTAACCCATTACTTTCAGGGTGATAGGCAGTGGTTTCCTTGTGCTTAATTCCACAGATTTGCCATAACCGTTTCATGAGCTTCGATGTGAACGATGCGCCCAAATCTGTGATTATTTCTGAGGCAAATCCCATCCTGGACATATACCCCACCAAGGCATCTGCCACTGTGTTAGTTTCAATGTTAGTCAAGGGTATGGCTTCAGGGTACCTCGTGGCATGGTCCACAATGGTGAGAATGAACCTGTTCCCCCTCTTTGTGGCCTTGGGCAAAGGTCCCACAATATCCACCCCTATGCATTTGAACGGAGTGTCAATCACAGGCAAAGGGCACAACTTTGCTTTGGTCCTGTCGCGGCTATTCCCCTGCCTTTGACACACATCACATTGTTTACAGAACTCCCTGATCTGCTTCCCTATGTCAGGCCAGTAAAAATTCTGTGTGATTCTCTGCTGTGTTTTGTTCACCCCTAAGTGCGCAGCAAACATGTCAGAGTGCCCCCTTTGTAAGATCATGGGGCGATACTTTTCAGGTACCACTAGCTGACTTCTGATCCCATCTCCCCCTTTTGAGATATTCCTCAGGGTCTCTCTATACAAAATCCCCTTTTTCTCTAGAAATCTCACTGGGGTTTCAGGTGTTAGCTGGGCGTCTGTCACCTGTTCAAAACACTTTTGGAGAGTGGCGTCTGCCTTTTGCTCTTGGCCAAATCGGCTGTCTGTGGTTAAGGTTTCCACCAGAGCTTCGGAACTCCCCCCACCTGCTTCCGTCTCGGGCTCATCATTACCCCCCTGAACTGTCCCCATGGTGGCTTGTGAACGTGTAATCACTAGCACCCGTTTCACATGTTCAGCCAGGTCATTTCCCACGAGCACGGCTGCTGGCAGAGTCGATGAAATCGCTAGCCGCCAAACTCCCCTCCAGCCTTGAAAGTTCATAGGTACCTCAGCTACTGGCAGCGAGATCACCTGTCCCTCAATCCCTGCCACCTTTATGCTCTCATTCGGGATTATATACTCCCTAGGAATAATATCTGGATGGCACAGGGTCACCTGGGAACAAGTATCCCTTAACCCCCGATACTGATGGTCAAGTATTCCTACGTCCACCCCTGCTGTTTCAAACAACTGAGAATCTGTTCTCACGAGCAAGCAGCGCTTGACCTCCACAAGAGGACCATTTTCCTCAGCCTGATCAGCAGATGTAACTGTTCCAGATTGAGTAGCCATGGCAACAGGCTCCCTCAGTGACAAGGAGCTTTGCTCTTTCTGGACACAGAACACAGCTTTTGGCTTGGTTCCACTCAAATCCTGAGGCACAATTCCTTTTAGCTGCTTTAATTTCTCACACTCTGAGATTAGATGGCCCTTTCCCTGACAGAAATAACATTTTCTGCTATATTTTGAGTCTTTCTCATCTTGTTTTGGTTTTCCCTCCAAAATCTGAGGTCTTGGTTTCATGTCTGAGGGCTTCCCTTCACCATGGGCCCCTCCCCCTTGCTGGCTTTTCCCTGGTCCCTGAGAGTACTTGCTGTAGGTTTCTTTGGATTTACCTATCGATTTCCCCTCACCCAAGGGCTTTCTTATTTGGGAAATAAAATCTGCGATCTCGGCTGCTTCTGCCACAGATTTCGGTTTCCTTTCCCTCACCTGGAATTTCAGTTCCCCATGCAGGACTGAATAGAATTGTTCCAGCGCTATCAAGTCTTTGAGCTGCTGAAAGGTCTCTGTCCCCTCCTGAGATAGCCATTTCTCTAGCAGCCTCACCAATTGGGCCCCCACTTGGGTAAAAGTCTGCTCTGGTTTCTTGGTGATTGACCTGAACCTTTGCCTCAGCTGTTCCGCATTTATCCCATGTCTGGCAAACACCAGTTTTTTAAACTCTGCAAAATCTTTCATCAGTTCCTCTGGCATCTCTGCATAGACTTCTGCAAGGCTGCCACTGATTAAAGATCGCATGATGGTCATCTTCTCAGTTTCCCTTACTGAGAAGTCCACAAACGCTCTTTCCACGAGGGAAAAGAACACCTCAGGACAATCTCCCTTGTGGTACACAGGGAATTTCTTCAGGTCAGCTTTAGACAATTGGCCTCCCTCAGAATCCCTATTGTTATTATTGTTCTGATTCATCAGTTCCAATTTTCTCAACTCAAACGCCATTTTCTCTCTCTCCAATCTTTCTTCTCTTTCCATTCTCTCTATTTCAAATCGCCTTCTTTCTCTCTCTAATCTTTCCTCCATTTCCCTCACCCTCAGTTCATGCTGTTGGGCTATGAGCAATTTTCTGAGTTCTGGGTTCTGTTCTCCCGTGCTGTCACCTTGCACTGAGCCAAATTCGTCCTCAGAACCTTGGTCTACCTGGGGGTCTTTCACTTCACCCATTTCTGCCATTTGGCTTCGAGTCAAGGGCATAATCCCCCCCCCAGAACAGGCTGCTTTCAAAAGTCAAGCCTCAAAATAAAGCGACCACTTTTTTTCTCTTTTGCCTCAGAACCAGCTTTCTATAGATTACTGCTGTTCTTCAGCACTAGCTTGCAACAGTTGCGAGCCAGAGTCTACCCCCCTCTGCTAGGCCTCTCAGCAGGCAGGCTAGATCACTGCTACTACACAGTTTTGCCTCAGCCTTTTTCCCGCCAAAACCGG
This sequence comes from Pogona vitticeps, assembly GCF_051106095.1. NCBI lineage: Eukaryota > Metazoa > Chordata > Lepidosauria > Squamata > Agamidae > Pogona > Pogona vitticeps. The sequence continues at coordinate 227,432,384 of NC_135783.1, read as the reverse complement.
CTGCCTCAGAGCTCCCTAATCTAGTCTCCCCAGTTGGCACGTTCTTCCACTAGCGCACCTCCCCGTGAGGTACACCTAGAAGATTACCTACGCGCCCTCAGATTGCCCCTGACTAGACCCCCCTTGCTCTGGGCACACTTGCCAAGGCTTTGCTGGACCACTGGACAACTGGACCAGTCGTATCCCACACGCTGGACACCAATCAATGTGACAACCCCAGACCTACTGGGATATGCCACAGTTTCACTAAGCTGCCACCAACCATTCCCTATAAGAAATCACACAGACCAGGGATGGATTTTCAACAAATAAAAGAATAAGGTTTATTTAAATAACACACAGGGAAAATAAAAGGATCAAGTGAATAAGATACAGTAACGTGGCTTAGTCTCAATCATACATACACACAGTTTGGTTCACACAGAACACTTAACTTGAAGCACAGACCCTGAACCTATCAGTTCTGGCTAACCATTCAGACACCTGAACCTATCAGGTTGGTACTGACTGACACACAGTAGTACCCTGTCTGACACACAGACTCCCACTCAAGCTTCTTCTCTCAGCTCTTCTCCAGCTTCTCCCACACACGCTCCACATATATATACAGTACAGCCCCTCCTCCTGATGTCCCGCCTTCCACTCCCCATAGGATGGAACTTTCCCTCCAAACCCATGACAGACAGGTAACATCAGTGCTGTATGTAACACAAGCTACATTCAGAAGTCACAGTTTTAATTCTCCAAGCCATGGTGTGATGGATTGGGAGCAAACCTTAAACTTACATGCATATAACCTCCTCCCTTTCCTTCACTCTTCCTCCACAATTATGTTTTCAATTACTTGCTGGTTTGATCAACCCACTGTTTCTTGTCAAGTCCATACTAACAAACTATGGTTTGAATAAGCCCTTTAAGATTGGATTGCAAACCATGGTTTGTAAATTAGTTTTAATGGCTCTTTCAAACAACAATTTCTCATTTTTTTTTTATTAGAACAGAAGCTGGACATTGAAGAAGAAATGTGCTCTTTAATTTCAATAGAAGTCTAGTACATAATTATAACCTTCAAAGTAAAGAAAATAAAGGAATGACATGGCCAGATCAATCAGTTGGCTGAGAAATCAGCATTCCCCAACCTCCCATCTTAGAGGATTCATGTTTCTGAGGACCGTAAAGTGAGTACCCAGTTCGGGGGGGGGGGTGTTGTTTACATAATTATGTTGTAAACTGTCCAGAGAGTGATCTATATAAGTTGAAACAACAACAGCAACAACAATAAAAACAAACTGCAAAGTAAATTGCGATTGGGGAGTATCAAACCAGTCCCAAAGCAACATACAGCAGCAATATCACAGGTTTGTACTCTTTCTTCCTCACATTTTATTAATTAATGCAAAATATTTTTTTAAACATGTGGCTGAACATGTGGTGTGTAAGCGCTGCAAAATAACCCATTATTATTTCTGCCCATATTGCTGGAAAGAAGAGGGAGTACTGTATGACATCCCTACAGTGTGAACCAGTATTGCTAAGCAGTTTTAGGATGTTTAGGAAAATGCCTTGGGTGGACAGTAAGAGAACTAGTTATTAAATGCATTAAATAACTATGTGAATGAAGGGCTGGAGGGTGGGCAGTAAGAGAACTGTTACCGGCCAAACCTGCGTTCTAAGATTCTCTGGCAGGGAACCAGGCACAGACGTAACAGCTGAACCAAAGGCCCAACTTTATTTGAATAGCAGCAAAGAAAAGGTCAGCTGGGACTCCTCTTAAAAGCAGAGAAGACTCTGAAAATACAGTGTACATGTTTTATATGATACAGACAAAGAGTCATAAAATGCTACAATTCTATTGGTCATTTGTACCCCAAGTTTGGATCCAGTCCCTCATTGGGTAGTGATGCCAAATATGCTGATCTACCTGGTCCCTATAGATATGCATATTGTGTGCCCATGTGTCCTTGGCCTGTGCCCAAGATGAGCCTGAATGTCTGGAGGAAAAAAGTATCTATTTCCCTTATCTATTGGTATGTAAATGTGTAGCCTTCCTGGCCCTAATATTTGGCCTTCACTCATCTGCTCCCTGATGTGAATGTTTCGGCCTGTCATTACTGGTTTCCTCCTGCCTGCATACCAAGACTAGGCCATCTGCCAGATCAAGAGGAGGATGGGCCAAACAAAAGTGTTATATTGTCATTCTGTAGGATGTGTGAATGTTCCTGGGCCTAGTTCCCTGAGGCCTGTGTTTTCTCTGCTAAGGGTTATACTAAAATCTAGTTTGATTCTGCTCCAGTATCAGAACTAGGCCACTATTCTGGACATTTAGATCTGCAAGTAAGAGTGAGGATGATTTTCCTGTTGGGGAGGGGGGAGGAGACAATTCCATAACAGGCTTCCCTGTATTTATGCCAATTTGATTCACATGTACTTACACAAGTAATCATACCTTGTACCTGTAATTGAAATATGATTTCACTATTTCCTTATTATAATGATATTCTATATGCATTTTGTTTCTGTATTTATATGTATTCTCTATAGCCAATGTATTTCGTATCCTCATTTCTCTCTTGGTGCTCCTGACCCATCCCGCTTGGCACTCACATAAACATTCCTGCATTATCACACAGATAACATTCACAGTGCTTCAGGCAAAAGACTGTAACATGTTTCTAACTACACAATGGTTCATACATTCACAAACTTGGCAGCCACTAACCCTGGGATGCAACTTGGATACAGTGGGGTCTCTACTTAAGAACGTCCCTACTTAAGAACAATTCCACTTTAGAACAGCTCCATTTGCTAAATTTTGCTTCTACTTGAGAACAAAAATCCAAGATAAGAACAGGAAAAAAAACTTTCCTGCTCTTTTTTTAACCTTAGGTCATCTTAGGTTAAAAAAAAGTTCTCCCCCTAGTGGTAGAGTACGTATTAACCAGCTTTGCATTAGTTCCTATGGGAACTAATGCTTCAATGTACGAACGCACCTCTACATAACAAAAAAACAGCCAGAACAGATTAATTGGTTTTCAGTCCATTGCTTCAAAATTAGCTTCGTCAGAAGTGCTTTTAACACTGTTCCCTGACCTAAGGGGAAAAAAAAGAAAAAATATCCCCCTCTAGTGGTAGAAGGCGGAATAGCAGCTTCCCATTAGTTTCTATGGACGGAAAAGAGCAGATACAGATTAAATGGTTTTCAATGCATTCCTATGGGAAATGCAGATTCTACATAAGAACTTTTCCACTTGAGAACCACCTTCCAATACGGATTAAGTTCTTAAGTAGAGACCCCACTGTATTTTTTCTTACGTCTACCACGGCCAGTGGGATGGCCCAGAGGGCACACATGGGGTTCAGGAGGCAAATGAGGGGATGCTGTGCTTTGTTGTCCTTTGTAAGAAGCTTATAAAATGATTTACCAATGTATGATGAGGACCTCCGATCCGCCTTTAAGACGGGGTCAAGTTCTATGTTTAATAAATTGGCTTACATAGACTGAATATGCACTGTCTTTTATCTGTTTTTCCTGCCGGAAAAATGAAACCTAAAATTGGATGGTAGCAATGCCTTTACTTACAAACTTAATCCGTTCTGGAAGATGGTCGTAACTCAAAATGGTCGTAAGTCAAAGCACCATTTCCCACAGGAATGCATTGAAATGCAATTAATCCATTCTGGCCAAAGGAAAAAAATCACCCAAAAACCACTGCAAGACCCATCGGAAACACGATTATTCCGTTCCGGCTGAAGGGGAAAAAAGAAAGGAAAGCAAAGAAACCATACGAGACTCATCGAAAATGCAAAACAAGCAAAGCAGAAAGCAAGCAAACCCTGCAAAACCCACCGGAAATGGGGGGGAACCCAAAAAGCAAACAAACCACCCAAGACCTATCAGAAATGGGAGGAACCCCAAAAGCAAACAAACCCCCCAAGACCCATCAGAGATGGGGGGGACTCAAAAAGCAAGCAAACCCGCCAAGACCCATCGGAAATGGGGGGAAAACCCCAAAAGCAAGCAAACCCCCAAGACCCATCGGAAATTGGGGGGGACAAAAAACAAACCCCCCAAGACCCATCACAGCATAGAAACATAATCCCACCACCCAGCCCAAAACCACACTGCAAAACCCACCCAGAACAATTTTTTAAAAGCAGAGAGCAACACCTTACCTTACTGGGCAGTCCAAAGCCTCTTCCAATTGCACTCACTCTAACTGTTGGGATGAAAGACCTACAAATAAGCCGCCTCTTTGCCTACCAACGGTTAGCAATTTGAATTCCCTGCCTTTTTTTCCCTGCCTTTTTTGGTTGTAACTCAATGCTCCAGTCACAAATCTAAGCAAAATTTTGCGGCCGGAGCTAGTCGTAACTCAAAATGGTCGTATGTCAGGACATTCGTAAGTCGAGGCACCACTGTATGTGCTATGAAACTAAAATTCTATACAGACATAGGTGGGACTAACTCCTATTAGACTGAAAGTTATTTGTTATCTAATCAAAAATGTATGGGCCTTGTTCCCTTAATAACATTTTCAACACTGATGGTCACAAGGAAGATGGGGTCATATGGAGAAGCAAATGAGATGCAGAAGAATAATTTTTTTTTGCATGTTCTGCTTGTTAAAACTATAAGTATCTACAGTGGTGCCTCGCTTAGCGAGGTTAATCCATTCCGGATTAACCCTCGCTCAGCGAATCCATCGTTAAGTGAAATAAAAAAGCCCATAGGAACGTATTAAAACTGATTTAATACGTTCCTATGGGCTTAAAACTCACCGTTCTGTGAGTTTCCTCCATTGCGGCGGCCATTTTGGATGCCTCGTTAGCGAGGCAAAACAGCAGTCGCCATTTTGTTTTAGCGGAGGCCATTTTGGAACTGCCGATCAGCTGTTCGCTATGCTTTGATCGCGTCCGTGCGATCATCGCATAGCGAAAAAAGCCCATAGGGGCCATCGCTAAGCGAACGCTCCAGCGATGGCCCGGGACCCCTCGTTGTGCGGTTTCATGGCATAGCGAAGCGTTCGCTATGCGAGGCACCACTGTATCTTAGATTTTTCTGCCCTAGCAGGAATTCTAAAGTGAAAAATTAGATGCATCTTGTCTCTACTGAGCAGACTTGTAAATATCGGCACACTAGAGTTTCTATGTTTCGGGGTGCTAAAATTAGGCTTGTCCAGGTCTTGTGATGAGAAACTAAATCTCAAAGTGAGCAGCATGGGGTTGTATGTGTCTTGTGTGTGTGTGTGAAGTGGCTTTAAACCCTGGACAGCCATTGCCACCCATTTACAGTTAGTGCCAGGACTCACTGACTCAGAGAAAATGTGTTTTGTTGTGTATGCTCTTAACCACTGGATAGCTCAGTGGTTTAGTGCTTGGTTATCTGAAGCATTATTTCAACTATATCTGAAAGCAATCTATAAAGAACAATTGGACCATACAATGTGCTAGAGATATTTACTCTGACCTGTTGGTGTGACATAATGTAAGACAATTATGTTTTTCTAGTATATATTTCAAAATGTTTGTTTCATGACACTTATATTCTGCTTCTGCTCCAGGAACTAAATGTCTCCCACATTTTTCTTCTCTAAAGAGGCATATTATTTCCACCAAGATGCATAATTTTAAAGTGCTTTTGAATTGTTCTTGTCAATCAAATATGTTTCCATAATTCTCTATGTATTCCTGCATTGCAAATGTCATGTGTGAGTTCTGGAGGCAGGGGGGGGGCTGAGTAGTGGGCCCAGTGCAGCCTGGTAGCCCCAGGGCCCATCTTGACCTTGTTGTGGCCCTGATTAGTGAGATGCACAGGGGTAGGAAGAAACCATCTTCTGAATGCTAAGCTCCTCTTTTCAACTCTGCCAGGGTCTCATGTGAACACAACATTCATAATAAATTTCTTCCACCTTTGTTTTCAAATTCTAACAACCATTAACCTTTCAGCTTTGGGAATCTTTTGAGTTATCAGAGAAGGCAGCTGGGTATCAGTAGGAATTGTGCTACAACCATTCACTAGTTTTTTGTCTCTTTGGGGAAATACCTCTGTTCCTTCTGGGAGACTGATCTGTTCAGCTGAGGAGGTTGTTTTACAGCTGTTGTTTGGGTATATTGCCAAGATTACAGGGTGGAAAACCTGCTTTGCAAAATTTATGACTACCAGAACTAGTTTTATTGTTTAAGGGCTACGGTGTGATGTATGCTGTGCCCCACTCCTCTGGTTTTGCCTTCTGCTCTGTGCAATAATGTTCATTCTAATCATATCCAGAACGCTATTAAAGAAGTGCAGGGATCCAGGAGGGAGTTGTGTTCAAACTGCCCTAGCTGTAATTACAGATTGAAAAATATCCTAAAGCCCTGCTTTGCATAATAGTTCAAGCTATTTCTACATTTTTAGAAGTGACTGTGAATTTTGATGCAAAGAAAGCATTAGTGTACACACAGGCAGGGGTCCATGCAACACAGTGTGACGGGGTACGTTTGGCCAAGATTATGGGGACTGCATAAAGCAGAGTCAGATAGAAAGCTGTACCTGGGCTGTGTTTGTGTATATGACCACAATGATTTAGGGCACCAACATCCTACACTTGCCTCATTGCATATATATGAGCATTGGCTTATGCAGACTAAAAATAATCACCTGTCTTATACATCTTTGAATAAATTGTTCAACTACTACCTGCTATTAATTATACATTTACTTTTGGTTGTTGTGAATGTCAAAGTGAATTTAGGCTGAGTACACTTTTTATTCTTATGCCTAACCCAGTTCATTATCACAAGATAATTCTTTGGTGGAGTTTCCCAGCTATGGTGACAAATGAAAATACTAGCAATCACAAAAGGTAGGAAGGACAAAAAATACACCCACAATTCCATTGTGTCACCAAGTTTCCTTCTACTTTTTCAAAGTTCTCAGTGAGGTGTACTACATTTTTACTCTTATGACTGTTTGGATAACTACAGAGTGAAAGACAGGATTGACAGAATCTACCCAAACATGCCATTGCTGCTTCTGGAAGTTTCTGAAGCTGAGCAACACTCTTCCAGTCCAGAGATTCCCACAGAAACATAGTATGGCCCGATTCAAACACAATTCGCTATTTGATAGCTGAATAGACACATGGTTGCCTAAATAGGGTTTCTTCACCATAGCTCTTATGATTGCATATCCATGCACACACACCCAATTGGTTCTGGAGGATGTTAATTAATTAATTAATTAACATATCTATACCCCACCTTTCTACTTTAAAAAAATAGTGCTCAAAGCTGCTTAACAAACATTTTAAAGGAACAGAAAACACAGATAAAGTCTCATTTAGTTAAAACCCCTGAACCTCTGAAGCAAATGTGTGGGGCTCCACAGGAGGATGCAGGCTTGAAAGGGAGTTCAGTCCACAAGTGCTCTCCATTCCACCGATGGAAGCATATCATTGGACACCACCATTCCCTTTCTAAAGGATAAGATCAAGGCCTTCAAGGGATGAAGCAAAATGGATGTGGAAATGCATCTGTGCTTTTGATTCAGTTCACCAAAACTCACACGAAAGCAAAGCAAGCCAAATGTTCACAACCATGCTACAACTTTCCCCCACCTGCTCTTCTCTGGTAGATGCACCTGCTCAAAAGCAGGAGAGGAAAAAGGCTAAGATGCTCCCATTGCTGCCTGGAGCCACTGTCCCAGCTGCTTCAGTTGTGGGGCCACCTAATAATCTATTAAAGTTTCATTTCTGGGTCAAGCCAGGCTTGAACACCTGTGGAAGGATGGGAGCCATATTTTTACTGCCATCTTGAGCTGGAGTGGTGGGTGGGGTGAGGATCCCCTTTCATTGCTTTTTCGTAAAAGAAAAATAAAGGAATCTATCTGCATGTTTCCCTCTCCTCTGCTTATGACAAGGTTGGAAGCAAGTGATTTCCTCCCCACCCCCACTTTTCCTTTAAATGTGAGTGAGTAGCACTCATAGCAGTGTAGAGAGGCATGCATGCACAGATGTATCCCAACTTGGCAACACCCCTGAGTACAAGATAACTGATGCTAACTACTAGATTCGTCCCTGCCACCATGCTACCAGCTTCACCCCGAGGTCCTTGTTTCTATTTGTTGAGCATAGAAGATTTATCTGGCAAATCTTCTTGTACAAAGGCTTTGTACTAACATTGTCAGTAAGTGTGTTTTACTTGAATCCTAATTATAGCGGGCTTCTGAAAAGGTAATTATGTCACTGGCATGCAGGCTAAAGACCCACTTCATATTCTTCATCTCCATTAGATCATCTCTTGAGCAACTAATGCCTTTTTCTGACAATTTTTTTCTGGGCTTAATAAACCAGTAAGAAGTGTCTTCCTAATTAACACACATAATTATCCTTGGGATTCACATACAAAACTCTTATTCTGATATTTTATTTCCGTTAGATTTATTTGTTGGAGGTGTATTCATGAGGGAATGTGCCTTTATTCCTAACCTATTACCCTTGCAGGGAAAGCAAGTCTAATGCTGTTAGTTCTGCCACCTATTAACTGTACATTTGTATTTGTCTGTGTGTCTCTCTGTGTGTACATACATTTGTTAGGTGCTTTCAAGTTAGAATCAACTTATAGTGACTCTGACACAGCTTTCGAGGTAAGTTATATATTTAAAGAATGCTTTTATATTTCCACACCCCCATGAGTTTCCTTAGCAGAGTCAGGAAATTGAACCCAGGTCTCCTGTGCCTGTTACTCTAGTCTTACTTTATCCCCTACACCACACTGGTGTCCATACAACGCTGAAAAGGGTTGCCATAAATCAAAACTGACTTGACAGCACGTTATGATGATGATGTATACAGTATGCAAACATACACACAGACTCTGATAAGCTCAGAAAAGAGAAACAATTTTAAAATTGTGTTAATTAGGAAGACACTTCTTACTGGTTTATTAAGCCCAGAAAAAAATCGTCAGAAAAAGGCATTAGTTGCTCAAGAGATGATCTAAAATTTTAAAACAATAACAATTATTAAAAATTAAAACATCACTCTCATTAGTGGTCATTTGTCTTGCTTCACCTGGTGGACTCATTCAGTGCAGATATGAAGGTTCAACTAGAGAAGTGGTTCTTAACCTTTGTTACTCGGATGTTTTTGAACTGCAACTCCCAGAAACCTCAGCCAGCACAGTTGGTGGTGAAGGCTTCTGGGAGTTGCAGTCCAAAACTCCTGAGTAACCCAAGGTTAAGAACCAGTGAACTAGAGCATTCAGGTTATTTGGCACTCAGCCATTTTGGAGTTTAAGGATTAAAACCAACACTTGAAATTGGTCCTGCAAATGGACTGGAAGCCAGGACAGTTGACAAAGGTCTTTCCCCCCTCCTACACGCGATGGGATGACCTAAAGAAAACCCAATACCTTTTAAATGGTACTAACAAGGAAGTTACTGTATCAACTGCTCGATATGTTCACGCCATTATTCAGAGACGTCGCAACATGCCCTCTCTAAAATGAGGGGCTTAATGCTGTTATTTTCTCCACCCCACTCGCATGCAACGAACCCTGTATGCGTATTTTATTGTATTTATTTTGCGGCTTCTTCTGCTGTATGCCAATAAAGGTTTATTATTATTATTATTACAAAGGTGATGATTCCAAAATACCCAGTCACATTCCACATACTTGTGACATTATCCTGGACCAACTGCAGCTTCCAAAGCAATTTGAAAGGAAGCCTCACATACTATATATTACAATCATGTTACAGGAGCTTATCAGAGCATGAGTAATTGTGAGTGAGTTATTCCCATGTGAGTATGTTTGTACTTGGTGTGTCACTCAAGAGCTCTCTTCAACTGTGTTAAGTCATTTCAAGTTTCAGATGATGATGCTGGAGCAATGAGGACCATCAGACTGAGAAGCCAAACCTTGAGGTGGAGCAAGGCACAGACTAGGACCGTCTGAATACACTCAGACTAAAGGTTCATAACAGGCAACAGGGATTAACTGTGATTTTAGAACAGAGCAGTTTCATGTGTTACAAGGGGCTGGGAAGAAGAGATAACACAAGCTACAAATCTGTTCACATTTTATCTGCATTCAAAGGTGGTAGGAAATATTGTTTCTTGTAATGGCTATGTAATATTTCCATTTATTTTGTTTTATTTGTTGCTCTTCTTCTATCACACCCAGTGCGGCTTATGCCTCAAGGATAAAAACAGTACAGTATCAACATAAAAATACAAGCAGCACAGATTTCTTTCATAATATAAAATAATAAATCAGCACTTAAAAAGCCAATAGAACTGAAGGCTAAAAATAGATGTCACTTGTTAAAAATTAGCAGCAATAGAATGAAAATATGTAACAACTGAAGCTTCTGAAAGCCCTTTGACAAATGCTAATTGTTATTTATTTTTCCACAGCTTGCAACATGAAGACCCTCTTACATATCTGGGACAGAAGTCTTCCGTCTCATCACAGATCAGTTATGAGTGGAACAACAGTTCCCAAAACCCCACAGTCAGAGAGGGTGACTGGGAGTGGTGTGGGTCTTGTAGTTCAAAAAGTTAGCATTTCCAAGCTATGGGAATAGGTAACACCTCGAGCTTTTTGTACCGTTACCCTTACCGACTGGGTACCCAGTGTGGTGTAGTGGACAGAGTAACAGACAAGGGCTCAGGAGATCTGGTTTCAAACCAAGCCTCAGCTATGGAAATTCACTGAAGGGAGGGGGTGGACCTGGTAAAACCACTCCTGAAATACCTCACTTACTCAGAATCCTATTAGGGTCACTATGTCAGTTTCAACTTGACAGCATATAACACACAGACACACACACACACACCTTGAATTAGAACCATCCCTTGCCCAGCATGGAGATCCCCTTAACTGCTTTGAACAGCCTTCTCCAACCTGGTACCTTTCAAATCTATTGGACTACAAGATCTATTAACCCCAGCCAGCATGGCCAACGAGAGGCATAAATGATGCAGAAATTTTTAAGTATGCTGTTGCTGTTTAGAAATAGTACAGTCACCCAAACTGCTTTGTGATAGTCTCTGAATTAAAGCTACTGTTCACCTGGATTTCCATCTTAAGTAACACTCACAACCCTGTTTTTCAAATGTACCCACACTCAGTTTGTGTACTGTTTTAGATTATTTTTCTGTAGCTCTTCAGGCTACGTTTCTGCCATGTAACAATATATCTTCTGCAGTGATGTATCAGCATTTTGCTTGCAGCACACAGTTAAATAAATTTCTGGTAAAATGTACAGTATTTGTCTGAAGTCAATCAATCAATCAATTTATTTGTTACGGTCAGGTGACCAGCTCATAAAACATATTATATGTCTAAAATATACAAAATGCAATTTTGAAAAGTGTACAATAGATAATTGTGTACTAGTCTAATATATGGGGAGAATCAGTTACAACATTTTTATTGCTATCCTTTGAACCACTGGATTGTCTAGGGCACACTGGTTTGGACAGGGTCTTTGGGGTATAGGGAGTCCTTCCGACATATTTGTCTGAAGTCAAATAATCCAGATTTGACGAATTTAAAGCTATTCACCTGCTCTATTGATCAGTGCAAGTTCCATCTAGTACCATCTGAAATATAATCAGATCCAGCAGGCAATATACCAGCATGGCATTTGTTGACTGTTAAACAAATTAAATTGCAATGGCAGATCAATATTGAATTCCTTCAAATGGTATGAGTTGGTAATCTAACTTACAGAAACAATTAACAGGCAGTGTTGGGCTGGGAGGTCATGCAATGAATGGGAAAGACTAAGAAGAAGCTTAGTCTTTCTCATTGTGAAATAGTTATCAGAGTGGAGAGCTCCCCACATACACACACAGAGACAGACACACACACTAACAATCAGCATAAGATGGTGGCACAGTCAACAGGTCAACAGAGTTGGTTTCATGCAAATATGTGGCTGCTAATTGGCCATCAGTGTCCAATATGGATACTAGCAATATCAATATGTGAAAACTGCTGGGGTATGCATGTGACTACCTGCCAACTGGCTAGAAGGCCCTGGTGCTGACATCAATAACCAGTGTTAGGAACATCTCAACAACGTGCTTACACACCAATATGTGAGCAATTCCCACATTAATGCATAGGGTCCAAGTGGAGGAGGTAAGCAGTGAACAATCAATGGTTTGGTTGTGCACATTACTCAACACTGTTTGAAAGCTCTTTCTTCAAAGAAAATTACTGTATTCCATCTGGAAATGACTGGCTGTGAGCTAACTGAAATTGAATTAGAACAAGCCAGAAATGCTAGGAAGGAGGAATTGACATTCACCCTCTGTTGGCATCGGCTGTATTGTCATGTATGATCCAGACCTGATGTAGTATGACTTTTCAGAGAAAGTTCCTCATGTCACTGAGTCTGAAGAACTTATGGGGCTCCATGACTCCAATGCTATCACAGGAGTATCAAACAGCACAGGACCCAAAGGAACCCTTAAAGAAATCACATCTCACCTGTGGCAGGTGCCTCATGTACAAAAATGTACCCTACCAGTCCTAGGGAATGCCAAAGTCACAATGAGAAGACACAGGCAGCTACCCATCAACTTTGCATCTCTAAGTCCAGAAAACCCAAAAGGCTTCTCAGGAGTAAAGAGCTCCCTGGGATCTGGAAACTACAGCTAACCACATGCACCTCTGGCTGGTTAAGTTGTGAGAGATCAGGAAGCTACATAAGGTTCCGGATGGAGCAACACAAAACTGTCACTCTGTGCATCTCAGTTCCTTAATCTTATTTCATTTCCTAACCAAGGTTTCTAGAACACAGTTAATACCCTGCTTCTGTAAACGAGAGCTCTATATTTCATTCTGACTTTTGCCCTAAGACAAGAGTGAGACAAAAGAGTTTCCCCATGTCTGTAACTGGTGTGAAATGTCTACAGTGTTCTTTCTCTTTGATGAGTAAAGAGCTGCCACGTAGCATACAGGAAAGGACTAGCTGTCTGCTTAATAAGATGAAAACAACCCATCCAGTGCTTATTTTGTTTAAGCTGCATGGTAGGCTATTTCCGTCATTGCTTAATTTTGCACAGAAACAGGCATTTTTGTGCACAAAAGGTAACATTTGGATAAAACATTGTATTCCAGACTCTGTGGTTTAACCTAAAGTGCCAACATCCCATAGAAGCTTGAAAATCACTTCACAGTACAATTTAACTATCATAATATTCGGATAATGATAATTAGCCGAGTAAAATTTTTCTTCCTAGTAACTTTGCCATTTACAACAGCCAAAGGTAAATGTGGTATTATGAACAATTAAAGTAGATGGTTAACTTAAAGGTGTTCAAACTGGTGTTGTTTTTAGTCTGCAGCAATATACTCTCTTTTTTCTGTTATCTTTTATTCTGTTTTGTGCTGCATTATACTGTACAGTGGGGTCTTGACTTGAGAACTTAATCCGTATTGGAAGGCGGTTCTCAAGTCAAAAAGTCTGTAAGTCAAGTCTCCATTGACCTACCGTGCATTGAAAACCGATTAATCCCGTAACAGGCCGTTTTTGTTCCATTTTGGTTTTTTTCTGGTCTGTAAGTCAAATCTCAGTCTGCAAGTCAAACCTAAATTTTGCGGCCAGAGAAGTCTGTAACTCAAAAAGTCTGTAAGTCAAGCCATCTGTAAGTCAAGGGTCCACTGTATAGTATTCTTTTGCCAATTTACTGGAAACACTATAATCTTGCTCAAATGGAACACAGTTGGAAAAGTTGTTTTTTTTGGATCACAACTCCCAGAATTCCTCAGCCATGCTGACTGAGAAACTCTGGGAAAATGCAGTTCAAAAGTAACTTTTCTCAACTGACTTTATATGAGGCTTTGCCTTCTCTTCACTAATGCTTTCTTTGCATTCACAGTCACTTGGAAACATCCAGAAACAGTTTCAACTATTGTGCAAGGCAGGGCTTTAGGTGCATTTCAATCTGCAAGTGGAAGTTTGAACTCAACTCCCTCCTGGATTCTTAGACTCTCTAATGGCATATTTTCTCTGTATCTGCAGAATGCAGATGGCTGCATGCAGCAAAAGGAAACATCAAAGATGTTGGGCACAGCATATTTCACACCATATCCTGTAAACGATAAAACTAGGGTTGGTGGCCATGTATTTTGCAAACCAGGTTTCTCATGCTGTGTCTTTCATATTATGAAACAACATTGATCAGTTTTCTCATCTGAAGCTATTAGTCTCAAAGGAAACCTCAAAGTATTACTCCTGTAGAGATGAAACCAACAACGACTAAATGACTGATAACAGAATTTCTAAGAAGCTTCTTCTTCTTCTCTAAGCAAAATGTTGATTTTAAAAAGATTTTAAATGTGGCCAGCCAAAGTCAACACATAGCCATGTTCCCAGTAGCTTACCATGGGAATCCCACACTCAACAGTGGTTCCACAACAGTGGTTCACAAATTGTGCCCTGCGGCACCCCGGGGCACTGCCAAACCCAGCCAGGGGTGCTACGGAATCCTCAGAAGTACTGAGAAGTACTACTTGGGCCAGACTTCTGTTGTTTCTAATCCTTTAAAGTCCATATAACAATGTAGGATCCATCAACATTTTGTACAAGTTGCAGTATTGATTTGTGTTAAAGTGTTAACTTTGCACATTTTTGCTTAAGTCGCTCTCAGATTCTTCTCATTCTTGTTCTTTTTGCTAGTCAAGAGTGCACCAAAACAGCTCATTGCCCTGTGGAACAGAACATTAACTATGCAGTTTTTCCTTCCCCTAAACTAGGAAGAGACAGACAAGGATTTATATCCCTGAAGTTCCTTATCATGAAAGTGATTAATTGTAAACAACTTATTTGTAAAGATCTACTTCCAAGCTTTGGCTGAAATCTGTTGCTTAGTTCAGTAAGTTGCAACTAGAACAGGCCTATCTGAATCAATGGAACTTATGGAGGAACTGATTCACCAAATCCCCTCTGATTCAATAGGCCTACTCTAGTTACAACCTATCATGTGAAGCAACAAAATTTCAGCCTCTGAGTTGCAGTATATATGTCTCTTTCCACAGGGAGATGAATGAGCTCCACCCCCACCCCACGTCATAAGCTTGTGAATCTTATCAAAGCAGAGTTGTAAGAGCTCCCGCTTGAAAGCAGAAAGTGAAGAAGGAGGAATCAAAAGCTTCTCCTCTTGTCTCGAGTAAGAGGCACAACCCAATGGAATGCCCCCAAGAAAGGGCGCCACTCTTGTCTCAAATGGCAACCTGTATCTTGGGAGACATCAATCTAGAAATCATAAATTGGCTGCCAGCTTGAACAGATTCCAGGTTCTGTTGAAATCTCAAGAACCTTCTGCTCCTTTCCTGGATTAATTCTTGTCAGAGTATAGAAATTTTATAAGCCTGAACCTGTATATGTGTTTCATTAACGAGCTGCCATTGTGCACAGATGTGAGAGTGCTGAATCACTCTGGACATGATGTAATGACTTGAAACCAGGAGAAGACCAGGTGCAAAGCATGAAGTCATCTGTTTTCTGATTGGACAAAATATGCCATGTATATGCATATAAGTGGACTGTGTGTTTGCTTCTTTCTCTTCCTCCACTATCACTTGCTGCCACGCATGCTGCCAGATTGTATAAAGAGTTCCTGCTGTGCTGTTAAGATACCTGCCTGTATATAACTGTAAATACGTGTAAATACAACTGTCTTGCAACACAAGAAGAACTGGTAAAGTGTCTTCAATAACTCTGCGTATTTTACTGTTGCCAAAACCTTAACAATTCTCAGCTCAATTGTCTGGTTTCTGGCTCTGAATTCAACAACCAAGATGTTTGATGCACATACTTTGAAATCCTAAAATCAGCTTATCCTCCCTTTCACCCTTTGACAAGGTTTTGTAGCTATATGTGGCATTTCCTTTATTTAGACATCAAACAATGACACCTACTGAATTAAACGTCTGTGCTCAGGATGATTTCTGCTTCCTTCAAGACACACATTGTTGTTGTTGTGTGTGTGCTTTTTGTGGGTTTTATGTGGAGTGGAATTTGGAGATATAGGAGGGAAAGACGCATTTTTATAGTCCCATCATAACACTTCAAAGAAACAGATTTTACATCAGCCTTTTACGACATCTAGTTTGCACTAAATCTGTCTAGGGCTAAAATGTTAAAATGAAGGTAAAATTAATTATTGATCTTCATTCTTTATTCACTAATATGTTTTTTTCCAATTAAACCAGGCCTCAGCTTACTAGATGTTCCATACTATATTCTGTAACAGTCGCTAATCATTTTCCTTGCTTTTCCCTTCTTACAGTTCTGGATTTAGCAGTTCCCTTAATCCTTGAATGACCAGCTTCAACTACTTGCCTTGAGACCATTAGAAAGTACACAGTGGTACAAGAATGGTGTGAAAGAATAAATAAATCTAACAAATAACTTCATTAAATATCTTCCACCTCTGAAGTGTGGAAGATATTTAATGAAGTTATTTGTTAGATTTATTTATTCTTTCACACCATTCTTGTACCACTGTGTACCGCTGTATACTTCTCTACCTATAAGTCTCATTCTGCAGCTCAATGCAAAGACTCATATCCTTCTATCTCTCATTATTTCTTTCTCTTACACAAAGTTCATGGGTATGCTGACATTGCACATTTGCTGTCCCCTTGTTCCAATCACCTCAAAACACTTCATCAGTCTTAGTACACCAAGAGGAGATTTACACCGAAGCTTTTTCCTGTCACTAAGTTCTTCACACCCACCTTAATGACAGACTCTTCCTGTTGTTTCTTCTGATGCTCCACTGTCACTGGGGAAGGGGCTGTCATTATAGCACCTAATGAGTAAGGGACTCAGTGTAAATGGTCCTGCCTCTTCTTTCACACTGAATGGCTCATTTAAAACCACTCCACTACATCGGGGCAGACAAGATAATTATGAAACACCTTTCATTTTGTTCAAATGATCCCTGCTTGCCAGCCCTGTGGTTCAGCCAATCAGTTGCTGCTCTGAGAAACAGGTAGACTTCCTGAACGTATGTGGTCTAATGACAAGAACATGGTTAACATGGTTTTCAAAGCATTGGTCATGTTAGTGTGTTCAAAATTAAATAAAATAAAGAGAAGACTTTTAGCTCCTTAAGGACTGACAGAAGTGTTGCACTATGAGCTTTCATGGATTACAATCCACTTTCTCAGACACATGAAAAGTAATAGTTTAGATATCACAATAAAGATATACATCAGTGCATCAGTGTACTGTATGCATTCTGTATACATTCTGTCAATGTTTTGATATACTTATGACATCTTTATTATCTGAATTCATAGAAAGGAATCAAAATAATTCTTCAATAACTTTCACACTATCATTAAATTGAGCCTAGATCAATCTGCATGATGGGTACCCTTTCTGGACAACATGGTGCAGCAATATAATGGACACAACAAACCCCATGTTATATCAAAAATCTATGTTTGCTACATGTTTTACCGGCTTCAGCATTGGACTGAAAACAACAGAATGAAATTTAATAGGGATAAGTTCATCTTTCTACACCGGGGGAGGACCAAATGCACAGTTACAAGATGGGGGATACTTGACTCAGTAATACTACAAGTGAGAAGGATCTTGGAATTGTCGTAGAGTACAAGCTGAATATGAACCAACAGTGCAATGTGGCTGCAAAAAAGGGCAAATGCAATTCTGGCTGCATTAACAGAAGCATAGTCTCCAAATTGTTGGGATATGGCAAGATCTACATTCCAGCCATTGTGGGGTTAATATGATTGTCTTAACTGAAGACACTTGGAAGTATGACCTACTTTAGAGCCAATGAGTTCTATCTCTTTTCCTGGTAAGGCTCTACAAAATGGAGCTTTTGCCTGACTCAGAGAACCTCCCACAGTGATGTTGATTGACAGAGCAAGGCAGAGATTTGCTGTGGGTGTTGCCTGACCTGCTGTCACCTTATTTGTTTTTACTATTTGGTATGTTTTGTTATTTAGTTTAGTAGTTTGTAATATTATTAGGAATTTCCTGTTTACCCTTTCTAAAGAGTCTTAAATAAAGTTTGTTACCTTCCTACTTCACTGTTGTCTTCGTGCCTTCAATTATTCCCACACAATTCCCATGAGGTACTAGTCCCTCCCTATTTGGCACTGGTTAGGCCTCATCTAGACTACTGTGTCCAGTTCTGGACACCATACTTTAAGGATGCCAACAAGCTGGAGCAAGTTCAGAGGAGGGCAACAAGGATTATCAGGGGATTGGAAATCAAGTCTTATGATGAAGGATGGAAGAATTGGACATGTTTAGTCTTGAAAAAGTAAGACTGATGGGAGATATGATAGCACTTTTCAAATACTTGAAAGGCTCTCATACAGAGGAGGATTAGGATCTGTTCTGGCTCATCCCAGAGTGCAGGACATGCAACAATGGGCTCAAGTTACAGGAAGTCAGATTTAAGATGAATATCAGAAAAAAGTTCTTAACTGTTAGAGCAGTATGACAATAGAACAAATTACCTTGGGAGATGATGAGTCCTCCATTGCTGGAGGCATTCAAGAGAAAACTGGACAATCATCTGTCAGGTCTGCTTTGATTTAGATTCCTACACTGAGCGGGGAGATGGGCTCAATGGGTTTATAGACCACTTCCAATTCAATTATTCTATGATTCAATAATTATTCTATACTTACATGCCTCTAGCTTCTATTCAGAACACATTACAAAATCTGTTTTCTACTGCTAAACTCTCTAATGCAAATGCATCTACTGGATTCATTCAAGGAAGACTCAAAACCCATGGTTTTAAAACTGATGATTCATGAACTACAATACCTACTCAATAGGGTGAAAAAACAAATACATAGAATTAGATAGGTATCCAGGAATAACCAATCCCTAGACAGAGCCAAAGGGAAAAATGACAGAACACCATTAGTAGTCATCTGCAGATGCCAAATGAGACCATTCAGATGTAGCGGCTTATTCTGGACAATGGTGCTTCCCTCTCCCAGGCTCTAGATGGCTAGATGACACACAGTCTCCCCATGTTAAGTAATCCCTGACACAAAACATAGACAAATAGACAGGAACAAGACTTTGCTATGAACCTAGATGCCAAATGTGTACCCATACCTACTCTGGCACCATCTGGCAGCTACTCTGGAGGCTCCAGCAACGCCAACCACAACATCAGGAGCTTGTTTATTTGCGGTGTATTCCACCCTCTGCCAGCAGTGCTCCTCTGCATAAGGCAAGAAAGAACATCTATGTACAAAAGAATAAACCTGACACCAGGAATGGCAACATGCAAAGAACAGTTTCAGATCACTTCAGCATACTCTGTTATCGTAGCTCTCAAAATAATCGTTGTAAAAAGGGGAAATTATAAAGGAAGATTTGAGACCGACAGAGAGACATCTGATGTGGGCTCCACAAGTTTCGGAGTATATCAATAAGTAAGTATACACCAGAGTATATCAATAAGTATATCAAAAAGTAAGTATACACCAGAGATTATAAGGAATCTCTGTATATGAATGAGTTGGTTTCACCTACACTCTTGGACACTGGTAGCCAACATAACTCTGACCCCAGCACCACATTGTGAAAACATCTCCATTTATGCTTCCAAGACAGCTGCCAGCCATTGTTATTAACAATTAAACAAGCTGATTGTTCTACTTATAACTGCGTATCTGCATAATCAATACTTGGAAGTTCATTATCCATATACATGGACTTTCTTTTCCCCATTTCACTTGGTCTCTGCCCTACTATCGTGTCCTCTGTGTATATATAAACATGTGGCCTAACTGTCAGGCTCCGTATGTGTGAGGATGGTGACCCTGTACCACAGAAGTACTCATGGAAACAAATCTGCCAGTCTTTACAGTGCCAGAGTGCTACTATAGTACTACTGTAACAATTTTTATTTTACTTTTGTT
Organism: Pogona vitticeps; assembly: GCF_051106095.1. NCBI lineage: Eukaryota > Metazoa > Chordata > Lepidosauria > Squamata > Agamidae > Pogona > Pogona vitticeps. The sequence continues at coordinate 227,412,449 of NC_135783.1, read as the reverse complement.
TTGTTTGTGTTGTACATTGCTACAACAGAGATCCTACTCAGGCATCAGCCATGTACAGTATACTAGACATGCCTCCCCCGTCGCTTTTCTAACAGAAAATCAACATGGTGGAAGAGGAGGTCCTGTTTTAAACATTCAGTCTCTACCCAAGAACCAGAAGTCCATTTTAAAATTAAATTAAATTAGCAGTCTGACTCAGTTGAACAGTCTCCCCAGTGACAACAGTGCCTCCTCTTCAAACACATCCCTTTCGACAGATAACAGCAGCACTGGAGATGGCACAACTTGTGTACTTTCCTCCTTGCCTATGGAGTACACACACTTTATTGCTTCTGGATAGTGGCAAAATACTCAGGGGAAAACAATGCAGGCACATCCTGTGTAGAGGTTAATGTCACATCATGCCCGGTGAAACATTTTACTGTACTGTATATTACGAACACCCATTACATACAGAATCTGGATGCTTTTTGAAAAAAAACTTCAAGTAGTATTACAGCACTGAACATAAATCAATTCAACATATCTCCTGCACAACTGACTGCAGTGGCTTTCAGAGTGACTGCACAAATACCTTTTCCAGCCAGGGCAATCAGGGCTGCTTGATACGTAACATGAGGTCCACAATCTGACAGTAAGTAATAAATCTTCAGATGAATATTTTTTTTGCCTGCAGTGATGATAAGATCGGCCTTACCAATGTCTTTGCAGGGCTTCCATATAGAAGACATGGCAACATGTCCTGTGAAATGTATGGATTAATGTGATAAGCATTAGCCGTGACGGGCAGATGAGATCAGATTGCAGCAGTATAATTTAGTACCCCAGTGTGAAATGCTTTCTCCAGCTGTAGTTTCACCAGGACAGGATTTTGTGGCATTCGACAGAATGAGCAGGAGGGCCTCCTAATGGCTAGTTAACCACATTTTGAATTAAATATAGCAATGTGTATATTACTATGTGGAGCACCAAAGTCAGGTACCACTGTAAGACCGTTATGTCTAGAACCTGAAGTTCACTAATTGTGCCACTCTTTCCCAAGCTACCTTATCTGTCCTCCTCCTACCAATGCAAAATTTGCTGGTACAATATTTCACTAACTCATGATCGAACACCTGGCACTGTGCACTTCATTTATTTCTTTAGTTTATGTCCCACTTTTACTTCAAGGAGCTCAAAGCTCCTTAATGTATGGTCCTCTTCTTTCTCATGTGTTTACCCTGTCAATGACACTTGAGATAGAGTAGAAACAAATACTGGGACAAGGCAATTTCATGACTGAAGGAGAATTTGAAGCCAGGTCTTCCCAATTCTACTCTAACATATAGTACCAATACAATAGGTACTATGGGGTCCTATCTCTTCATGAAATGCTTCTGAAGTTAAAATGTAGCACAGAACACATGCTGAGATGAAAAGCCTGAAAGAAAACTTGCTCCATACAGCTGTGATTCTTGTTTTTCAATATTTCCTATATCAAAAACAAAAGTTTCTTCTGCATGGTAACATGATTACAGCAGCAAAGTCCTCAGAAATTCATTGAGAAGTTCAAGAATTACAGATCTGCTGTTCCAAGAAAGTTTATAAATCTAAAGTCTACCAAAACTTGTGACCTCCAGGGCTGTATTTAGACTGCCAACCGAGAATTTGTTCATACCTATCAAATATTCAGACACTCTTCTTTTTCTGCAATCCAGGGCAGGCATCAACAATAAGGAGGACTTCAGCTCTACAGGAGCACACATGCTTTGCATGCAGAAGCTTCCAAGTTCAACCCCTGAGATTTCCAGTTTAAACAATAAAGGAGAAGCTGACATGGAAGACTTTACTCTGAGACCCTGAGTGGCTGGCTCCTGTTGAAGCAGACCATGAATTGAGATATGAACTTCCAAATACCATTGGAATGCAACTCCAATCAGTCTAAGCCAGTACAGTCAGTGGTAATAGATGAGTGCAGTTGTTTCGGGTTGGACATGATAGACAAATAGACTGCATACTTTAAGGCATGTTCTTATGTCCCAGTTGTCCACAAGTGCTTCGAACCACTGGTGGGCTACGTCTGACTTCAGGCCATGAACTGTGAGGCTATAATCTTATATTGGTCAGTTGGCATGGCAACAATGTTTGCTCAGTTTTAAGCATTTCAAGATCCTTCAGCCAAAAGACTGAAGCAACATGTTAATCACATTATGTTTCAGCATGAAAACAAATGAAGAAAACTATTGCATTACTATAATAACTGAGACATCACACAAAGATATGCACATTTGATATATATCCAACTGCGTTTTGCTTATATCAGAATTTTACGCTTAGGCAATAAGTGTCAAAGGATGAAACATTGTTTCACTTTGTTCCCTGTATTAATGATAGTATTAATATTAGGATGGTCAGCAGCGCTATTCAATTGAAAGTTACAGTCAACTGAACAAAGCTGAGAAAATGAGTGAACAACTCAAAGATACAATGCCAATTTCAGTGCAAGGTTTTCTGAGTATTACTACATGACCAGGCTCATTAAATTTCCATCCATAAAGTGGCATGCAGTGAGTAGCCTGCTTCGTGTGCCTTCTTGCTCAGTCTTCTCCTTCCTCTCAAACTAGGCATCTGTCTATCCAGCACTGATAGTTTATTCCACTGCTGTCTCATGAATCAGACTGCAAAAATTACATGCGATGTGATGGATCAGACTTTTGCCCCTTTGGGACTGAAGGACTTCAAAATCCCCAGGTAGTCAGAGAAATGTCAGAGACCCATAGAATAGTAAATCGGGCAAAGAAGAGGCTTCAGGCTGTGACTGCAAGTTCTCAGCGATCAGGAGCTGCAGTTTGCTTTTCAGTATTTTCTGATGGTTTCTCCAACTACAGAATTAACTTTTGAGTAATATAATATATCAACATTCTTTACCTCACATTTACCCATTTCTACACATGACAGAAAACAAATGCATCCATTTTTTCCCTTAATCCACCCAGGAAATATTCCAGTGTAAATTATCATTTCTCTTTGAGTGCATGTTTATATCTATGAGGTCTCTGCATTGACAGAAGGCTCTTTTATCCAATAGATATTTTTGTCAGCGTAATGGAGCCAAAAGATGGCAGTTCTTCTCTCTCCCCCTCCCACCAGTATCCTCTATATCAGGATGCACAAAGTTCAGTCCTCCAGATGATGCTGGACTAGAACACCAAGTGTTCCTGTCCATTAGGTCTACTGGGTGGGACCGGTGGGAGTTGCAGTCTAACAACAGGTGGAGAGCTGCACTCTTTCCATTCCTATACAATTCTTCATACATTAGCACTGTTTTGAGGATAGAGTACAGCATCTTGGAGAGCTCCCATCAGGTTTGGACTGCAATTGAGTATACAGATTCTTCACTCCTACAGTACAGTGGTGCCTCGCTTTACTATTGCCCCGCATTATGATGAAACTGCATTACGACGATCTTTTTGTGATCACAATTGCAATCACAAAACGATTGTCTGAATGATTTTTTTGCTTTGCGATGATCGGTTCCCTGCTTCGGCAACCGATTCTTAGCAAAACGACGATTTTCCTCCAGCTGATTGGCAGTTTCAAAATGGCCACTGGGTAAATAAAATGGCTCCCCGTTGTTTTCTGGGACAGATCCCTCGCAAGACAGCCACCGAAAACGGCCGCCCTATGGAGGATCTTCGCTGGACGGTGAGTTTCCAGCCCATTGGAATGCATTGAAGGGATTTCAATGCGTTTCAATGGGCTTTTTATTTTCGCATTACGACATTTTCGTTCTACAGTGATTTCGCTGGAACAAATTAACATCGTAATGCGAGGCACCACTGTACTGGAGTCATTAGCTTCCACTGGACATCTATGCCCACACAAGATTTATACACATATACACACAGGCTCCAGCTGGGGTATTATATGTTCCTGAGCCTGGGCTTGGGTCTGTGTACATTAGATCAGAATGCATGCTTGTTAGATTTGAATGTAGGTATGCTTTCAAAAATGTTACACTCAAGCATTCAATGGAGAGCATCAAAAACTGGATGAACACCTTGGGTAGGCAAGGTGAAAAGCATGCCCTCAGTCCTCACCCTGGGTAGGACGGTGGCAGCCGCCACTCTGAAGATGCTGTCTCAGCAACAGTTATACAGGAGGAACTGGGCAGTAAAACAGGAAGAAGTGATGAAGCTGCCTGTTATCAGATTTATGCAAGGAACTGGCCACAGCCTGGATCAAAAATAAGGCAGAGCCAAGGTGTGCAGAGAGCCAAGGTCAGAGCAGATAATCAGCCTCAAAATCCATCGGAAACGCATGAGTAAATAGGTCAAATAGTTGAGCCAGAGCCAAGACAGCTAAGTAAAAGAGGACAGTATCAGACAAAGTCTGATACACAAGCTGGAGAGAGCTGTTGCTCTCATGTTCTCTCAGGCATCTGGTTGGTTCCTGTGATAAATATCATTTGAAACAGATCATTCTTTGTTCAAATTCTGCAGGGCTTTTAATATATATCATTATGTGTATAAGGCATACCTATAGTGTTCAATCCTGGTAGTTTCTGCAATCTAGGACTCAAGTCAGTGAACACAAGCCTTCATAGGGGGCTTCACCCCATATAGGACATTCTGTTTCATGGTGATGTTCTACTGAATATCTGTGTTTGAAGAATGGTAATTTTATTTTCAAATGACAACATTTCTGGTTTATAAAAACAAACATAAATGAAGTTACTGTTAAGTGGTGCCCCAATTCACCAATAAGGCATTGTTCAATACTCCACCACCAGAACAATGCAGTTCTGTCCAAAGCAAAGTGTGCTGCTTAGATATCACAACACACCACTTAAATCACTCTCTGGGCAGTTTACAATTTAATTATGCAGGCTACACATTGTCCACTCTCAGCAAGCAGGGTACTCAATTTTCCAGCCTCAGAAGGATGGAAGGCTGAGTCAGCCTTGAGCCAACTACCTGAGTTTGTTGGGATCGAACTCAAGTTATGAGAGGAGTCTTGACTGCAATACTGCAGTTTAACCACTGCCCTATGAGGCTCCTGGCTTACTGTGCTTTTTTCAAGATTGCTGTGAGCATGTGGAAATTATGCTGGGAGAAATACCTTTTTTAGATATTGTGGTTGTAAGCAAAAATATAAGAGCAAAAGTCTTTTTAACCCAGAATTTTTTTTCCAGCCGGACATCTCAGAGAACCCTCTGAGCAGGTCAATAGTATGTATCATTTAATGAATTAAGTAATTTCTTTTTAATGGGCTTAAACATCTGGGAAAGAATCTAGTTTGCAAATGCTTAAGGAGCAATCAGGAGTTGTTCAGGTGGTCTTCAGTTTACAGTTCAGCAAACTGGAGATTGCACCATTGAAAGTAAAGAGTTATTCAACTGCTCAATGGGTTTTTGAACTTCTTTTTGTACAAGTAGCTGGGGAAAGGAACCAGAGTTGATTCTTTTGTGTGTGGTTCAGAGCAAATAGAAGACTTGCTTTCCACTTAAAGCATAAATAAACTTCTTAACTCAGACCATCTAAGTACTTCTGAGGCCCCAAAATGAATACACAGTGAAATACACATTGAAAGCCAGTGTGGTGTAAGGGACAGAAGACTGGACTAGTGCTTAAGAGGCCTGGGTTCAAATCTCTACTCCTCCATGTCATGGAGAGGTGGCAATAGAAAACCACTCCTTGAAGAGCTCACATACCTTGAAAATACTATTTGGTGTCACTATAAGTCAGAAGCAACTTGATGGTACATAGCAACAACAAAATGCACATTGTCACTTGGTCTTGATGAGAACACAAATGCTCACATTAGTGAGGAAGACATCACTTTTCATCCAATCGCTGCTTTCAAGACCAGCCCATAAACACAGCAATTCCACCTTGCAAGGAAGACTGGCCTCTTTGCCTTCTTCCAAGCTCCAGTGCTCTAGGCATGCCGTGTATGTGAATAAACAGCAGGGATAGAGAGAGAGAGAGAGAGAGAGATTAGATCCAAGTAAGGAGAATTTTCACTTTTGAAAGTAGAACTTGAGTAGATGCAAATTGTTACTCTGGGTGAGAAAAGCTGCACTTGCAAATATTCTCTCTTCTGCACAATTCTTAAAGTACAAGGTTTGTGACCTAGGAAGAAGGAAGCCACTAAGTTAGACCAGTGGTTCTTAACCTTTGTTACTCGGATGTTTTTGAACTGCAACTCCCAGAAACCCCAGCCAGCACAGTTGGTGGTGAAGGCTTCTGGGAGTTGCAATCCAAAACTCCTGAGTAACCCAAGGTTAAGAACCAGTGAGTTCGACTACTAGTCAACAATCCTTAATACTGTTGACAAGGACTTGCAGTAGCTCTGGGGAGCTTCAGAATTTTTTTCCCTGTCTTGTAGATGCTAGGAATGGAACCTAGGATCTTCATCATGCAAAGCATGTGCTTGGCCCCTCCTTCTATTGCTTTGCTTGCAGTTGTTAAAATTAAACTCTGGAATTGGCAGAATTCCATCACTGTTCTGCCCAACACTGTTATGACAGTCACGAAGGAACTGAAATAGGAAGATGGCGGCACAGGAGCAGGAAGGGGTTGGCCAGATACTATTGGGTATGCACCCTGCATGCTGGGGTGTGTCCACATTCTATATATGTAGAAAGGTTCCAATTGCATCGATGAAGAGATCCTACATAGGACTGTACAAAGACACAGGCAAAAGAGCCGAGAGAATATCATCATTGTGCTACCCCATACTTGGCAATATGTGAGAAATGGCAACTTTGCAAGGTCAGGTAATCAGTGGAGAGGAAAAAAAAAACCAACCCATACCTTTCTCCTCTCCCCTGCACTGAGAGATATGAACAATTACAAAAACAAGTTTTAGATTGGAGCCAGAATTTATTTTGCATGCTGTAAATCGAGCTCTTGCTGCTAGACACCTGCACTTTCAGAAGCTGTTGTGTTTGTTAACGGGAAATTCAATAAGGAGTAGCTGGTTACGGGCCAGGCTACTCAATAAATAAGGAATTGCCACTTAGCTGCCGACTGCTTTCTGTCTCACAAACTGAATGGTTGTTCAGCTCCGGCCCAGGCAGGGCTACACATATACTTCAGCTTTGACAGATAGGACAAGAAAATTCCAAGGTATCTTATAACCAACTCAGATTTCAAACAGACAGCATTATTTTTTTTAAAAAAAGAAATGTGAAATCTTATACTCAATTAGAAGGTATGAAAGATTTATTTTGCTTGTTGTCGATTTCTCTCCTTGCCCATAGTGGATGAGAAATGTTTTCTGTCTTGCTGCTCCTGCCAGTAAAGATAATATGCTTGTCAGATTACCAGTGCCTGTGGTAGAACAGAGTTTGATTAAAGAAGCTTATGATGCATTTCCTTCTGCAAACGTTTAGCTCTTCTTTCTTCTTCTTCTTCTTCTTATTTTTTTTTAAAGATGTGTTTTTCATAAAAATCACCAACTTGGAATTTTCCAGCTAGGCAATTGTCTGAGTGCTCTGATACACGGAACAGGCTGATGGCCAAGAACACTAATATACTTCTTTTAATGTCAATCTTATATTGTTGTTTCCACAACAGATTCAACCTTTCCCACTTATAATTCAGGAGGCCCTTCTAGAGCAAATGTGCACACGCACATTGGTAAACCTTTTTTTATTGCTTTGTCTACTGCATGCTACTTATGACTCCTTGGCTGAAATCCTATGGCATAATGAAAGCAAAGTTCTATGTTTCAGTTGGTTCCTTGACGGTAAATAAACAGTCTCTACTGCGAATCTCAAGGTTACACACACACAAACACCAAGCCAGCATGTGTCCCAAGAATCATGATGGGGGGCTCTTTATTTATTGCTGTAGAACAGAATGAAACTTTACCCTTGTCTTTCAGTTGCTCCCACTTATCCCTTCTTTTCTCTGTTCATCTTCACACTGCAGCCGGGGTGGGGAAGACATAGGTAAAGAATGAGTAGAAATTGCTGCGTCCATAACATCACCTGATTTAGGGGTATATTCAAAAAGAAATGAGCTTCCTGAGTTACGGCCTCTTTGCCATGTATTTTCACATCCCACAGATGTCTCATTCTCCATTGTTATCATTAGCAAAACCAGCCAATACAAGACTAAATGTAAGCATCCAGATATGGCTAAATTGTGTTTCTTTTAACTTCTCCACACCAATCCCTTTCCAGACTTGATGGGGATCCCTATTCAATTCTAGTTAACCTTTAACAGATTGTCGAATGTATTACACATTGCTGCTGTTTTAAGAATACCCTTCTATATGCCCCAGGCTTACATTGCTCTGTATTGTGCTTGTATTGTAAATTTCAATAAATTCTAAGCTTAGAATTCAGATTGGTAGTCACAACCAGAGTATGAAATCAATGGGACCAAATAAGGTTGGAACTGGAACGTTATAGAGATAGGATCCATCATTTTATATAAATATAGACTCACCACATGGAAGGTGCCTTTGGTTGGACTGCATGGCAGAGGTGAGGAAATACTGCAGAAATAAGGTTGCCAGATCGCAAAGTTTGGCACCAAGACACAGGCTTTAAATTCCTTGTCCAGATCTCAGGCTTTGGGCTAGAAATCTCAGGGCATGGGATGGTTCCAACATAGCAACTGAGGGTGGTCTATGGCCCCCAAATTTCGGGATCAGATGCCAAATTTTGGGATCAGATGCCCCCTATCCTGGCTTACAAGACCCTCCTGAGAGTAACCTTGCTTTGTTACTCTCAGGACAAATTCTCATGGCTTCCTGGCATGATTCAAAGCACTTTTTAAATGCTACATACTCGAGCTACTGCTGAAATGCATACCTTAGCTTATACAGTACATTCATCCTAAAGACTCTCCACATTCTCTCTCTCTCTCTCTCTCTCTCTCTCTCTCTCTCTCTCTCACACACACACACACACACACACACACACACACACACACACAAGTTTGAGATTGTTGTGCAATGACATCTGAAGAACCTATCATCAGGTCTTAGGCTGTGACCCTGAAATCTCAGGGCCAGCTAATTTGTCAGCTCTTCTGGGAAAACTCACTTGTTTGGACTTCACGTTTCAGAATCCACCAACCAACAGGGCCTTTTGGAAGTTGTAGTCTAAAACAACAACAACAACTTTTTTTTGAGATCTAGGATACTGGCCTACTTCCTTGCTTTCCTGTTAAGCATTTTCTGCTCTTTAAAACTGCTGTTTACTCACACCACAACTGACCGTTAAACAACCATCACCACCACCCAGTTATTTCTAAAGTTGCGCTGCAGTGTAAAGAAATCTATTGCCACATTTCTTTCTGCTAACATGATTTTTTGGGTTACTGCCTTTGTTGAAGTTTATCTTTTCTGTGTAAATGCCCTTAGGCCTAGATAACAAACATAATCCTGTAATTTAATAAAATAACATTCTCATTAATTCCCTTCACTCCTCAAAACTTCAAGGATTTTATGCTTCAATTTCATATCCAAGTTAGAAAAATCAAAAGAGTGATCTAATCCTTTCCCCCCCTAAAATGACACTAATCCAATTCACAATTATAGGAAAGGGTGGCACTAGCATGTTCATCCTTCCTTGTTTGTTGTTATAAAATAATATTAGAATGCCTGGATAAAGCTACTGTTAACACCATGTAACAACCTACTTAGTTTGTACGTGTTCAGATAACTTTGATCTCACATATATTTTGACATTCACAGCCTCCCATAAAGAATTATGTGAGTGTAATGACCACCACTGGATAATTTTTTCATCTGCAATACTGTTGTTTAAATAGACAATTCAGTGTGTGCTTCCATGAGATAACGAAAAGTCCCATATTGGAGTTAGAAATAGGATTGGTTTAGACTATAAACAGAAGCAGGCGTAGGGGCTAGGATGTTCAGCAAATCAAGGTGCCTGCTCCCTAACTCCTTTCCTCATGGCTACAAACTGTTGTTTGTCTTCTTTTTCCTTTCTATCCCCCCTCATGTTTTCACCTCTGCTTCTAGTGAGTGCTACAAGGACATAGGTTTTTGTACGTATGTGTAACACAAGATTGGCCTTACTCTTACACAAAATGAGGGAGCAAAGTGAGGTGACAGGACAGAATCCTACCACAGGGCAAAAACCTGGCATTTATTGTTCTCTGTAGACCTTATGAACTAATTCAGATAGCCTTCCTCAAGATGCTAATGCAAGCCATTTGGGGAGGGGGGGAGGCGTATGCAGCTGAAGTTGCTGGTGGTTCTGTCCAAGCCCTGGCCTCCCTGTCTGATGGCAAGATAGAACAGACCATTGAGACAATTATTCCTAAGCAGCCTTCTCTGGTGGTGCTCCAGCTGCAGAATATTCTGTATAAGTTCTGATTAGCACCAAAGCTATGGGCTTCTCAGGATCAGATCAAAAATCTGTTCACTCATCCTGGCATTTTAAGGTGGTTTATTTTAGGGTGGCTGGTTCAAGCTTCTCATCTGATGTATTTTCTGTTTTTATTCTAAGAGCAGAAGTCTAACTGTATGTTGTGTTATAATTTTTTATTATTACGCTTGGGTTGTCATCAGATGCCCTGCTTGCTGTAAGCCAAAGAGTAGTGTAATTTACATAATTCTATTTTTCATAGAATTAGGTAAATACAGTGTTCTTGCACTGTATTCTGTATGGGTCTGAATTTAAAGAACATTCAAAATGTAGTAGCCACAGATTATGTACACCCAGAGTAGTGGCATGCTCACTAAATGGGCGAGGTATCAATCAATCAATCAATCAATCAATCAATCAATCAATCAATCAATCAATACAGTGTCTGTTGGGAATTTTAACTCATACAAGTAAACAGTGTGCAAGCAGTAGTGCTATTTGGTGGATCTTTGTCCACTGGGTCTCACAAGAGGCATCTCTTGAAAAGGTGCAATTGCATCACAATGTTTGTTGCATACCCAGAAATCCTCAGCAGAATACTGGCCATAATATTTTAGACATCTTGTACAAGCTTCATGATTTACATCTTAGTGCCCTCTCAAGCACAGTTTAAGGCAGTAACTTTACTGCCAAATTCCTAAGCATTTGGGGTCCACGATTCCTCAAAGAACATTATGTTCCATACAAAGCAACCCTTAGAAAATTGACTTATTTTAATTATAATCACAGAATCTCCTAGGCAGCAGAGCCACTTGCTGGGGAATTCCATGGGTTGTTTAATCCAGAAAAGTAATATCGTTGAACTCTGAATCAGAAAAGCACCTGTCTGCCTCCTCAGGTTCGCAAATACAGCTCTACTCCATTGTTATGTATGATCAAAGAGAGTGAAATTTGTCCATCCTTCTTCCACAGAGGTCAGCTCTCTTTTAAGAACACTGGATAAAACCATTTTGTTTAACGGGGTTTTTAGGCTGAATTGCTGGCTGTTATTCGTAATCCTCCTTTATTGTTCCTTCCATCTGCTTCATTTTAAGATTGTATTTTACGCCAGCGGCTTTTATTATTTGTGTTTATGTGGGTTTGTTATTTTATTATTGTGCCTGAAATGCAGCTTATAAGCTGAACCAGAGTCAAAAGCTGAGAAATTGAAAAGAGAAGGATGGGGCAAACGTAACTCCGAACATGTCAAAACGGAATCATGTATGGTCTGTCCAGATATTCAGTTTGATATCTTGGCAGAGCTAAGATGCCTAAGACCAGAGGTGGGATTCAGCAGGTTCGCACCTATTCTATAGAACCGATTCCTAAATGTACTATTGGTTCTTAGAACCGTTTGCTGGCCTGAGATAAATGAAGGAGGAGGGGCCAGGTGACTAGCAATGAGCGGGGGGCGCAATTAGCTGCCTCCCTTCCTGTGCCACACTGAGCCGTCTGAGGTGGGGTGTGGGTGAGAGAGATAAAGCCCTGGAAAGAGCAGAGGCGTCAATGAGGGAAAGGGGGGAAGGATGAGTCCTTGACGTCACTGGAGGAAAGCCCATGGCCTCGAGGCGGGGGGGTGATTGACAAGGCATGAGGGCAGGACACAGAGGGAAAAAGTTTTGGGGTGAGACCGCTTCAGTCAAACACCCAACCATCCTCATTTTACTATGATTTTTTTCAAGTTAAAGGTACCACATAAGACTGTTGCTTATGTGGTACCTTTTTAAAAAAAATCTCAGAGAATATCCAATGCATGAAGTGGTGACGGTCTCACTGATCCATGCAAGCAAGGTATGCAATAGAAAAGTCACTCACACCACAAAGAGATCAAACCTCCAAGCCTCATTTAGAATAACAAAGAACTCTTCCTCCTGCCCCAAAACTGACAATTTCAGGAGACAAATGGCACACAAATAGCCCACTCTGTTAGAAGGAGGAAGACAGCTATCAGTATTTTAACACTACTAAGATTTACTATTCTTGAAGGCCATATATCCAGGACCAAGAAAGGAAAACACATAAACATATCAATAGATAAGGGGAATCGAAACTTTTGTCTCCAGACATTCAGGCACATCTTGACCACAGGTCAACATGGGGGGGGCGCGGAGGGACTCCGAGGGGGAGGGACCATCATGAGAAGGCAGCATTCTCCAGAAAAGACATACATGAGAGCATACTAATCAAGCATTTGTTGATATTGGTTGTTGTGGGTTTTTCGGGCTCTTTGGCCGTGTTCTGAAGGTTGTTCTTCCTGATGTTTTGCCAGTCTCTGTGGCCAGCATCTTCAGAGGACTGGAGTGCTGAGATTGGCTTTCAAGCTTTCATTTCTGAGATTACTTTCAAGTAAGTATGCTTCTTTTCGTTCATAGGATTTTTTAAAAATATAAGAGACATGTAATTTTGCATATGATGAAATACAGATATGTAGAATGGTACACAACCTTTCCAAGGTGCTATGTTGACCAAAATGAGTACAGGCCATGCCATTTCTGTGGGGAAAAAAATCCCAAGTGTAAAAGGAGAAAGGAAGGCCATCCCCCAAACATCATCAGGTTTGATTCCATTCTTTGCAGGAGGGGGAAAGGGACGATCCACGCGTGGCGGTTTGTGTGTATGCACGTGTGAATTGAAACAGGTGTATTCTCCACACTTAAACCATCTTGATCTCAAGGGAGAGATCTGGGTAGTGCATAGATTAAATATCATTTATAGACTGGAAGATTACGGGGGGGGGGAAGAGTTTTTGGAGTGAGTCAAAGCGAGTTTAAGTTCCATATGATGAATCTGGAGTTCTTTCCGGGGGAACACCCCGAGTTCTATTGAAGTTCTGTAAACCGCCTGGCAGGCACAGGGTAGGAGAAATAGTTATCTTCTTGACTTCCCCAGGAAAGCAGCTCCAACAGATCTTCTCCAACCCAAAGCACGGTGTGTGTGAGAGAGAAAGCTCGGCAGCCCCTTCCATGCTCAGGCACAGCTGCAAGTGCCGGATGCAGAGCCTGCACTCTGGGCATTGTGTGTGTGTATGTGTGTGTGTGTGTGGGGAGAGGGAGTTCTGACTCGGGACAGCTGGAGCTCAGTGACACCGAAGGTCGCTGTAGGTGCCACAGTCAAAAGCACCTACCTGCCACGGTGGGTACTGTATGGGAACCAGGTTGGATGGGATGTACCGTGAGTCTGGCGTGCTGTGAAGACAACTTTTGCCAGCCATGCCACCTGTGCCATGGTGCCATGAAGGGAAAGAGGGAACCGAAAGGAAAAAGCGGCCGCCGAGGGTGAGTGGGGGAGGTGGAGCCTGCCAGGGCTCTGAGGGAAACCATAATCACCACCAGTGCCGCCACCAACACCAACACCCCCCAAAGTGACTGGCAAGGAGAAGCGGTGGGTGAGGGGTGGAGGGGAAAGATGAAGGAGGAGGAGACCTCAGAGGAGTCAGTAACTGAAGGACCGATTGAGGTGGTGGGGTTGAGGTGGAGTGGCGACAGATTGAAGAGACCATACCTTCCAAGCCAGAAGGAAACGGGGGGGGGGGAGAAGAACTCCACAACAGGTGTGCAAAGGCAGCCTCCAGGTAACAGCAAACAGGGCTATCAGTCATTTCAGGAGCAGGAAAGGGGAGGGAAGCAATTTCATAAGCACCCACAGTGAGGTGTGTGTTTGTGTGTGTGTGTGTGTGTGTGTGTGTGTGGGTTTGGCAGATGCCCACGGTGAGGGTAACAGCAGCGGTATGCCCAAAACAGATACACTTATCCAGATGTCTTAATCATGTGAGAAGTAGTTGTGTTGATAGGCAGTAGAGAGATCACTGTGGAAGAAACGCTCATCGGATTCCACTGTCCTGGGTATGTATGTATGTATGTATGTATGTATGTATGTATGTATGTATGTATGTATGTATGTATTTATTTATTTATTTATTTATTTATTTATTTATTTATTTATTTATTTATTTATTTATCATTAGGACATAGAACCTGTTGTTAATTTATTTGAATCCCACCACTGCCTAAGACTGTCTGTTTACAGGATCACTCCCATGCAATTGGGAAATCCTGCTCATGTGGAGACCGTGAATATTACAAAGAATGCAACCAGGGATATTTTGGGGCAATCCTGGTCTCTCTCCCAGTGTTCAAAGTAGGGATTGATGAAAATTTTATTTGACTCTTCTTTTCCAAAGAAGGTTCACAAATGTCCTCATGTATATAGTTGAAAGAAAATATTTGACACTCTGTATGTGTGTTTCTGAATGTGGGAAAAAGCAAAGCTGAAAGATTCTCTCATCCAGGCACAGTACTTTGAATGCTTAGTTCTTAAGAGTCTGTTTTTGAATCTCTGTGCTTTCATGTGGCACTGGATCAGGGTTTTTGCCCTCACTTTTGACAGCAACATGTCAGGTGAGCACAACACAGTCCAAAGGCTGAATCTATCAGCCAAAGTCCAATTGTTACTCCCAACTAGAGTACATCCGCTGAATCAGTGGGGTTTTAGCATGTTAAAGCATGAAAATCCCACTGTTAGGTCTACTTTCTCTAGGACCACCAATGCAAAACAAATCATTTTAAAAATGAACAAACCTTATTCCTTATATTAAATTTTAAAATGTGGTCACGATGACTGAGCCTTTAAAAGTAATAGTATTTAAAATTCAAACATGACTTAAATACACACTTGTATTAGACACATCTAATACACACAAGTCACAGGTAACAGAGCTGACACTTATAAAGCCTTGAAATTAAACTAGTGGCTTCAATGCAGGTTTGGATTTTTAAAGTAAATTAACTTGAGGGAACTTTGAGGGTAACCATTTCCCTCTCTTTTCTTCTCCCTGAGGTCACCTGTGGGTTCGGAAGGTCTCTTGGGCAAAGGTTAGGAGGGAGGTTCTTGAACAGCATGTGAGATTATGGTTGGGGAGCTACTCAGTCAGGGACATTCATGCCAAATCACACTTAGCGTGGATTCTAAGCTATGTTTATCTACATCATTTCATAAATGAAAGTTTTCTCTTCAAGTAGCCTCATGGCCAGTAACCCACTGTGAGCCTTTGGGGTTGCAAAGAGAAAGGGAGATGGGAAGTATTCCTTCCATGAATTCTCCTAGGTTTACTTATCTTGGGAGCTACACCACTATGTTAAAATCAGCTTTTCAGTATGAAGAAAGAACCATGATGGGAAATGTGTCACTTTGAAACCAAGCATTATCACTAATTCATGTTCTGTTGTGGCCAATGAATATTATAATGCTCTCACCCAATTTTTTAATGTAACCAGGAATGGGCATAGGCCACAGAGTTTTGCGAACAGATCACTTGGTTTCATTCATTTGCCTTAGCAGCATGTGCAGTTTCCTTCATTTCTTTAAGAAAAAAAACATGTGTAATTTCAAAATTCTGAATGTTAGAGAAAGCAAAACAGATAGACGTGTCTGCCCCTAATTCAAAATAACATCTTTACATCCCTGTACAGATGGAGCTTTACAGTCGTATATTTCTTTCCATGTTCCCATTCCAGTACACAATCCATAAAATGAGCCTAAATGTTAGATATGCAACTGATTTGGAGTTGAAAATAAATGTCCACTTCAAAGAAGACTGTTTAAATGTTAAAAGTGAGGAAACTTATATTTCAAATTGTCTTTGCTCCTGGTGTTAGAGAAAGAAAGAAAAACCCAGAAATGATATCACCAACTGAGGTAACTTAATGACTGATCCAGCAAAAGTAATTTTAATTAAGATAACAAAAGGTCTCCTTGTGTGTTACTCTCCAGCTTATACAGATCCTAGTAGAGTTTTCAAGATACGTGACATATTTAAAGAGTGATTTAACCAGTGCTGCCCATGCCAGTGAATTTCCATGGCCCAGCAGGAATTTAAATACAGTTTTCTTAAGTCCTAATCTTCGCTGTATCCACTATATGATAGATTCTATTAAATGGTTTGCATGCTTTCTTTGTTACATTACAAAATTGTCAGCCTCAGATCTAAGAGTAGTAAGGTGGCAACAATAAACAAGACTAATGCATCTGTGTATAGAATTCTGGCTGATGATAACAGTAAATCTTCTTTTAATAGAGACAAAGTGACAACAAGCAAAGGAAAAATCCGAGAACATGACTTCTTTTTTTATCAGTTAACCACTTCTCGCCCAAACAAAAAACAATTGTCAGAGTGGGAGAGATATGATGATATTTTCTCACTCCACTAAGGAGTCTGGCCACCACATTCTGCACCACTTGGAGTTTCCGCATCAACCTCAAAAGTAGCTCCACGTAGAGTGCATTACAGTGCATTACAGTGGTCTAATCTCAAGATTACAAACACATGTACCAAGGTAGTGAGCGCCCCAACCTCAAGATAGGGGCGCAGCCGGGCTATCCGCCAAAGATGAAAAAAGGTGTTGCGGACTACTGACACCACCTGAGTTTCCATGGTGAGCGCCAGGTCCAGATGGATCCCCAAGCTGCGAACCTCAGTTTTTGTGGTAAGAGTCACCCCCCAAATGAAAGAGAGAGTTTCCCAGACCATTGATGGTGGGGCCACCCACCCTCAGGACCTCCGTCTTGTCTGGGTTCAGCCTCAGCCCATTTTCCTGCATCCACTGCAGTACAGACTCCAAGCAGCACTGAAGGGACAGAATGGCATCCACTGAAGTTGGTGAAAAGATGTAGAGCTGAGTGTCATCAGCGTACTGATGGCACAATGCCCCACACCCCCTGATGACCCCGCCCAGTGGCCTCATGTAGATAGACTGCATTGGGGAGATGATCGAACCCTGCGGAACCCAACAGTTGAGGCTCCACGGGGCTGATACCCTCTCCCCAAGCTGTACTCTCTGAGGACTGCCCCCAAGGAAGGATCGGAGCCAGGCAAATGCCAGGCCACCAATTCCTAACTCGGAAAGCCTCCTCAGAGGATACCATGGTCGCCGGTATCAAAGGCCACCGAGATATCGAGGAGGACCAACAGAGATGTTTTACCCCTGTCAGCCTCCCTCAGTAGGTCATCATACAGGGTGGACCAATGCTGTTTCTGTACCATGGCGCGGCTTGAAACCCGATTGGAATGGATCCAAATGAGCCTGAAGGCAGTGAAAGCACTCAGGACTGGAACAAACAGAACTGCTTCGTGCTTTTGATATGCAGAAAGACTTTGAATATGCTTTGTATGCCAATACCCTGCATATACATGGCAAAATGTCCTTTTCTGGAAGATTGTGACTCCATTATTAACTTTAAACAAGCCTATTATTATTATTATTATTATTATTATTATTATTATTATTATTATTATTATTATTATTATTATTATTAGTATTAGTAGTAGTAGTAGTAGTAGTAGTAGTAGTAGTAGTAGTAGTAGTAGCAGTAGCAGTAGCAGTAGCAGTAGCAGTAGCAGTAGTATTATAAGAAAACTTGTCTTTTTACTATTTCTGTTACCTTTCATTGCCATCCAAACATCTCTCTTTCCAGCCCACAAAGCTAAAACAATATATCTACTTAGGAACTTTCTTGGGGTAAGCCTGTTCCATGCATATTCAGTTTATAAGAAAGTCACTGTTTTAACCATTTGAAAGGCCGTATTTGAGGATCAGTATTTCAACCCCTGCAGCCTGGATTCTTTCCAAATTAAAAAAAAACCTGGGTAGGACCAACCAATACATTCAAGACAAGTATTATCTGTCTTTTCAATTTTCATGAGGTATTTTAAAACTGGAAACTCTTAGGGCTGCTTGTTTCTTCATGGGAGACAGTTTTCCTTTTACAAAATCATAACTTGAAAACCCTTAAAAAGTTACCTAAGGATCTCTAGTTGTGTCCTGACTAACAAAGTCAAAAGTCCAGATTGCCCCAGACTTGGAGCTTTTTTCTTCTTTAAACAGGTATGTGAGAAAACTGCTTGGTCTCAGAAATACTGAGAGGGTATTTACTGAGGCCTGTCACTCCATTACTCAGTTTAATGCAAATCTATGTGATCTTTTTAAAATCTGGGAACATTTAGGATCTACTGTTTCTGCACAGGGAGGTGGAAGCTACTTTATTTTTAAAAAATAATAACTCAAAAGCCTTTTGTGCCCAAACATCCCCACGTCTGGCACAGAGCAAAAGCAGAATCTCCACTACATCTGTGCCAAATTTGGTACTGATATGAAGCTCAGTTTCAAGGTTATAAATTTTTGGTTTGGCTGCCCCATTTTTAGAATTGCCTTAGAAAATGTTGATTTGTTCTGCTGCACAGTAAGATAAAAACATAAGATTACAACACATATTGAGAATAAAACATTACAGTAGGACCCCCATATCTATGGGATCAGTATCTGCAGTTTCACTTGCGGTCTGAAAATATTAAGAATATTAAAAGATAGAAGCTAGAAATATATATTTTCATGATGCATTTATCAGAACTAGCCACTAAAGGGTGTCAGAGACCATGTTATGTATTCTTGTTGCTCAAATACATAGCATGGTCTCTGGATCTCTCTTGTGGCCAGTTCTAAAAGTACATAGTGAAAATACTTTTCTGGATTTGTTTTTCATTTGATCATGTTATGTAGTATAGTGTTTGCTATTATCTGCAGTTTTCAGCATCCACAGGGTAGCTTGGAACCAATCTTCCATGGATATGGATATCCTACCGTACGGGTGATTTGACATCATAACATTATCTGCAATGCATAACTTTTGAAGCAACCTTCCTTTTGCAAAATGACATAACTAGCAAAAGGGACTTTCTTCTGGACAAATGAGTGAAAAACAGATGAAAATCAGGGGCATTTGTTTATTTCTTACCCAACCAGAGAATGGAAAAAAGAACCCAGAGGCGCTCACTCACAGGACGGAATACCCCACCCCAATCCTTTGTGTTAAATGTGTCATTCATGGGTTTAAAAATCTTAAAAACAATACAATGGAATTTCAAATGGAGAAAGTGAAACCAAGAAAGACGTTGAGTTAGCATCAATTGAAAAGGAGAGCATGCTTTAATTATTTCCTTCGACAGGAACCTTCCTTGCCTTTCTTGTTGCAAAGTCATTGATTAAATCATCAACGTCTACTATTCAGAGACATGCTTTTTCAGTCATCCAACGCCCTGCGTGTGCTCTCGAAGCCACGGTCGTAGGAGGAAGAGGCCATAGCACCACTAATTTCACA
Organism: Pogona vitticeps; assembly: GCF_051106095.1. Lineage (NCBI taxonomy): Eukaryota > Metazoa > Chordata > Lepidosauria > Squamata > Agamidae > Pogona > Pogona vitticeps. The sequence continues at coordinate 227,392,924 of NC_135783.1, read as the reverse complement.
ACCAGTGAAAACGAGAAAGAAGAAGGTGGGAAGAGAAAGAAAGATCAATACGTGTAGAAAAAGGACTTGAACTTTTCTTCCATCTTTCTTTTCCAAAAGAAATTTAATTATTCCCCCCCCCCCCTTTTAAATAAACCTACTTCTGTTCTGGTGGATAGGGAAGAGACAACTGAGAAAATAAACAGGATGAGGTGAAACAACAGATGGTGCGAAGGGAGAACAGGCTCAGAGTGTTTCCGTTTTGAGAATGAAGCAAAGAGGACTGTGCCATTTGCTCTTTCAGACTCCTTCACTCTCTTCCCTGTGGCTGCTTTTGGGAAGCTACTGTTCTCATTGCTGAGATCAGCAAGTAAAGGCAGGAATGAAGCAAAATGCCCAGCTTAATAGACTGCCCTGGACAAAAGCCCTTCTGACCTGGCTGTACCTCAGGGTATTCCCCCCCCCCAAAACTCTGGGACCTTGCTTTGACCTGGCCTTGCTCTTCGTGTTTCACCATTCAGAAGAATGGCTTTTTCCTGCACCAGGAATACATAAATACTGGCATGAAAAAAAAAATCTTATAATTCTTATAAATGGGGAAAACACAAATGGCACAACATCCATGTAAGAATGGAGGCATTCATCTGTTTGTTACACATGCACAGAGACAGAGAGAGAGTTAGTCCAGGCAGTGTAATTAATTAAAAAATTAAAAATTAAAATGTATCTTACATTTCAGGGATGGGCATGGAACTATCAGTCTCTCTCCCTTGGAGATTCCTTGGAATTAGATGGGAAGGAGAGACAGAGTTGGGTGTTATCCACATACTGGTGACACTGAACCCAGAACTCTAAAAAATTCTCCCAGTGGTTTCGTGTAGAATGGTAAAAAAGCATGAGGGACAAAGCAGAACCCTGATGGACATTGAACCACCTTCTGAATTCCCCCTTCCAGAAAAACTGGAGCCACTGTAAAACAGCGCATGCCAGCCCCATCTCAGAGAAAAAGCCCAGAAGGATACCATGGGCAATGACACTGAAAGCTGCTGAGAGGTCCAACAGAAACAACAAGGACACAGTCATCCTGTCCAGCTTCCAGCATAGATCATCCACTAAAACAACCAAAGCTGCCTCTGTCCCACAGCCAGGTCTGAAACCAGATTGAAATGGGTCTAGATAATCCATTTAAAACAGGAATCCTGGGAGTTGACAAACCACCACATGCCCCAGAACCTTGCTCAGAAATTGAATATTTGAGATTGACTGATAGTTGTCCAGCAAACTAAGGTCTAGGGAGGGCTTCTTCAATAATAGTCTTATTACTACCTCCTTCAAGCATGCTGGGATCTTACCCCGCTGCAATGAGGCATTTACCACTCCCTCTACCCATTCAATCTGCTGCTTTTAGGAGCCAGGAAGGTCAAAGGTCCAGTACCCACGTGGTTGGATTCACCTCTCCAAGAATCCTCTCCACATCATCAGGCTGCACAAACTGAAACTTCTTCCCCCTGAGCCAGGTGGCAGACATTGATTAAAAGGGGAAGGTGGATGCAGCCACTGAGGTAAAGCCCCAGACTTACAAAAAGGTAGGAGTCCATGGCCAAAGTCCCACAGGGGGAGCAGCCAATAGGTGGCAGCAGATGCTGTCTCTCTCTCACTCAGTACTCCTGTGGGTCAGCAGATGTTCAGAGCCTCTTCCAGATCTCCTGTATGGAGAATTAGTGCAGGGAAAGCTCCCCAGAGGGAGACCACAGCTGCGATACAAGGAGATCTGCAAGTGAGATCTGAAGGCCTTAGGAATGGACCACAACAGATGGGAAACCTTGACATCTGAGGGTTCAGCCTGGAGGCAAGTGGTGCATCATGGCCTCTCCCATTTTGAAGAGACATTTGTCCAGCATGTCGAAGCAAAGAGGCAGTTCTGAAACCAGCCAAATCAGGGAGCTGGACAGGGGACAGATTGTATTTGTCTTTAGTGTGGAAGAGATTGTCACTCTCGTATTGGCCTTCTCAGCCACACCAGACGCTGGTCCATGACCTCTATTCAGAGCACGTTACCATAGTCTCTTGAGACTGAAGGATGCCTACAGCTTCCAGAGGTAGGAATCGTGTTTTTGTTCAGCCCTTGCAGAAACTCTGCTTCTAAAGGTTCCTTCTTCCCTCTGAGTGATAGATGTCAATGAAAGGAGAGGTTGAAGGCAGCCAATTAAGCAAGGCCCTAGTATTGCAAGAAGGTAGGAGTCCATGGCCAGAGTCCCACAGGAGAGCAGCCAACAGGCAGCAGCAGACACTGTCAGTCACGTAGTGCCCTGTGAGTCAGCAGTTGTTCAGGGACTCCTCCAGAGGCAGGAATGGTGTGCTAAATGGGCCTTTGGCTATGCTTGTGTTCCGTTCAAATTTAAATCGGACTTATGTCCACACAAATGCGCATAAGGATAGCCTGAGCTTTTAAAACATTCTTTTAAATCAACCCTAGCCAGGATGCCCATTCCCTGCATCTTGAGCAGCAGGTCTCACCTGCTTTATTCATGTCTGTTATTCAAGAGCAATAACAGTTGAGAATGCAAGGGGAATTCAGTCTTTTTACAATTCCTTTGTGAATTGATCTACATCCCAATATGCCGGTCCCAATGTAATCTTTCATATTTTACACTGCTGTGAATGTTGCACTGGAGTTCTCACCAGACACACCCACATAAATACAATAATGCCTTTTAAAAACGCATGCTTTAAGAGCAATTATTTCCAGAAATGTGCACATTTGGAAGGAAGGAAGGAAGGAAGGAAGGAAGGAAGGAAGGAAGGAAGGAAGGAAGGAAGGAAGGAAGGAAGGAAGGAAGGAAGGAAGGAAGGAAGGAAGGAAGGAAATGTTTACATTGTGTTAAAACAATGTAATAATTCACATTTCCACATTTCAGATTTAATAAGTGATGATGGCACCTTGTGCCCACTGAGGCTGGCAGAGCAGGAGGCACCACACAGACAAATATTCTCTCTCTCTCTCTCACACACACACACACACACTTTTCCTTCCTTCCACATATGGAGCCATGGGACGGTGCCCCACCAGCCTTGATGGAAAAGCCCACCAGTGGATAATTCTCACATAATCAGAGTCTCACATTCAAACTGGAATAAAGGTGATCCAAAGGCCAAGCAAGCCATGGCATCAGTGTGTGGAGTGAGTTTGACTGAAACATCAAGAATCATGTCTGAAGAGTAAAAGCAGATCAAAAGTTCCACCAGAACAAAATGTCTCTTTAATTAGCTATTTAATTAGCTGTTGGGACAATCTTTCCACTGTCATCACTCCCAACAGCAGCATATGGAAGTGAACCTATTGTGAGAGGCCCAGCAGAATAATAGAAATAGACTGAATATGTTTATGTATATTTAAGGAATAATACCAATGAGCACCAACATAAGTCTTTCAGACATTTCCTGACTTCAGGGAGAAATAAATTAAACATGCAATAAAAGTTTATCGCTGTTGGGAGATTTCACTTTGGAAAAACCTGCTAGGAATAAATTTAATGACATTGTAAATTTTTATTTTGTGAGAAATGATTATTTGGGGCTGTAAGGACTGACAATGGCATGTAAATCTAATCAGCTAGCTAGCAATTAATAATGTTAAACTGCCTCACATCTTTTGCATGCTTGAATGGCCTATGATGCTCTGAGGAATCTAGCCCTTAAAACTGCAGATCATTCACAGACCAATTAATGCTTACTTGGCATGTACAAAAAGTAATCTGCATTAAAAACATGATCATCTCCTCCCTTCATTACAGGGGCCTGCTTCCATTTGATGTAGGTGGAGGAAGTTCCCAGATGCTTTTCCCTCTTTAAGTTGCCTAAATAAATTTCTGATGGATATCAAGGAGAAGAAAGAAAACAATACGTTCTAGTTTTCCAGGGACCCTCTTGTAAACAGGCATCTCTGGCAAAGCACTCTGCTTATTTTCTTCATATTTTTCCACTGAGGAGATTTTACCCACAACTTTTTGAAATGGCACACTCAGGCCACAACGTCAGCTTGAATCAGCAGAGTAATTCCCAATGTAGCTGGACTGGCTTTCTACATTTTGAAATAAATGAAGTCCTACATAATACAATCAAAAGAGAGATGCTTTGTGAGTGGTCATTGGAAGATAAATACAAGCCTAATGTGCAAGTCATGGAGCTCTGAAGGAATTGCATTATTGAATGGAAAATGAGTGGGTGGTGGATGCAGCATCTCCTTAGAGTATATGACTAAAAATGCAACAACATGTATTTGGCAGGGTCATTCTACTAAGAAATGTTTTTACCACTTATTGAATTCCAATTTTCATCCTTTGTCAAGTGTCAAATCCAGTACTTCGATTCTGCTTACAGAATCACAACACAAGCTGTTGCAAACCTTATTCCACAAACTCATTATGACTTCATAAGGCTAGGTGTTGCTCATTCCAGTTATGCTTCTGGATGTATCACCTCTATCATCATCCCATCATTTCCCCATTAGGGCTACAGTGTCTGCACTTGATATAATTGCCTCATTTTACATCCCAGAGCAAATGGGATTTGTATTCTTGAAGGCTTTCACAGCTAGGATCTGATGGTTGTTGTAGGGTTTTTTGGGTTGTTTGGCCATGTTCTGAAAGTTTTTCTTCCTAACGTTTCGCCAGTCTCTGTGGCCAGTGTCTTCAGAGAACAGCACTCTGTGTTCTGGTGTGTGGGGGATAATTGAGTATTTGTAGCTGTGGGATCAGCTTTTTGTCCTTTTCAGGAGATTGATTATGGTGATCAGGGTGTTTTTTGTTACGGGTGTATTGTTGTGATTAAGGGGGGGAGATGATCTATCACTGTGATTGATGGGTGTCGTTAGCTAGTCTTTTGTGTGCAGATCATCTCTTCCCCCCCCTTATCACAACAATAACTTGGTAAGATATTATGATTAACCAGAAAATACAAGTGATGGAGAATCAGTGTAGTGCAGTGGCTAGACTGTTTGACTAGGAGTAGAAAAATTCATTTTCAATCACTACCTGGTCTGCAAAGCTTGATGTTTGATCCTGGACTAGACCTACAGGGATAGGATAAAATGGAATAGGAAGATGTATATTGCCTCAAGTGGGATAGGGTGGGATAAAAATGCTAAAAATAAGTGAATAATACCAGGGCCAGCACTGCTATTAGGCAGGCGAAGTCAACTGAACAGATGCTTGAAATTACATTAATATCAGCCTAGCTGTGTGTACCAGACAGCCTGCTCTGTACCTCATTAAGCTAGTCTACCATTTCTAGGCATGGCAAAGGATGCTATCCAGCCAGCAAAATATTTTACACCAGTCCTAAATAATAACATTTTTTTCTTATAAATCATACAACTAAAGCCATGTGTTGCTGTTGCTGCCCACTGTCCTCCATGTATGTACTGTATATCATACATTTATGAACATACACACAAGCCCCCTTTCCATTTCTTACTCAAACTGCCCAGCCAGACAGTATGGGCTGTAAAATGTACGTAAGTTGTAGGCATCTTGTTTTAAAGGAACACGATCCTCTGCACAATCAGACAATCTGTTTAAACAAATAAAATTGTTATGTTGAACATCATTCCACATGTGATTTTATAGGAGAACAAGATATTATTTTGTGGTAGATACTTTGTTACTCACTGAAATTCTACACAGAATAATGCTGTCAGAGTCAATGGCAGATGATGGAGACCTTTCAGCAACATAACACAAGAGAAGTCCAGGTGGTAATCCTCGGAAAGAATACAGGGCTGGTGCCTTTCTGTGGTGAAAGAATGTTATAGGGCAAAGATATGTAGATTTTGGACTCAAGGGGTTTACATCAATGGCCAGTTGCTTAGCACAGTAAATTGCTCTAGAGTAGGTCCATTGAATTGGGTGTTTGGAGAGTCACTCCTCCATATGTTCCATTTATTCAAATGTACTGACACTAGTTCTGCCTTACTATGCTAAAAGAATTAATGGTTACAGTAGATTTACTTGAAACAATGGATCTTCCACAAGAGTTGACTTATTAAATGTTCATTGATTCAATGGGCCTACTCTAGTATGACTTACTATGCTAAGCAACAAGATTTTATCCACAGTTCTAATAGAACCTCAAAATTCATAAGGTATATACTTAGAAATGAAAATTTCTGTGGTTTGGAATTCCTTTTGAGTATTACAGCTGATTAGATGCCATCGTCTTTTCACATAAGAATCCATTTCTGCTTATCCCAAGGTTTCTTCATGTCTGCAGTATGATTTAAGATGGGTAAATTTGTTGTTTAAGCAACTGTGAGTCAATAATGTCAGCTGGCCTACTTGTACTCACCCTTTATCTACCAGTAGATTTAAATCATCCTCCTAGTACAACATCAGACCATTTCTCACCTCACACTTTTTATGTTATATATTTCATTCATGATGAGGCTTCTTACATTTAATTTTCAACATTTCGGACAATGTTGTCCTGATACGTTTCTAAGAATAACTGGAGGGTACATTCTGAAACTATATGACTACACATTTTGAACTTGTTCACATGAGATAGATGGGTGGAAAAATGAACGAGGGTGTGAATTCCAATCACTTTTCCTGTTTCTCTCTCCTGAGAAGCATCTACTGCACAGAGTTGAAGTTTAACAATTTACACTTCAGAGTAAGTGGTGGCTGTGTCACACCCATGCAATTAGCAGTTACAGTGGAGGAACAGTAAGTGAGTCATCCACCCCAGGTACACTTTTTTAATCTTCTTGGAGCTGGTTTTGTTCATGGAATCCATAAACACAAGCTCAAGGTATGAAACTGCATAGACAAATGGCCACATATCAGAACTGATACGGCGCTTATATGGTGATTAATGGAGAGATGGAAATAAAATTGGGTGGGGGCTGATTGTCTTATGTAGGTTTAAGATTTCATCACATGATCCAGCTTTAGAATACTACTGTGTGATATAATTCTTGACACTCCTATACAATAAATGACAACAGTAACAACAACAGTGAGGAATTCCTTCTTTGCTAGTGGAATTTACAAAATACCACGCTGAACCCAAGTTACCAGTCATGATTGATAAATTTGTTTTTCCACCTAACTTGAAATATTGACAGTAAAACCCTGACATGTTGTTTTATATACTTTGAGCTAAGTTTGCTGGGTAATAAGAAACATGGAGAAGAGGGAGCAGTTTGCCCCAACCAAAGAATGACTGAGTGTCTAATGCTTGAGAGTAGTGAAAAGTGTGTCATAACAAAATAGTGTTAAATGGGGCAGTTAAGTGGAATGTTACAGTACTGTATTCCAGAGACATGATTTAGATAGAATTTTATTTCTCAGAAATTAGACTTGTAAATGAAGCTCATCCTTAGTTCTCAACATTAGACACAAAACAGAGCGAGGTATTTTATAAACTGTGTGAGCTGAGAAGATCTTCTGCTATGAGAATCACATCTCTAAGACCAGATACAGATAGCCTGCAACTGGAACTAAAAACATGTTCATGTTGTAGAGGCAAAACTGGGGAAAAATTTCAATGTTTGAGCTATTCAAAAGAATCCTGCACTGAATCCTGAAGACCAATCACCAAACAAAGCAAGCCAGTCTGGATAATCCTGGAAGGCTACTCATGTTGTGACACTCAGAAACTTACATTAATTGTGAATTTCTCTCTTCTAACCATGGGCTATCTATAATTTCTGTTTTTAGCTTCAAAACTCAAAAAAATCCCTTCTGCTAATGACATTTCACCTGTAATGTGTAGGTTCACCCTTACACTCCTGCCTCTACTATTTGCAGGTGGAGGTGGTACAATTCCCAGACAGACATAATCTCTCACTGAAAGGGGCAACTCGTTCTTTGTAACTCACAAGCCACCTACAATTTTGGAGGGGCAAACAGTGGCCAGCAAGGACTTCCTAGGGCATTTGAGAGAGCATGTCTGCAGTCTAAAATGGGAGCACTAGCAATTGCCATGCTCTGAGGTTGTACCCATCAGCCACTTTATCACAGCCAAGAGAATCCATGAGTTAGGATGTTCAAAAGGTTTCATTTAGCCTGGCTGTGGCCTTTAATCCATCCCGCCTCAAGATAAAAATATTTTTTTTTCTGATTCAAAAAAAGGGGAGGAACACAAAAGCAGCTTGAACAGCTCTTCTGCTTGACTGTTCAGACTGAGCACTTGAAAATCCTATTGAAGTATTTTCCCCCCACTCAAGTGTTTTGAATTAGAACACTTGAGCAGGCCAAACGATTTATCCACTGATCATGCAGACTCCAGTGGCTAAAACTAGAGCTTTACAACTTTACATTTTTGAATATGACTGTGAAACCACCACCACCACTAACATACACTCTCCTGTTGGGATTCTGGGATAAGCTCAGAGCTTTATAAAGTGCCACAGAAGGGAAGATTTTTCTAAACAATGCCTTACTGGCGTTCTCCATTTCCATGGCAGTCAAAGACTTCGCAAGTGGCTGTCATCCCTCCATTGCCAGCTCTGACAAGGAAAGCTACACTAAATTCCTATCAAAGTCCCTCCACTGCCCATCATTTGCGCTTGTAATTACATGACATCTCCACATGTTTACAAGTCTGGGAGGTGCCTAGGATTGTTCTCTTGACTTTGATAGCGTCCCAAAATGACTCATCATTTGCAGAGCTTATAAACGTTACTTTGACTACAGTTTCCAGAACTTCCTTACCCTGACGCCGGAATATCTGAGACATTGTCGTGCAAAAAATAAAGCTCTTTCAAGTCCTGATCAATTATGCATGATGATTATGATGATTCACGTCTTAAGAGTAATTATCCAACACTTTCTATCCTTAATATTTACATATTTGGAGGATTCATGTAAGCACTAACTGAACTTCTGAGTTGTAAAATTAATGAGCTGTACCATGTCATGAATATAGGAACAATAAAATATGTGTACTCAGCAAAAAGATTCAGTGGATTAATTTCAGCAGCCATGCACACTGACAGCATGATCTCAGTAGAAGGCGCCTTCCATCACCACAAAATATCATTTAGTTTATCATGTTTGATATTGGCTTAACCTTTTCAAAACTGTTATTTTTTAACCTTCTCAAATATACACACACTGTATATATAGACAGAGGCAAGTCTCCAGTAGAAACATCAAGCACAAACATTTTTCAGCTCTTCTCAATTTGACTTCATTACTTTTCACATATGGTCCTAAAATGCTAAAGCAAACCTTATGAACTCTGGAAAGTTGAACCATTCTTCTGGCAACTGGCCTGTAAAAAATACCACATACTTTAAAAAAAAAAAACATTGTCATGATTGAAAGCCAATCAAGAACCCAAGACAGGTACAGCTTGGCTCAATGTACCTGCTCAGAAAAAAATATATTTATTTATATCTTTTCTTATCTGTCTTCTTGTCTATTTATCAGATAAATAAGCAAAACAGATGAGATCGCAGGTCCACAGGAGCAGAACTGCCTAAAGAAATAAACAATATTTGATTATTCCCCCAGGGAGATTTTGCAGTTTTGCAAGGTGTAAATTAATTTCCTTTTGTCTGATGATTGGTCATCCATAGGAAAGAGTGAGCATGTTGATTGCACAAACATGCCAGCTTTGAAGAACTGAATCACATTCTCATTGCACAGCTACCATCTTGTCTAGTTCAGCTATTAGGGAGTGCTCCTGTCTTTGCAAGAAGCCATAGAAAGTTATGTGTGTGTCAGTATAAACCACCTTAAGATGTAGGACAGGGGTCTCAAACATGCGGCCCGGGGGGCATTTGCGGCTCCCCAGATGATAGTTTGTGGCCCTTGCCTTGCTTGTCCTCCCAAAGCGCCCTCACATCCTCTGCTGTCAAGATTTTAAAAATAGCCTTGCCTTGCTCGCCGTCTCTCTCCCAAGACAGCACCTCTTGCACACTCCATCCAGAACTGCAGCCTGCCAGCCAGCCCACCTGTCTGCTGGCTAAGGAAACTCCTGGGCCGCATCCTCGGGCTCTTGCTCTGCTTGGCAGAAAATCTGATGCGGCCCAGCCTCACCCACACCCTGCCTCTAGCGGCCCCCAGGTAAATTGAGTTTAAAACCCCTGATGTAGGAGTAATTTTTTAAAATACCTGAATTTAAAATAGACCTGCACAGCTTGTGCCCCATCCTCAAACTTAGTACATGTCAATCCAGCAAAAAGTCAACAAGTAGCTTGACTACACCATGTTTCTACCATCACAGGCCAAGATAAGTGTCATGCCCATCAGACCTCAGATTCTGACTAGCCTTGGTAGCCAACCATGATTTGTAGCTGACACACTTTGGAACATGTGGAGATACACACACTGCTATGTAAGAGGCAGTTAAAGGGCAACCACATCTACAGACTTCCAGAGCTACAACTTCTTTCTTTTTTCTTTCTTTGCCAAGAAAAGACAGGGTCAGGAAAGGGCTGGGGCCTGGAAAAACAGACTTGGGAACTCAGTGCAGCTCCAAGGCTGCCCTTTTGCTGACCCCTTATCTAGCAGTATATAACATTCTTTCTCCTAATGTGGAAAAGGTGGCATATAAATTATATAGAGAGTATATATATAATTTATATGCCACCTTTCTCCCTATAGGGGATCCAAGGCAGCTCACAACTGATAAAACTATAAACCAAACACAGTTTAAAATAGTATATAAACATCGTATTAAAAACAATTAAACAATTTTAAAACATTTAAAAACCTGTATATTATAAACTAGCAGTTCCAGAGACAATGTACTGCTTGAAAACCAGCCTGAAGAGGAAAAGCTTTGCCTGATGACAGGACAAGAGGGTAGGGGCCTGAGAAGGCTCTCTCTTGTGCCCTCACCACACTAGCTTGGGAAGGTGGTAGAATTAGAGAGAAGAGCCTCCCCAGAAGATCTTGAAAGCTGAGAAGTTCATGTGAGATGATGCAATCCTTCAAAAACACTGTATAGGCCTTTATAGGGGATAGCCAACACTTTGAATTGGGCCCAGAAACAAGACTGGCAGCCAGTGAAGCCATTATAATAAGGTAGTTATGTGCTCCCTGTAACCAGCACCCCTCAGCAGTCTGGCTTCAGCATTTAAAACCAGCTGAAGATTCGGAACACTATTCAATTATTTTCCAGACTTTAGAGACCATTCCACTTTCATCAGAAAACTTAACAATATTTTCATTCTTGTGTACCTTTCCTTTGAGGTATACACAAGTCTGGTTGTGAAGAACAACCTCATTTTGCAGAGTTAGGCAACAAGAGGTGGTAGTAGATCAAGGGAGATCTGGTAGGTTGACAAGTGTCTGAGTAGACATCTCATGGATTGGGCCATTGGTGGACAACTTCAGGGGATCTATTTTCGGTTCCCAAGAGTATCACAATGACCAAATGTGCCATAAAACGTAAAAAGGAAACCAGAAATGGGTAAATGATTACTTCCTGCTTAGAAAAACATAGCTAATTGGTGGTAATAAACAGAGTGGGAAAGAGAGGATTAAAACTACTTTTAAAGTGCATAACCACATCCAGAGACTTCCAGGAGCTGCAGTTTCTTTTTCGTTTTCTCCTCTTCTTTACCAAGAAAAGATGGATTCAGGAAAAGGCCGAGGGCTGGAAAAATGCACTTGGGAACTGAGTGCAACTCCAGGGCTGCACTTTTCCTGCCCCTTATCTAGCAGTAAGAATATTTAGGATGTCTTTATACTACAAGGTGACAGCAGTTTACTTCTTATGGCTTCCTTCTTATGGAATCCTGGGATTTGTCAATTGGTGAAGGACCCACCATTTTTTGTCAGACAACTCTAGTGCCCACCCCTGAACTACAGTAGAGGGCTCTGAGTACCTCATCAAATGACAGATCCCAAGACCCCATAGGAATGAAAGTCAACGCCATGAACGTTAAAGTGGAATCAAACTGCCACAAATACGTAGTGCGGACTCAGCCATACTACTTGAAAAATTAGCAGTGAAGTTTGTTTTCTTCCTTTTAGTGTCTCTCAAATTAAGCGCACTAAGTAATACCCAGCACTGCTGGCATTTTCAAAAGAAAGATTTTTGATCTTATAGAAATGAATATTGCCTGTTCCCTTAAAGTAATCTTCTGTTCGAATTTTGTCACAGTGTTATTTCTCTTCTTAATTATATGCCAACTGAAAGAAAGAAAGAAAGAAAGAAAGAAAGAAAGAAAGAAAGAAAGAAAGAAAGAAAGAAAGAAAGAAAGAAAGAAAGAAAGAAAGAAAGCTTTATTGGGATCTCTTCTTTCTATATTAAAAATAAATCAAAAAGAAAAGAAACAGTCTGATCTCACCAGAAATAGAATTACTTTTCACATAGCACAAGTTAAATTGCTACCCAAATTAAATAAATCCCCAAATACCCTATGATATTTCAAAATACCACTGGTCTTCCAAGAGCCATCCTTGTTTTGTCCATTTCCATAAAAAGCTCACATTTACTAGAAATGCTCTGCCAAACTCCCTTAAAGTTAGTTCTTTATTTTTTACTTCTTTCAGTAAATAAAGAAATTAAAACCTCTGCTCACCTCATCGTCTGAGGTATAAAACTGAGAGCCCAAATCTAATTGTTAGCTCCAACTTAGAATAGATCCGCTGGTGCAACAGAACTTAGGAAAGTGTTCACTTACTGAGTTTCCATTGATTCAATAGGGCTGTTTTGGTGGGGCCTAATAATTTGCTTTTGGCCAACATGGGTGCTTTTTCTATGAACAGAACAACGAGGCACTTGGAAACATATTCTTCCACACAAGCATCACAAGGCCAGGGTTGACTGTGACTGTGTTCCATGGCTAACTGGTAATTAAACTTTGTTTTATTCTCATATAGAGCATGGAGAGAGCCCGGCTATTGCCGGTGCCTTAGGACTGATCCTATTCAGTAATTCTCTCTGTAAGCAGTTTGTGGCCTATTCGGTTTTGCTAAAGCTAGCAGAGCATTGCTGTATTTTGCAAAGAATGTTCATTATATTTTCCATGTGTTTACTTTCTTTTTTGTTAAGGTCATCAATCTCAGTTAACTCCTATTTAGTTGATATTCAATAAATGACCTGCAGCTGCATTTTTTGCAAGTGATTTTTCCCCCATACAAAGATGTATATATTAATGAATAAAACATAGCCAGCATGTCAGGCTCACCCAAATCTACAGCACTGCAGCATTAGAATATACTTGAGGTTGTTTGATTTTTATATTACTTTCGTTTCTCTGCTGGTCGTCTTATACTATTTCATTATGCCGTTTTCCATTTGGAAAGTATAGCAACCATAAAGCCATAAATACTGCCTGAACTTGGTCACCAAGTCTTTTTTGAAGTCACTTTACTTTGAAGGAATTCTCATTCGAGCTACTGTATATAAGTTGAAAGCTGACCTCACCTCTGCCATGTGTTCCAGGTTCTGAATGCAGGAAGAGCTTCTTCTGGACTGCAATTCATTTTGGAGGATCTGAATGAGTATCACATGAACAAAAATAAAAATTCTCACCAGTACAGCAGAATCCATGGGTTACCTTCCAGATCTGCAGTTCAGAGGTTGTCATCATCATCATCATCATCATCATCATCATCATCATGATGTTGTTGTTGTTGTTTTTGTTGTTGTTGTTATCGTCGTCGGCGTCGTCCTATCACTAAAACATGTGAACCAAATCTTTGGAGTCAGACCCCTGAAAACCACCCAGTTCTTTCTAATTATTCTTTCCTTGTTTTAACTCCTATTTATACTTACAGAAAGAAGGATTAGGGAGGGGTATGATGAAGTTTAGCTTCAACAATTGTGTTTACATAAAGATGACCAGAATAAGTAATTTTGCTCATTTCCAGGGTATCATGTTGTATGATAAAGAGGTCAGCTTTCTAGAACTCAGGAGAGCCTCTTAAATGGTTTCAGATCCATGATAGATGTGGGTAATGAAAGCAGTTGGGGAACAGAGCCCTGAATATATATATATATATCTGTGCCAAAAGGAAAGCAAAAACTTATTTTTTAAAAAACTTTTTTTGTTGTTAACTTTTCACCCACTCCTTTTCTACAAACAATGTCCTGACTTCTTAATTAGGAAGATTAAAAGATTCATCAGGTTTGAATCGATAATATTTCAGTACAGTATTTCCTTACTATTCACCGTTACGAACAACCTATAGGTTTCCTGTAAGTAAGGCTCATCTATTGTGAAAATTAGATCCATCTCTGTGCTCCAAGGTTGTAATCTCAGCAACACTACCCACCTATTGCTGGGACAAGTAATGGTCCAAGTTAGAGGCTAGCTTTCAGAGAATTTACTTACTTACTTGATTTATCAGCTCATCAGCATATGTTTATTGGTTAACAGAGACTGGTTAACCTTCCACCACTTGTTTTTCTTCCTCTAAAACTATTACTACTGCAGCTATCATGGCAATGGTGTTTTTAAAAGGAACTAATATGAAGTGCAATCCCATCAAATTGTAGCAAAGAAAAATCACTGTCATATCATTCTTGCTTTCAAATGTATTGATTACACTGCAGGTATTGCAAAGCAATTACTTCTGAACAAGTGGGAAATCCATAACAAGCATCGCCAGGCAAATCTATGTGTTAGTATAAACACTTTTTATTGTAGGCTCACCCATCTATGTAAGGGGCTAAAATAAGCTGCCCTTACCCTTTCCATTACAATCCTTGAAATAATGTATTGGATTCTGGGTATATTTCAACAGATGCTCTCTGGGAGTGAGGATAAAGGATTAGTTTTCCCAGTGACCTTCATATCAACATTTTTGAATAGTTCTATTTGAAGCCATTGCCAATAGGTATCTGGTGGTAGAAATGCTGCAAGTCTATAAATACACTTATTAAAGGGTAAGTCCTATTTGCCACCATGATCTAATGTCCTAACACAACACCAAGGATTGGAATGCTACAAGCATAGAAAAATGAAATTATTAGTTTAGATCTCTTAAAAAGAAACTTTTCAAAAGAATATGTACATGTTTTGCCATGTTTTCCCAGGTGATCCATTGCAGGTGATCAGCTTAGCAGAATTTCTTAGGATAGAACAAACTTTCACAAATATAGTTCAGTTACGAAGATATAGAGTAAAACAAGTGATGATACAGTGAACAGAAGAACAGAAGAAGAGCCCTGCTGGATCAGGCCAAGGGCCCATCCAGTCCAGCTTCCTGTATCTCACAGTGGCCCCACCAGATGCCTCTGGGAGCACACGAGACAACTAGATGCCTGTCTCCTAATACCCCTCCCCTGCATCTTGGCATTTAGAGGTGCGTTCCTTCTAAGCCTGGAGATTGTACATCCCCATCATAGCTTGTAACCTGCAGTGGATTTTTCCTCCAGGCATCTGTCCAATCCCTTTTTAAAGGCATCTAGGCCAGATGCCATCACCACATCCTGTGGCAAGGAGTTCCACAGTGAAATAAAGAGGAAGTAATTTTATCCAATGTCAAGTTTGCTCTACAGATATAGTTTATTTTAGTTATCAAGGAAGAACCATCGGCACCATTACTGGTAGAAAATTCAGGCCTGAATCAGCCATCTGAATAATCAAATACAGAGCCAGTCCAAGATATTTTGCTGCCTGAAGCAGAGCAGCATTCTGCACCCTCCACTCACCCTAGTGAAGGTGCATAGACACTGAAACCAGCTATATTATAGCTGCATGGAAGTGTAGTGATTCTGTTGTGCAGAAGACCAAATCAACATTCTAAAAGGCAATTTTTAAAATGGGGGCAGCCCAAACAAAAAATTATAACTTTGAAACTGGAGTTCGAATGAGCACCAAATTTGGAACAGATGTGGCAGTCTGCTCTTCAACTGTGCCAAAGCTGGGGGAGTTTGGCATAGTTATGCCCAGATATTTTTAGGTATGATTTTTTTAAGAAAAACTGTTTTACCTCCCATGCAGAAACAAACAACCCTAAATGTCCCCAGTTTTAAAATAGTTCATACAAATTGAAAAGCTTGCTTATCTTGAAAGAGAATGGTTGGTCCCACCTGGTTTTGTCAACTGGAAAGAATACAGGTTGCAAGGGGCGAAATTTTGATCTTCCAAAATGGTTTTTCAAAAGGGAAAAACACTCATTTTGTTGTAAGATTGAGCATGTGTGGAACAGATTTAACAGCAAAAACATCCCAAAATAGATACACTGTTGCAGCTGTACAGAATTTTAAGAACTTGCTTAATTCCCTCATATGCAATGGAAGGACAGAAAGTAAGAGAATTTAGCAGCTAGACTCCCAAAAATTCACCCCTCTGCAATAACTAGCACAATAATAATTCAAGCACCATTTTTAATGGGATAATGTATGTTTACTCACTGCTTTTCACAGTCTTAAGAAAGGATCAGAAGTTGAGCTAACTGAGCTGGTATCAGAGGTAGTGTTGGAATCTCCTTGGCTTGTCATGCTGAGGGACTTTAACAACCATGTTGAGTCAGCTCTGTCAGGAGTGTCTCAAGACTTCATGACCTTCATGACCACCGTGTGTCTGTCCCAAGTGTTATCAGCCTCCACCCATGCCGTAGGCCACACTATAGACCCAGTCTTCTGTGCTGGCATAGATGTCGGTGACCTGGGTATAGGGGAACTTTCTGTAGTTTCATTGTTATGGACAGACCATTATCTGGTGTGATTTGGACTCACTGGAAGTCAGAGCCTTTGAAGGGGTGCAGATCAGATTAAGGCAATCCACCAATCCCAGATGGTTTTGTGGCTGCCATTGAGGAGTTTTTTGTCACCTTGACAGGTGATTCTGTTGAATCCCTGGTTGATCTGTGGAGTGGGGAAATGGCAAAAGCCATTGACTTGATTACTCCTAAATGAATCCTTTCTAAAAGTAGGGCCAAACTGGCCACCTGGTTTACCAGGGAGCTGATGGAGATGAAACGAGTAGGCCATACATTTGAGCAATAGTGGCAGAAAATTCAAAATGAATCAGATCAGAAAAGAGTTAGGGTCCATTGGAAAGCCTATTCCAAGGCTGTGGTGGCAGCAAAGAAGTCATTCTTCTCTGCCACTATTGCATCTGCACGGTATTGCCCAGTGGAACTTTTTTGAATGGTTAGGGGTCCGATGCATGGCAGCCCCCAGGAAGATAATGCAGACCACACGGTAGTTCACTGTGAAGAATTTGCACAACACTTTGCAGGCAAAATTGCTCAGCGTCCCTCTGACTTGGATGCTGTAGTTATTTCAGGTCCTATGAATGTCACTGTGGCCCCTGCTTGCCCTGTGTTAATGGGTGAGTTTCAGTTTCTGCAGCCTGAGGATGTGGTTAGGATCCTTGGGGAGGCGAGGGCTACTACATGCCTGCTGGATCCTTGCCCTCCCTGGCTCATAAAACCAAACCCACCAGAAACGTGAATGCCTCTTTGCAACAGGGTATGATCCCTGCATGCTTAAAGGAGGCAATAGTAAGACCATTGTTTAAAAAAACCTCCTCTTTGGAACCCACAATACTGAATAACTACCAACCAGTATCTAATATCCCGTTCTTGAGGAAGGTGCTAGAGTGGGTTGTGACCTCTTAGCTCCAGAGGTTTCTGGATGAGGCAGATTATCTAGATCCATTTCAGTCTGCCTTCAGGCCTGGTTATGGGACAGAGATGGCTTTGGTCACCTTGGTAGATGATTTATGCCAGGAACTGGATAGGGGATCTGTGTCCCTGTTGGTTTTGCTGGACCTCTCAGCTGCTTTCACAGTATCCTCCTGACCTCTCTCTCTGGAATGGCACTTGAGGACACAGTTTTATGGTGGCTCCAGCCCTTCCTGGAGGAGAGAACTCAGAAAATGGTGCTGAGAGATTCCTGTTCAACACCTTGGCCACTGACCTGTGGAATCCCCCAGCATTCTGTTTTGTCTCCTAGGTTATTTAACATCTATATGAAACCATTGGAAGAGATTATCTGGAGTTTTGTGGTTCGGTGTCACCAGTATGCTGATGACACCCAACTCTATCTCTCTTTGCTACCTAAATCTGAGGAAGCTGCTTCGGCTCTAGATCACTGTTTGGTATCAGTAATGGACTCTATGAGGGTGAATAAATTGAAACTTAATCCAGACAAGAGAGAGGTGCTCCTGGTCAGTCAAAAGGCGGATGAAGGAATAGGAGTCCAGCCAGTACTGGATGGGATTACACTCCCATTGAAAAAAGAGGTGCACAGCTTGGGGGTGCTCGTAGATTAATCTCTGAGTCTGGATGCCTAGGTCTTGCCGGTAGCCAGGAGTGGATTTGCACGATTACAACTAGTGCGCCAACTATGTTTCTTGAGAGATCTGATCTGGCCACTGTGACACATATCTTTGTTACTTCCTGGCTTGATTACTCTAATGCGCTCTATATTGGGGCTGCCGATAGGAAGTGTCAGGAAACTTCAACGGGTCCAAA
The DNA here is from genome assembly GCF_051106095.1 of Pogona vitticeps. Classification (NCBI taxonomy): domain Eukaryota; kingdom Metazoa; phylum Chordata; class Lepidosauria; order Squamata; family Agamidae; genus Pogona; species Pogona vitticeps. Next base: position 227,374,547 of record NC_135783.1, on the reverse strand, counting down.
ATGCAGCAGCCAGATTGCTGACTGGGACTGGTTACAAGGATTGACACTTGTTATTGACAGGAATTGGAAAGCACCCTTCCCACTGACATCATTCACTGCCACTCACAAAGTGACACCTAGCAAGAGAAAAATACCAGAAGCTGACTCCTTTTTTCATCAGTTAACCACTTCTCACTGAACTACAAAGCAAATGTCATGGCTATTTTTTTGACAAGTGGAGGACTGTCATTCCATTACTTTCTTTAAAGCAAGCCTGTTTTGTTTTTACTTTTTAAAGGAAACTTGTCTTTTGACATGTCTCCTTGACCTTTCATTGCCCTACAGCAGTGATGGCGAACCTTTTTGAGCCCGAGTGCCCAAACTGCAACACGAAACCAACTTATTTATTTTGAAGTACCAACACTGCAATTAAACCTGAATACCGAGGTTTTAGTTTAGAAAAAACAACTCTTACAGTTATCCAAACTCATTAACATATTTTGTCTTAAAAGAAAAACACAATGACAAAGCTTTCAATGATAGCTTTTTATTTAAAAAATCAGCTCTAATAAATTAAAAAAAATTATTAAAGTAATACATTCTACGTATAGCCTCATGGCAGGCAGTAATACAAATGTTTTAAATAATTATGTGCATATATTTTGGATAAGGGATTTAGGCATCGTTCAGTCTCGAAAGACTATGGTAACGTGCTCTGTATGGAGGACTTGTAACAGCGTCTAGTGTGGCTGAGGAGGCCAATTCGAGAGTGACAATCCCTTCCACACTGAATACTCAACTTGTAATATGATTATATGCCAGACTGAAATTGTATGGGGCAAGCCTTACTCCGGGTCCTTTCCCTGTTTCTACTGGTGCTGGATTAGTAAAAATAAAAGTCAACCTGTATTTGGATGAGCAACATAAACAAGAAAACAAAACTTGCTTAATGCACTTTAAACAACTCCTAAACTAGTGTCTTGGACTGCAAACACTGCATTAGGTAAACGTTTGCATTTGGCATGCTTTTTGCACAATTAATGTGATTTTTGCTGTTGCATGCATGCTGATAATTTGTCAAACCTTGGCTCATACGCCGTTAGTTTGAGAGCAACACATACAGCACTCAGGTCATCTGTTAGCCTGTTTCTGGTATCAGATTTAATAATGTTAACCATCAGACCCAAAGTAGCAGAGAAGCTACCCTCCATCACTTGACCAACATTGTTCAAAGATTTCAGTGTTATATTCCTTGGTAAGTTCACTGTATGACAAAAGTAGTTTATTTCTGTGCCAGGAATAAATAGAGGGAGGACCAACTCCAGGCTTGGAAGGTGGTTTAGATTGGAGGTGGGCAAGGTATCAGAGGCTGGTGGCCAAATTCAAACTATTGAATGGACTGCTAGTGGTACACATGAGACCAGTGGACACACGTGGCTGGACTTCAGGAATGGAAAACAATAGTGCTGGTTTTGATCATTCCAATGAAAATAGTGTTTTTCACACCTCCTGAGACTCGTTGGAAAAAGGACAGCTCTTGGTCATACAAAGAGAGGAGTCTCGGAAACACAAATTGTGTATGTAGAAATCTGGATGACTTAAAATGGACATGATTGAAGGAAATAACCCCACTCTTTAGGGCTAAAGTCACATTGCTCAGGTAAAGTGGACAAAAAAGGGAGGAAGTGTGCAAAAAATGGCTCATAATTTTTAATTCAAGAAGGGGGGGAACACAACAAAATAAAAACAGATATTTCCACATCCCTAGTTGGACTTCCCCAATATAATTTTGTACTTAAAATGTAAATGTTAGGAATGGGACTTTTCAAGTTGACCCAAATGATAAAATAAACCCATTTGCCTAGCTGTATCAGGCAGCTGGCTCTGGGCAAATAAAGAAGGGTTGGTACCATGCAGGTTTGGCTTGGTTCTATGAACATGTTCTAGACTCCACACGTAGGTCCCAAAAAAGTTAAACTATTTCTTGGGGAAGGTTCCAAACTCTCCCACATGGATTCTGTTTGAGACAAGGTGCAATCAGATACTTTAGGCCTGGGGTTTAAGTTGCTTTTGGGGGGCACATCCAGTGCATGGTCTGGTTCACCCTATTTTCCGGCGACCAGACAACATTCCAAAGGACCCTGCTCTGTGTCCAGTCCTTTTTTGGTTCAGCAGCAGGGCCGCTCTTATTTTGGAGCTGGGCTGGAGCAATAGAGACTGGATTGCAAATGGAAAGAAGGGTTTCTTTTAAGATCGCCCCCAATGGAGTCTAATCAGTCCCCACAGCCTCTTTTTATCAGCCGCTTTACTGCCACCAAGGGAGAGCCTTCCCCTCCCTCAGGCAGCACTATAACCCCCTCTAAGCTCACCAGCCTTCCGAACACCACATCCACTTTTCACCCCGCCTCGCCTTCCACAAGGCCCTCTGTGGCTTGTAGTCTCGCCCTGGGATTCACAATGTCGCTGGCACTTTTTTCTCTGTCTTCTCCTCACCTTTGAATGAGCTGCTACACTATGGAAGTGGTGTAAGGACCAGTTCCTGGACTCTGTGAGGAGTAGCAAGGTGTGTGTGTGTCTCTCTCTGTGTGTGACTGTGAAACTGCTGCGGCTGCTGGGGGTAGCAATCGGGAGACTTATGGCTCACATGCCCACAGAGACGGCTCTGCGTGCCAGCTGTGGCACACGTACCATAGGTTTGCCCTCACCGCCCTACAGTCTTCCCTGCAGAAAGCTGCTACAATGCATCTGGTAAGTCTGAGTAGCAAAGTCATCATTTTCCCCTTTTGAAATGACTTTTTTGAGGAAATATTTTTCAGCCCCTGCAAGGCAGAATAATATTTAAAAATTTTAAAATTTGGTGCTTCCAGCTATTCTTTTTCAAGATAAGCAATATTTATCTTTTCAGTTTATTTGTCCTATCTTAAATCTGCAGATGTTTAGAGGCACTTTTCCTAAACCTCCGCGCCCAAAATTGGTGCTGATCCAAAGTCCAGTTTCAAAGTCATACATTTTTGTTTATGACATTTTAAAAGCAAAAAGCAAAGTGTGCTGCTTATATACTAGACCTTCAGGTAATTGTAGGATTGTCCTAAGCACACTCCTGTACTGCAGTGAGTCCTGGACCATTTGTGCACGGCAGGAGAGGAAGCTGAACACCTTCCATATGCGTTGCCTCCGACAGATTTTTGGTATCACCTGGCAGGACAAAGTTCCAAACAGAGTAGTCCTAGAACGAGCTGGAATTTTCAGCATGAACACATTACTGAAACAGCGACGTCTACGTTGGCTTGGGCACGTCGTGAGAATGGCTGATGGTCGGATTCCAAAGGATCTCCTGTATGGAGAATTAGTGCAGGGAAATCGCCCCAGAGGGAGACCACAGCTGCGATACAAGGATATCTGCAAGCGAGATCTGAAGGCCTTAGGAATGGACCTCAACAGATGGGAAACCCTGACATCTGAGCGTTCAGCCTGGAGGCATGCATTGCATCACGGCCTCTCCCAATTTGAAGAGACCCTTGCCCAGCAGGCTGAGGCAAAGAGCAAGTCACAAAAGCAGCAAAACCAGGGAGCTGGACAGGGGACAGATTGGATTTGTCTTCAGTGTGGAAGAGACTGTCACTCTCGAATCGGCCTCTTCAGCCACACTAGGCGCTGTTCCAAGTCCTCCATACAGAGCACGGTACCATAGTCTTTTGAGACTGAAGGATGCCTAACTAACTAACTATGCAGGCTACACATTCCCTCCCCCCCCAGCGAGCTGGGTACTCATTTTACTGACCTCGGAAGGATAGAAGGCTGAGTCTACCTTGAGCCGCCTACCTGGGATTGAACCCCGGGTCGTGAGCAGTTTACAGTTTTAACCACTGCGCCACGAGGCTCAGTATATTTTAGAAGTGTTTTGTGGAAAGTTGATTTGTATAATAACATTACACTCTCATTCAGTGATTTTAAACAGACAACCTTATCCTCTTCAGGAAGTAGATATGGAAACAGTCTCTTGTTTTGTGAAGCTTTATGTGTAACACAGAATGTGTTTTTGGTTACTCTAGTTTGTAAACCATGCTACCACTTCCTGTAGAGGGAGGGAAGATGCTGGCTGAAATCCTGTAGTGAATCACAACTAGAGTATGTTGATTGGATCACTGGGGATCAGATAAGCCTTATAGCAACCCTACTAGGATTTTCAAGGAATGTGAGATATTTAAGAAGTTGTTTTACTATTGACACCCTCCAGTGATTATCCATGGCTGAGAAGGGAATTTTAGCCAAGATCTCTTGAGTCCTAGACTGTCACTTTGTCCACTACACCATACTAGACCTTCAAGTCATTGTAGGATTGCACTATTAATAACTATTAAAAAGGTCGTTGTGAGATTGAAGTTGCATGTTTATCATGGAAAAGAATGAGTTTGGAAAGTGTCGAGAGTAGATTGTGCCTAAGGAGTTAATGTACTTAAAATTGCTGAGACTGTCACAGTAATTAATGTTCCCAATAAACATGCTAATTAGCTGACATCGAGAGAATCTTCCAGGGAACATGTTGGACCCTTTCATATTATCCCGAATGCAAACACTACCTTATCATATCCTTACCATTGAACATTACCTCTACATCATTTCCTGGGTTTAGACACTAGTTATTGACTATTCACGGAACAGCAAAAAGACTTAATAAAACCTGACAGCAGGCTACTTCTCCTGCCTGCATAGATTAAGCCTGCACCATGTTTGCATTTCAATTACCTGAAACTAATGGAATAAATATTTTACTTTTTAGCACCTTATTTAGCAAATAACTTGGAGGAAGAATAAATCTGTGACCTGGAATTATATCCTGCCTTTAGAAATGGATGGTCACAGGCTAAGCCTGTTGAATATGTCAACTGAAAACATTGATATGGTAAATATTTTTGTTTGTATATTTATTATAATAAAACAGAATACATGTCTGTCTGTCAAAGCCATAACTCCAAGACTATAAACCTTTAGACACCTGAACCTTGGCATGCATGCTAAGAAGAGCCTGAGGGCATGCACGTATGGATGACTTGGTCATTAAAACACACTAATTACTTGTAATTAATTTTAATGTGACAGTGTATTTGAGGCTTATATGTAATGTGTGAACAATGCACAGGTTTGCAGACAGTATATTTTGAAAGTGGGGTTTGTTAAGTCAGGGGCACATTATGGTAGGAGTCCCAGCTACATGTATGGACTGAGCAAAACCTTCTATCCTGAGGAGTGGCACATGTCCCGTGGCGGGTGTGTGTGTGTGTGTGCATGGTGGTCCAAGAAGCTATGGCTTCAATCAGATACACTATTTCCATCTCTGAAAGCTGTGGGGTTTTGCTGAAGATTTCAGTCTGTCTCTGTGAGTAACAAATTTACAGTAGGACTCCCATGTCCATGGAACTGGAATCCACAATTCCAGTTGTCCATGGTTGTCCTGGCTGTAACTCAGCCCACAGTGCGCACATGTGCTTACAGCTTCCTCTCACCCTTCCCAGCTCTCCCACAGATAATAACAAAGGGGTTCACTGCCAACCTTGGTTTCAGGAAACTGGAGGGGGGGATTGGAACCTGTCCCCCACGGATAAGGGTTCCTATGGTACTAAACTGAAACATGTCACTTTTGTAGACTTTGTTTTGCTTAAGAAAAAGTGTGACATATTTTATCTTATAAAAAGCATCCATACACTTCAAATGTAAATACATTTTCCTGGCAGAATTTTTCCTTTCCGATGCTCAAGGTAACATCATATATCTTTTCCCTCTCCTCTTTTCCCATTTCCCCAGTATCTATTTGATTTACCCCCTTTATTTTATTGCTTACTTTTGCATATCCACAAACTTTCACTTCTGATTGTTTTAAAGCACCAGATATGAATCGGCATTTTCGGGGAGGGTGGAATACAGTTACATATATATTTATATTACTCATAATGACAAGCTTTCTGTCACAATCTCATATTATCGTGAGAGCTGAGGAAGCCACAATCAACTGAGCCAAAATGCCCAAACCAAACTCTCTCTGTCTACGGCTCTGTGCAGACAAATCTGCTTACACTGACGTTACTTCAGCTCTGACCTGCTGCCTTTTCTCAGCAGCATCTGGGAGAGAACAAATGTGATACACCTGTTAGGTTCTTTTCCTAAAGAAGATGATAGCCATTTTTAAAAAAAGGTGGGGAGGTCTCTCGCTTGAACAAGACAAATAATGGGAGAAATGAATACCTTACTCTTTCCTTTGAAACCTTACTCTACTATCATCAGCTGTGATTGTCAGTCACTCAGTGAGATGTAAGCCTGACAACCTGCATGTCAACTTGTTAACTGAAGAGTGGTTAATTGTGATGCTGCTTTCTGCACTTGTGCTCACAAAGTAAGAGGGAAATGCCAGTTCTTTGGGTTATAAATTGATCAGCCTGTCCAATTTTTAAAACTATCAGAGAGGCCTTTGTCTCTGTCCTGCCACCCTCACTGGTGAATTTTGTGAGGATATGAGAGCGGGCTTTCGCTGTCACTGCTCCCAAGCTGTAGAACTCCCTCCTGTGAGAGGCCAGGCTGGCCTCCTCTATGCTGTCCTTCCACAGGCAGGCAAAGACCTTTCTCTTCAGACAGAGGGTCCTCTTGAAGAGAAAGGTGGTGTATAAATATTTCAAACAAACAAATAAATTCAACTGTATCAATTTACAGGCAAAGACAGGCTTAACAAGGGCATGAGGAAATCTTGACTCGAGCTGTATCTTGTTCAAGGAGCTGGTCTGGGTCAGCCCAACAATCATGTACAGAGTAGAGACTGTCTCAGGCAGCACTTTTTAAAAAACTGTTATAAATTAATTTTTACTGTCCAGATTAGGAACAGGGGTTTGTGAGATTTTTTACTCTATATACTAAAATAATTCTTTAAAAAAACCCTCTGGCTTATGAATGTTGGATATTACGCTTCTGGATCCGTGATTCAAAATGTCAGGAAATGGACTGATACTGCTGCACAATATTGTGTCTGCATTGCCAGCAGGAAAAAGGATGCCAAGTAGAGATGGGCATGAACTGCGGGTCCGGTGGTTGGGTGTGGTTCATTTCCCAGCTGAGGAGCTGCCCCATGGTTTAGTGGCCCTCCCCTTCCAGCAGGTGCCCACTTGGTGGCAGTCCTCAGAGGAGGTGGGGCAGGACGCTGAACCACAGACCAGCTGTTCGGCTGCGAAATGAACCATTTCCTAATGCCAAGCTTTACACAGCAAAGGGCAGCTTGAATATTGATGACAACAATGGCAGCAGTCAAGACAACTGATCTACAGGATATGCTCTTCTGCTTACTTCCAATCGTGCTTGTTGGGAAAAAATGATGGAAAAAGGAGTCCAGTTCTGAGATTTCCCTTGCTTTATGTCACTTTGTCAATGGTAGTCAGGGCCCACAATGTGGTCTTCTTGGTTCTGTCTAATATGTGCTTAGATAACAACAACAACCTTCTTCATGGATTGCTGCCTTGTCGTGGCGAAGGGGCTTGAGTAACTCAGAGAAACTATGGGCTATGCCGTGCAGGGACACCCAAGACGGACAGGACATAGTGGAGAGTTCCGACTAAACGCAATCCACCTGGAGTAGGAAATGGCAAGCCACTCCAGTATCTTTGCCAAGAACGCCCCATGATCAGAAACAAAAGGCTAAAAGATATGACGCTGGAAGATGGGCCCCTCAGGTCGGAAGGCGTCCAACATGCTACTGAGGAAGAGCGGAGGACAAGTACAAGTAGCACCAGAGCTAATGAAGTGGTTGGGCCAAAGCCGAAAGGACGCTCAGCTGTGGACGTGCCTGGAAGTGAAAGGAAAATCCAATGCTGCAAAGAAAAATACTGCATAGGAACCTGGAATGTAAGATCTATGAACATTGGGAAGCTGGAGGTGATCAAACAGGAGATGGCAAGAATAAACATCGACATCCTGGGCATCAGTGAACTAAAATGGACAGGAATGGGCGAATTCAGCTCAGATGATTATCATATCTACTATTGTGGACAAGAATCCCGTAGAAGGAATGGAGTAGCCCTCATAGTCAACAAAAGAGTGGGAAAAGCTGTAATGGGATATAATTTCAAAAATGATAGAATGATGTCAATACGAATCCAAGGCAGACCATTCAACATCACAATAATCCAAGTTTATGCACCAACCAGCATTGCTGACGAGACTGAAATTGAACAATTCTATGAAGATTTACAACACCTTCTAGAACTGACACCAAAGAAAGATGTTCTTCTCATTCTAGGGGACTGGAATGCTAAAGTAGGGAGCCAAGAGATAAAAGGAACAACAGGGAAGTTTGGCCTTGGAGTTCAGAACGAAGCAGGACAAAGGCTAATAGAGTTTTGTCAAGAGAATAAGCTGGTCATCACAAACACTCTTTTCCAACAACACAAGAGGCGACTCTATACATGGAAATCACCAGATGGGCAATATCGAAATCAGATTGATTATATTCTCTGCAGCCAAAGATGGAGAAGCTCTATACAGTCAGCAAAAACAAGACCTGGAGCTGACTGCGGTTCTGATCATCAGCTTCTCATAGCAAAATTCAAGCTTAGACTGAAGAGATTAGGAAAAACCACTGGGCCACTCAGGTATAATCTAAACCAAATCCCTTATGAATACACAGTGGAAGTAAAGAACAGATTTAAGGAACTAGATCTGGTGGACAGAGTGCCTGAAGAACTTTGGATAGAGGCTCGTAACATTGTCCAGGAGGCAGCAACGAAAACCATCCCAAAGAAAAGGAAATGCAAGAAAGCAAAGTGGCTGTCCAACGAGGCCTTAGAAATAGCAGAGAGGAGAAGGGAAGCAAAATGCAAGGGAGATAGGGAAAGTTACAGAAACTTGAATTCAGACTTCCAAAGAATAGCAAGGAGAGACAAGAGGGCCTTCTTAAATGAACAATGCAAAGAAATAGAGGAAGATAACAGAAAAGGAAAGACCAGAGATCTGTTCAGGAAAATTGGACATATTAGAGGAACATTTTGCGCAAAGATGAACATGATAAAAGACAAAAATGGGAGGGACTTAACAGAAGCAGAAGACGTCAAGAAGAGGTGGCAAGAATACACAGAGGAATTATATCAGAAAGATGTGGATATCCCGGACAACCCAGACAATGTAGTTGCTGACCTTGAGCCAGACATCCTGGAGAGCGAAGTCAAGTGGGCCTTAGAAAGCCTGGCTAACAACAAGGCCAGTGGAGGTGATGGCATTCCAGTTGAACTATTTAAAATCTTGAAAGATGATGCTGTTAAGGTGCTACATTCAATATGCCAGCAAGTTTGGAAAACTCAACAGTGGCCAGAGGATTGGAAAAGATCAGTCTACATCCCAATCCCAAAGAAAGGCAGTGCCAAAGAATGCTCCAACTACCGTACAATTGCACTCATTTCGCACGCTAGCAAGGTTATGCTCAAAATCCTCCAAGGCAGGCTTCAGCAGTATGTGGACCGAGAACTCCCAGAAGTACAAGCTGGATTCCGAAGAGGCAGAGGAACTCGAGACCAAATTGCTAACTTGCGCTGGATTATGGAGAAAGCCAGAGAGTTCCAGAAAAATATCTACTTCTGCTTCATTGACTATGCGAAAGCCTTTGACTGTGTGGACCACAGCAAACTATGGCAAGTTCTTAAAGAAATGGGAGTGCCTGACCACTTTATCTGTCTCCTGAGAAACCTATATGTGGGACAGGAAGCAACAGTTAGAACTGGTCATGGAACAACTGAGTGGTTCAAAATTGGGAAAGGAGTACGGCAAGGCTGTATATTGTCCCCCAGCTTATTTAACTTATATGCAGAATACATCATGCGGAAGGCTGGACTGGAAGAAACCCAAGCCGGAATTAAGATTGCCGGAAGAAATATCAACAACCTCCGATATGCAGATGATACCACTCTGATGGCAGAAAGTGAGGAGGAATTAAAGAACCTTGTAATGAGAGTGAAAGAGGAGAGTGCAAAAAACGGTCTGAAACTCAACATCAAAAAAACTAAGATCATGGCCACTGGTCCCATCACCTCCTGGGAAATAGAAGGGGAAGATATGGAGGCAGTGTCAAATTTTATCTTCCTGGGCTCCATGCTCACTGCAGATGGAGACAGCAGCCCTGAAATTAAAAGGCGCCTTCTTCTTGGGAGGAAAGCGATGACAAATCTGGACAGCATCTTGAAAAGCAGAGACATCACCTTGCCAACAAAAGTCCGAATAGTCAAAGCTATGGTTTTTCCTGTCGTGATGTATGGAAGTGAGAGCTGGACCATAAAGAAAGCAGACCGCCAAAGAATTGATGCCTTTGAATTGTGGTGCTGGAGGAGGCTCTTGAGAATCCCCTGGACTGCAAGGAGAACAAACCTATCAGTTCTAAAGGAAATCAACCCTGAGTGCTCACTGGAAGGACAGATCCTGAAGCTGAGGCTCCAGTATTTTGGCCATCTAATGAGAAGAAAAGACTCCCTGGAAAAGACCCTGATGTTGGGAAAGTGTGATGGCAAGAGGAGAAGGGGACGACCGAGGATGAGATGGCTGGACAGTGTCTGCGAAGCAACCAACATGAACCTGACACAACTCCGGGAGGCAGTAGAAGACAGGAGGGCCTGGCGTGCTCTGGTCCATGGGGTCACGAAGAGTCGGACACGACTAAACGACTAAACACACACTAACAACAACAACAATGTTTTAACAGATATGCATATAATCATGCAACAACTGTAACAATATAAATTATAGCCTGGGCTGCTACAGCCTTTAAGAACAATTGGTGGATCTCACTTTCTTTGTCTTTATGCTATTCATTGGGAATGGGAACCTCTGCCTCTCTCGCTCTCCCCTGTGGTGTGGTGGAGTCAGGAGTTTCAGGGTCAAGTTCTGTGACTTTCTGAACAGCAGAAACGATCCCATCACTTTCCCCCCACCCCACCCCCCGCTTTCCTGTTTTTTCTGAGCTTGGCTGCAGCCCACATAGTAGCAAAGAGACCAATAGCGTTTTCCGAAGAATATTACATTGTTGCAACCTCTCCCTGAATTAATGAAAGTATCTCAGTGTCCTTTGGTCTTGATTGGGCAATTAAGAGGCATTAACTTTCCATTTAACTTTTCTATGGAAAAGACAGTAATTTGGGAAAGGTTGAAGGCAGCAGGAAAAGAGGAGTTGGATTGACTCCCTAAGCCACAGAACTGAGTTTGTAGGAACTGAGTGGGGCTGTTGAAAACAGGACATTTTGGAGAGACTTCGTTCATGATGTCATCATAAGTCATTGTAATATGATGGCACAAAAAACAACAACAACTTTACAATAGAGCTGCAGTTTCATTTGTTGATATGGATCAGTCCCGCTGTCTTGAGAGTTTGGACTCTCCAGCTCTATAATTTGCCATGATGAGAACCTGCATTCTCAAATCTATCCCTACACTACTGCTTCCTCCCAAATGTTTTCGGACTGCACGGCCCATAATCTCTCATGGCTACAGCTGGTGGGAGCTGCAGTCCAGCAACTCCTAGAGACCCCGTAGTTTTTGCCCTTGGTGTAAAATATTTGGAAATAGTATATATACAGTTGCTGGACTGCAGCTCCCACCAGCCATAGCCATGAGAGATTAAGGGATTTGTATATAGAGGGAAAGAGAAATACCTATAGAGAGAAAAGCAAGAGGGGCAGCAAGAGCAAAAGCTATGGTGGCAACAGCTCCAGGCTAAGAAAGAGGTAGAGTCCATAAGAGGACAAGATCCCGTTAATAATATGTAAAACTCCAGGAACATTTCTTACTTGAAAGAGATGGAATACTTTTAAAACTGCTCAGGAATAATGAGCCAGGATGTCATTAGTAATGCAGATAAGAGTAAATATAGGACAGTCAGAAGATGTGTTGCAATTGTAATGCAAATTCTCCATGGTTCCAAAATCCATAGATTACAATGTATTTATGTCAAGGATTGATTCAAGGCAAATGGTTGAAAGTCAGCCCTGCAGTTCAATATTTCCTGTCACATCTGCAACCTCTGAGCTGACTAATGAACAAGCGCAATGGTCTTGTTATGAATCTTGGTGATTCATTACAGTGGAGAAGATGATGAACTGGGAGATCCAGTGGAGGTACACAACAGCAAATGACAAAATATTTCCAAGATGGACATGCTAAGTATCTGCCACCACCAGATCAGCAATTTAATTAATCTTGGTACAGGAGATTTATCTGAACATCAAAAGAGACTAAAATCAATTGACTGTGAACCAAAAGAACTATGGGTTGAAACCAGAGATATTATTCGAGAAGACTGCAAAAAGATAATTCCTATAGTAAAAAGACAAGAAAAACCTAGATGGAGCATGGAAGAAACACCTAAAACTGTGAAGGACAAGTGCAAAGAAAAAGTAAAAGGTGATAGACACAGGGCCAGAAATCTGAATACAGTTTTTCAGTGACTGTCACATAGAGACAAAGAAAACTATTAAAATAACCACTGCAATAGAGAAGAACAAAGGGGGGGGGCAAGATATGTCTCGTCCAAAAGATCCATGAAAACAAATGAAAATTTAAGCCTAGATTAGGAATGTTGCATGACCAACAGAGAAGCACACTATCTGGAATAAATAAAGAGAAAGTGGAAACAGTACACTGAAGATATACAGAGGAAGAGATAAAAGGATAACAGACTCCTTTGAAGGGGAATCCTATGATACAGAAGCTACAGTCCTAAAAAGTGAAGTGAAAGCTGCTCTGAAAGCACTGAGAAGAAATAAATCACAAGGCGTAGATGGAATACTGATAGAACTATTTCAAGCCTGAGACTATCAAAATCCTAAAAAGAATATACTAACAATTATGGAAAACAAAGCAATGGCCCAAAGACTGACAATGTTCAATATATATGCCAATCCCCAAGAAAGGAGATACCAACGAGTGCAGTAACTATAGGATGATTGCTTTAATTTCCCTTGCAAGCAAAGTGATGCCCAAGTTGTTACAACAAAAGCATTTACTTTATATGGAGCAAGAAAAGCCTGATGTTCAAGCTGGATTCCAAGAAGGAAGAGGCATTTGAGATCAGATTGCAAATATCTCCTGGCTACTGGAGAGCAGCAGAGAATTTCAAAAGATCAGTCTATGCTTTATAGACTACATAAAAGTCTTTGATTGTGTGGATCACATGGAGCTATGGGTTGTTCTGAAAGAAACAGGTGTGCCTCAGCACTGGATTGTCCTGAAACGTAAACTGTACCATGGCCAAGACACTACCATTAGGACAGAATATGAAAAGATCTGTAGGCAAAGGTGTCAGACAAGAGTGAATTCTATGCTCTTTTCTGTTGACTCTGTATGTAGAACATATCATACAGAGAGATGGATTAGATTCCGATGAGGAAGTATTGAAAATTGGTGGAAGAAACATCAATAGCTTAAGATATGCATATCATACCATTCTATTGTAGAAAGCATGAATGATTTAAAACATCTTTTAATGAAAATAAAAGAAGAAAATGCCAAGGTGGGACTGCATCTGAACATGAAGAAGACAAAAAAAACATGAGTACAGAAGAACTACACAACCTTAACATTGACAATGAAGGAAGATGAAATAGTTAAGAGATTTGTATGCCTTGGTTCAACCATCCAAATGGAGACTGCAGACAAGCAATCAGAAGAAGAGAAAGACTCTGAAGGGGAGCAATAAAGGAATTAGAAACAATTATCAAGTATAAGGATGTGTCACTGGAGACCAAGACAACGCATCAATTAGTCCCATACACTCTCCATAACTTGAGGATGCAAACCCAAACAACGTATTAATTTTCTCTGCATAAAACATTTACATGTAATTATTGAATACATTATTCATTATTAACATTTTTCAAGTAGAAATATAGCTTCATTCACCTGTGATTGTTTGCATACACACACACATACACAAAACAGTGAGACAGAAAATGCTGATTTCCTGCAAGACATTCTAAACATTTATTATTTTCACAGCACAAATAAAGAAACACATACAAGCGCCTGGTGCCAGTTTGGAGTGCAAAGGAGATGGGCATTTCAGTAATCAAACACAATGACATTTATCCTCTTCTGGTACCACGGCTCACCCTACACTTTGTTGCCTTGCCTGGAAACTTGGGGAAGCAGAACCCATCCTTGAAACTTCACCTGCCCCCCCCCGTGGGGCCTACCCACCTTAACAACTGATAAAAGCCTTGCAACCATTTTGGTACACTACTTGGCCAAAAGTTTTCTATTTGTCTGGACATTTTAAGTTGATCAGTGCCTCCTCTTACATTTTACCGCCTTTTAATGTTCCTTCATCTTTGTAGTTTATTGTTTCCCCTGCATTTTCATGATTATCTCCTTTTTTCTATATTTATTGCTCACTGCCCCGATATCTTCTGATGAAGGGCACTTTATAAATACTCTAATGAATAATATATAGCTTCTCTTTAGTTCTCTTCCTTCTAAATAAAACTGAACACTTGCATGGCAGCAATTTTTGTCATCCGCACTGAGAATCCAAAGAGGGATTCTGAAAGTTAATGAGTGACCTGGTTTTACGAGGTCACTCGCAAAGTGTCATATTGTGATGGGCACGAACTGCCAGTTCGGCCGTTGAACAAAGAGGTGTTCAGCACTTCCAAGCCCCGCCTCCTTCAGTGGGCGCCCACTCAGGGGCAGTGCCTGGAGGAGGCAGAGCAGAGAAGCCAGGGGCGCCTGCTGGAAGAGGCAGGGCTGGTGGGTGCTGAACACCTGCAGTAGGCAGTATAAAAAAAATAAACAACTCAATGGTTCACTCAGTGAAATGAAAGCATGCCAGAACAGAAACTGTTAGTTCAGCACAGAGCCAGAAAATTGGAGAAACTATCAAAATGAGGCGCAATATAGCAAAAGCCCTCAACAGATACAGGTGGTTCAGTCCTCGCTGAAACAGCAGTAACTAACTAAAGGAACTTCATGAATAATGGCAATGGGCTCTTTTAGGAGTGGTGAACTTTTCTCCCCTTTGGAGGGTCTGCAAGCCATTTCCCATTATTATTCTTCCTGATCCCTGTGGGTGGAGGTGATGGCAGTTGAATGCCAAAGCTTCCTCAATTGTGGTTTATATAATGAGTGTCTGATAAGATTCCTTCTTTCCAGGATGAGCACACTGCTTGCTGCTCTACCCCACCACAGATTTTCTTTTCTTGACTTACCTTTTCTTCTAGCTCTGCCTCATATGACTGTGTTTTATCTTTAGAAACCTATCGGGACAGGATCCAGAAAGGTTTCTAAAGTACAATGTTGTCAGTTGCACCAACCTGGTCTACTCCTACATGGACTTCAGAGTCTGAACACCTTTTGCAATATTTGCTGCTCAGGAAGGTGGGAGACCCTATGACCATTCCTTCCCTGATTATTCACCCTCTCTCACACATGTATCTGTTTTTCCTAGCCCGTGTGGCAATGAGGGCTATAGGCCAACACATCGTGAAAAGCACCAAATTGAGGAAGGCTGATCAAAATAGCTCCTGCCCATCCATTTGGGGTTTGGCATTTGTCAAACCGAAGGGGAAATTATGCCCAGATCGCATACAGCTGAAACATAGATGTTAGCTGCTGACGCTCATAGACTGGCTCTAATATTGTAAAATGATTACAGTAGTACCAGACGGGAAACTCCCAGTCCATTACTGCCTTATCTATTACCACTTCTCTATTTACTCCCATGGTTATGATGGTTCAAATCCTTTTATATACTGCTGTTCAGGGCACTCAGAAGAGTCATTCTGAGGAACGCTGCCCCATTAAACCCTTCTCCAGCAAAGGCAAAATAGATTTGTTTTCTTCTTTTACTTTTATGTCATACATTTCAGCTTGCTTTTAGTAGAGCAATCATAAATTAAGAGGTTTTATATACTCCTTTATTTGCTTTTCTGTATTCCCTTCCATTTCTTCTTTCATCTTCATTTTTTCCTCTGCCAGTCCATCCTCCTTTCTTCCTCATGCCTCACTTTTCCCAACAAATCAATTTCTATTTTGAATGGAGCCTCACTGGAGCTTTGATTCTGACACTATATTTATTATCAGATTTCTCTTTGGTTCCACTCCCCAAAAGATGTTTGAAAAACCCGTGAGTTCAAATAGTAGCAATGCCCCCCACACACGAACACACTCACACAACCCACAGGTGAACATTTAAGAGAATGTATAGGACCTTTTAGCTGAATAATATTTTACCTTATTTTTATATTCAGGCTTTACCCAAAGCCAGATTAAGACAAAGGTCTCAGGTGGTGCTTTGGAAAGATTACCAACCAGGCTGATGAAGGTTGGTCAAAACCCCAGCATGGTTTTATAAAAGCAGATTTTCCAGCTGCATAAATGCCCTGTCAAACCCCACCACCACCACCAAAAGCCACACACAAATCTTCAGGCTGATTGGTTGCTTTGGTGGTTTTTATTCTGCAGGTGATAGGTTCTGTTGAATTTTATCATTGATGAAGCTGGGAAAAGAGGAGATTCCAACAAAAAGAAATTGTTGTTTTAATATGGTTTGGATAGCTCAATTTAAATATGGAAATCAAGTGTTTCCTAGTCTTTATATAAATTGTGTTACCAGACATTGCCTGTTGTTTAAATAAACAGACACGTATTACCTGTCTATCTGTTTCTATTTCTCCAACAGCACATCTTAGTATTTTTTTTTAATTGTGTCCAACTTTACACTAGAGCAATAACAAAACCCTGCTGCCCAGCTCTTGGAGTTTGCCATTTGTTACACAAAAAGGCAAATAGTGACAAGGATCTAGATCTATTGTATTGCCACACAGCACCTTCTTTCCATTTCTTTAAGCAGCACTGCTGTTTAACATCTCTCTCGCTCTCGCTCTCGCTCGCTCTCTTTTTTAAGCCTTGGCATATGCAGTCTCTCCCTCTCTCACACACACACACACTCAAATATCTTCTGATGTCTGACACTTGTTTCTCCTGCCATATCTTCATCTTACCAGTACTGCCCAAGAGAGAAGTCTTGGCTTCACAGTCTCTCCCCTCTTACTCTCATCAAACCACCTTTCAGGATTAGAAAGGTCTTCAAGGGCCATATTTCCTATGACTAACTTTTGTCTATTTCATGGTTAGTATTACACAGGCAATTATAGGAGCATCCAACTCTTTAGGACTGTCATACATATAATTGGACTGGCCGGTGTATGAAGAGCAGGGCAGGCTACAACATAATCTGAGTGTAGAACTATTAAACTCTGAAACTTGAACAAAAATATAGGACAGAGTCCTACTCATGTTATAACTGGCCATGGCTAATTGAGGCTAATTAATGTTGTATTGGGGGCAGCTTGCTTGAATAGTTGGGTGAATGACTGCGTGTGCAACCAATACATGCCCTGGCACTGCATCAATTTGCAGCAATTAGCCACAGCAAGTTACACATGAACATCCATCAGAATCTGACCATAGAAGAAAGCTGTTAATAGTTTCAAAGAAAAATGACACAACATATCAGCCCTATGCAAGCTTACTTTAAGCTTTAGTGAACCCACTGAGAGTTACTTCTGGCTAAATGTGGATAGGATCAGAAGAGGGTCTGAAATTGTCTTTCTTCTGTAGGATGAATCATCACTGTGACTGTTGGAAGGCAAACCACCATGCAAGTGATCTCTCTTGTACTGGGTGCAGCTACCACCATGAAGTTCTGGATACATCATGCTGAGACTTACTATGAATTGAAAAAAGAAAATCCCCCCCCCCAAAAAAAACCCAGCTGGTAATCAGTCTCCAAAATAAAAAACAGGATGTTGATAGACAAACCAGATTTCACCCTTACATCAATCCTATCACTTGTGACATGCTTTGAATGTCAAGCATGGCCCTTCTTGAACCCCAGGCATCCCATATGACTGGCGCTGTAAATAGCAATTTTGACACCTGGGGCAAGCAGTACCATCTTCTTTCCATTCTGCCCTGAATGGAATGCATGTGTGCGTGCACACACACACGTGCGCGCGCGCGCGCGCACACACACACACACACACACACACACACACACACACACACACACACACACACACACACACACACACAAGGAAGAAGAGAATGTGGTCCCCCAACAAACAAGAGCGAGAGCGAGAGAGTTTATAGTTTCGAAGAAAGGAAAAGGAACACCATGCCCTACTAAACAGTGATGAGGACCATTGTGGCTGTGGCATATACAATTTACACTCCATCCACAATAAAGAGAAGATAGCAAAAGCATAAGGGGCAGCCCTATCCACTTCTCAAGAAAGAGAAGGAGATGGACCTTCCAACCCCACCAGGAGTAGCAACATCAGCTCCATCTCAGAAATGGCTTATTTCTTGAGTCATCAGGACAGCACCTCTGGACTGAGCAGGTAAAAACTTTTTACTCTTAATAATACAAAACTAGGAATTATGCAGTGAAATTAATACTCAACATCCCCAGAGGGGCAGAAATGAGTTGTCCCAAGTTCTGGCTATCAGAAAGGGGCCTTCCTGAACCTCTGGCTATCTAGACCTTCTCTATGTTGCTCATCTTTGTTGGCAGTCCCAAGCCTCCACAGCTTCAGCCTCCTCAGACCTGGACGTACAACAAGAGTACAGTAATGGTAAAAGAAATGATAGCAGAACCACAGAACAAGGTGAAGATGCAGCATGAAAGGGCAAGAAAAATGGTGGGAAATAGAGGGAAAAAGAAATTTCATATATAAGACTAAAGGAGAAACTTCCAATTTTACACCACCACCTCTCCCTCATAGTGTGAGAAAGGGGAACATGCGCATGTGTTGGGCACTTAGTAAAAAGAAAGCTATCAATCCTGCAAGAATTTTTTGAAAAAAACTCTAGTTTATGACTGTGGATATTGTGCTTCTGTATCCATGAACATTCTGAAAAACAGCCCTGACAATTGCTTTCTGTTTGGGTGAGAAGTGGTTAACTAATGAAAAACGGAATCAGGTTCTGAGATTCTTCCCTCCTTGCTTTCTCTTTACAAATGGCAGTGAGCACAAAAGATATCTGTAGACCATCTTGAGTGCTGGTGTCGTCAAGATTCATGCTGCCCTTTGCTAAGAAAGTTTGGCATCTTTTTTCCCTACTGGCACCACAGGCAAGATATTGTGCAGCAATACTGGGCCATTTCCTCATCTTTTGAACCATAGATGCTGAAGAGCAATATACCATATTCATCAACCAGAAGGTTTTTTTAAAGAATTTTTTAAGAACCTTTTTTAAAGAAGATTTTTTAAAGAATGGCTTTTTAAAATTGGGGTTGAAGTATACATACACTACACACAAACTCCAACAGAAACTTTCTTCATGTAAAATTACACAGTGCAAGAGGATACCAGAAGATGATCAAATGATCTGTTGTATGGTTGGTGGGAGAGGTCAGAACTAAGAACAGCTGGGATGTGGCTGCAGTCTCTCTGTGCTCAAAATTTTTGAAGGACTCTTTGGGACTTCATAAAATAGCAAAGCAAAAGTGTATGTGAGTGCAACACTTATATCAGAAAAACATGCACATCCTTTAACCGCTCAGGTAAACTAAAGTTACCATGCCTGATCAGCAGAATGCGGACTAGAAAGCTATCTTCCAACTTTCAAACCCTTGTTCTACACACATTAAGCAAAAAAAAGGAGGTGGGGAGTTAGAAAAGATTGTCACTTGAAACCAAGGGGATAGGGGGCAAGTAGGAAAAGTGGAAGACCTAACATGAGATGGGTAGACTCAGTAAAGGAAGCCACAGGTGCTGGTTTGCAAGAATAGAGCAGAGTTTATTGGAAAAGACAATATTGCTGGGGGGAGGACAGTAAGAAGAGAGAAGAACCTAACCTCACATGCTGTTGGTTTGCAAGATCTCAGCAGACCTGCTAATGATATGACATTTGGGAGGCCATTCACTCATATAGTGATTAACACATATAGTAATCACTCGAGATGGGGACAAATCGCCAGAATGGTTATTAAGGTTCACGACCAACAAATTTCCCCAGGAATTTCCAATGAACCACGAATTGGTTCATTGGTTTGTCTTTTTTTTTTTTTTTTTTTTTTGGTAGACAGCCTGTGGCTGATCCCCCTGCCTCCCCACCCCCTTTCCACTGCCCGCCTTTGCTGAAGCCAAAGCCATATTTCCGGCAGGAAAGCCTGGCCTCTCTGTCTCTGCAGGCACTGATTGGTGCCCACAGAAGCAGAGAGGCCGAGCTAGCCTGTGTGCACAATTCCAGCCAGCTAGCCTGCTCTCTCTGCCTGTGGGCCAGGCCCATAGGAAGAGAGAGCAGTCTAGCCAGGCATAACCATGCTGGCAGGCTTTGTCTGCTTCCATGGGCACCAATCAGTTGATCGGCAGCCACAGAGGCAAAGAGGCCAAGCTAACCCACTGGAATGGCAGTTTCCTTTCTGCCAGCAGCAAGGACAACAGCAATGGTGACAAGATGAGGTAGGGAGGCTACGGGGGGGGGGGGACGCAGTGGGAAGAGCACAGGGGGTGGCCTTTGGGGGCAGAGATACCGTGCCTGCCAAACAGATGTTCGGTGGACCCATAAGAACAGTGAGCAAACTAGGCTACAGGAATACCTATTCTGGCACCCTAGCTTGCTCTTTGGGCCCAGGCCCAATGAAGGAACAAATGAAAAAGGTAGACATTCATCACTTTGTATTCATCAGGGCTTTCGGAATTGACGGCTACAAAGCCACAAATATGACATGAATCAGATTTCTGATGAATATCACAATTCATTTTTTTTATTTGTCCCCATGTCTAGTCATCACACATATATGTAACTTGATGGCACATCACATCATTGGAGCTTTTTTATTTAATCACCAAACAATTTTCTAATGACAAGATGGGTGGAACGGATACTATGACAGGATATAAGCACTGAAGCTCTGCTAATCTCAAGGCCACAACCAGCCACAAAGCAAAACCCTCCAGTAATTTCACAGTTTAAATGCAAGAGGGAGGAAGGGAGAAAATAAAGCTATGCCTAGTAGCCATTTGATGGTTCCTTACCACTAATTTGTATGAACTTTTGGTAAGATTTAATGTAAGATTTTGTTAATAATTCAGAAACATATTTAAAACCCCGGGACTCTTTTTTTTTCCTGCTGCTGCAATGTGTCAAGGACCAGACAAAGAGTACAGTAGTTGTTACCCTTTTAATCTGTGAATGTGCTTTTAGCCTAGCCTTCCTGGAAAATGATTGTAAATGACAAAGGAGATAAATGGTTAGCTGGCCATGGTACTTGGCTGCCAGTAGATGGAACAGAAAGATTAAATTCTAGATACGTTATCATCGTATATATTTCCTTGCAGAATGTCTAAGTGCAGAAATTCCAGAGACCTAGAATGAAGAGAAGAGAGGGGATGGATGGATTGACTTATTGATTGATTTCTGAAGTTTCTGGGTATTTTCTAACAGAAGAATTGTTTGCTGAATGTCAATCTATTTTTAAAAAATCAATTTATTTAAGTCAAAGTAAAATAAAATAGAAATAGTAATGCAATAAAAATGGGGTGCTGCATTAAAACAAACAAATTATAATGCAAAACAGATTGACAGGAGCTTAAACTGATTTAAAAGCAACGACAAGATTTCACATTTGTTTTATTTCTTCAGACTAATTTAATTAATTTAAGAGCCTGGGGGAAGGATTTATTTATTTATTTATTTATTTATTTATTTATTTATTTATTTATTTATTTATTTATTTTAAAAAAAAACCTCTATGGAGACAGGCCACCCAATGAAAGACCGTCCATACTCAAATGCTGCCATTTCAGAAGCCTCTGGGGAAAAAGGAATGATAGAATGTTCCTGGTGCTAGAGATTTCTGACTTTTGTGAGGAAAAGTACTTCAATAGCAATGATTCCTGCCTTTCTGAAACCAGCTCCAGCTACTGGTTGCATGTGCCTGCTTCCTTCATGTTGCCAGGAGCCTTCTAAAATATTGACAGCTTGTGCTGGGTTCTTAGTGACATTTTTGATTGAGCCTAACTTTATGAGAGGTGGTGTATGAGTTCAGAAAGAGCGCCCTGGTGGCCTTGCAATAGAGTATTTTACCTTGAAGCCACTTCAGAAGAAGAAACAGCTGTGCTACAGAACAGCACCACACTCCTTTTGAAGCATTATCATTTCTTTCCCCTCCATAAACTCAAAAACATGTTAACTGACAAACAGAACAAGCAGAACAAGTTTCATCCTGACTGGTCCCTTCTTCTTCTATCCGGCCAAACACCCAGGCTAACACCAGGTAGAATTCAATTGGTTACAATAGTCTATTATGTAAATAATATCTCAAACATTCTTATATACTCATATACATATATATACATGCTGGGTTGCACAATTTTATACTCTTATTATAGGTAAAGGTAAAGGTTGCCCTTGACATTTAGTCCAGTCATGTCCGACTCTAGGGTGCGGTGCCCATCCCTGTTTCCAAGCCGTAGAGCCAACATTTGTCCAAAGACAGTTTCCGTGGTCATGTTGCCAGCGCGACTAGACACGGAATGCTGTTACCTTCCCACCGAGGTGGTACTTATTTATCTACTCGCATTTTTACATGCTTTCGAACTGCTAGGTTGGCAGGAGCTGGGACAAAGCGACGGGAGCTCACTCCATTGCATGGATTCAATCTTACGACTGCTGGTCTTCCGACCTTGCAGCACAGAGGCTTCTGCAGTTTAACCCACAGTGCCACCACGTCCCTATGACATTCTGATTATAGATGGGCACAAACCATTGAACTGGCGGTTCATTCCAGTTAATCCTTCAACCAAAAAAAGGTGTTCAGAGCTTCCCAGTCCCACCATCCTCTGGCGGGTGCCCAATCTGAGGTAGCACCCATAGGAGATAGGGCAGGGAAACCAGGCCGCTGGAGAAGGTGGTGTTGGGAACACCCATTCAGATGAAGAATGAACTGGCACCAACCACCAGTTCAGCAGTTCATATCCATCTCTAATTCTAACACAAATTAGTTTATCTTGGGATACAGTTTACTGTGATCCTCATGTGCTTTATAGATTCACTGCAAGGAACGGAGATGCAACCTAAACATGTTTATAACATTCTTTGTCCTGCTACATTGCTCCCATGCTCCCTCTTGTGTTCCTCCTTATGAATGTATGGATTGATGCTGTATAGTAGATTAGTGTAGTGTAATAGGGCTATCTGGCCTCAGGACGCCACCATGAATCTCAAAAAATTGCTATGTTTCTTTGGGTTTCTAGGCGAGGAGACAAATGCTCCGGTGAGGGGTGCTGGAGGAAGATACCGTATTTTTCTGTGTATAAGAGCTCCCCCCCACTTTTCGAATCCAAAATTAAGAAATCTAAGTGGGGATTAGCAAGTGTAGGGGAAAAGGGATCAAAGCACTGCAGGATCGCTTTGATCCCTGTTCCCCCTCCACTTGTTTTTGTTCTCTCCTCAGCTTACTTCCGTGTATAAGACGACCCTCAATTTTTAGTCTAAAGATTTTAGACAAAAGTATAGTCTTAGACACAGAAAAATACGGTACCATTTGCTTTCTCTGTATGAGGTGCCTATAAAGCCTGGGCTCTCCTTCCATTGCCAACCAATACAAGGGTTCCTGGCTCAGCCTAAAGGTTTGTGTGGCACCAACGATATAAGGAGCAAGAGAAAGTCACTGGTGAGAGAGGTGGAAGTGCACGTACTTGGGGGCCACTGGAGATAATAAAATTAATCAGTTTCCTCATCTGTCCAAAGTGCTTTGGAAGCTTAATTCTAAGAAATCTGACCTTGGCTTCAAAAACCACATCTTTGTTGCTAAGTTTTGGTTTCTAGCTGTGGCAGACAGGGACAGCCCAGTCCTCCCCATATTAGGAATGGCTTACATTTTGCTTCTGAGCATATCGTTCAGAACTTATGCACGATTCATAAATGTGATAAAGTCTAGATCCATAAGACTACTTTAATGAAAACTGAATATCAAAGAAAGCAAAAGTGATAGACTCTACTTATTTGTAACTAGGCATGGTTTTTGCTTCAGAACTGTATTTTTGCTTTTTAACCCTTGACTTAACTAAACGTAAAAGCTGCTAAATGTACCAATATATAGAAATGGACTAATGGCAATTTGGATGAAGCCTGCATATTCAACCAGATTTTAAATATAAAGTAAGCTTAATAGCAACCTTTTTCTGAAATTCGCTTAAGAGAAAAACATGGAGAGATTAAAAAGGAGATGGCTGTGCCAGCCTCACACTTACATTTCTCCACGTACAGTAAGAGCTCCATTCCCTTAATTACAACTTAAATTATTCAAAGAACCATTTTCACTAGTTTGATGTCTTTTAGTAACTATTCAGAGACCCCAAAACACAGCTTCTGCAGCTCAGCAATAGATGCTCTAGTCTCATTATATGGCTTACGTAACTAATCTTAGAAATTAGTTTTTATCCATGTGAGAAATACATTCATTCAACTCATTTGCCCTGTTCAGTTACACAAATGACTTCAGAAAGCTACTCCTGGTCAAAGAAAGGGATTTCGCCTATGTCTGTGGTTCATTATTAGATAACATGTTTATACGAATGAGACCATTACTTCACACACCATTCTGTCTGACTGGCTATACTGTTCTACAATTTCAGCTCTTTCACATATGAGGCAATAACCATGGGCTGTGTGCATTTTAGGAACATGACCAATATTCACTAACTGGTTTGTGTTCAATTGATTTAGGCTGTGTCTAAACTCAGTGAGACACTTTGATGAGGAATTTTCAAGCATCACAAGATTCTTCATCTCCAAGCAAGGAGCACTGCTTTTTTTCCCCCCTAACCAAAAGCTCTGTATGGTTGTTGTGGGTTTTTCAGGCTCTTTGGCCATGTTCTGAAGGTTGTTCTTCCTGATGTTTCACCAGTCTCTGTGGCCGGCATCTTCGGAGGACTGGAGTAGGAACTCTGTCCATGCTCTGTTGGTGTTTGTTGCATAGTTGAGTATTTATAGCTGTGGGAAACAGCTTTTGTCTTTTTTCAGGAGATAGGGTGATCAGAAACACTGGCTAATTATTTTAAATGATGCAAACAACCCCTGGGGTGTCTCTAATCTTTATAATTTCCAATAACAAAGCAGCAGTGATTAATTGTGTACAATGTGTGTTAAAGCATTATTTGTGTTGCAGAATCATTTGCATATGTTTGCTTAACCTAGGAAAAAGGTTTTGCTATTGTTTTTTTTCTCTTGTTGATAGGTGCAAAATGTTCCAGATTTTTGAATTTCAGGTAACATTTTCTTTTTGCTATACAATAGAGGTACAGAGACCTACAGAGGAGAAGTCCACCCCTTTCTCATTAACTGGCAACAATTCACTCTGAGACATTTACAAGTGAAAATTTTTTTAAAAAAGTTTCTTTACTTATAGGTGCTTGATATTATAGACTTGTGTTTAACTGCTTTCTTTACTGCATAATTACTAGCAGCCAGGCAAACGGATCAACAGCAGCAAAACAACTGCCACCAACCAACAAAAGAGAGGGATAGAACAATCAGCAGAAGGGCTCCCCTTGAATTTCAAAAGCTGGAAGGAACAATCTGTTAGTACTGGATAGATAATCACCTAGGCTCAGAAAAGTCCCGCCCAGTCAATCAAACTTCAGACAGCATGCAAGGCTGTATATAAAACTCCAACACAAAATATCTTGCCCTCTCGTGGAAGTGGAGAACCCTCTTGTGTTTATTAACCAGCAAGCACTGGCAATGATGATATCAGGGAAGATGTTATGTCCCTTGTGCAGACCCTATTCAACCAGAGCTCTATGTAGGAACTTTTTAGCTGCCACAGATGGACCTGGAAAGGGATAGCAGCCATTATGTCAGAGACTGAACTGCCCAGATGTGTCATCTCAAAATTTTGATAGCTGCTCCAAGGGAGACCAGGCTGGCACACTTTCTGCTGTGCTTCTGCCAGGTGGCAAAGACCTTCCTTTTCAGGCAGACTTTTAATATACAAACTGCTGCTGAGGAAGGGATTTTAAGGGGAGAACTTACATTCTTTTTTTTTAATGTGGTTTTTTAAAAATTCTTTTAATGAAATTTCACTTACTATCTTTAATAATTAATATGTCTAATTGTGTTCCAATAGTGCAATTTTTAATTGTTTTAATAGTTGTTTTTTTAAAAAATCATTTGTAAATCACATTGAGTCCTGCCATAGAGCGAAAAGCAGGGTATAAATCAAAGGAAGGAAGGAAGGAAGGAAGGAAGGAAGGAAGGAAGGAAGGAAGGAAGGAAGGAAGGAAGGAAGGAAGGAAGGAAGGAAGGAAGATAAGAGGTTAACAAAGAGTGGCCAGAGGTTCTGAACTGGTAGGCTGAACCCTCACCTTCTGTTTTGCTCCTCAGAGAAAGTAGAGCAGGATTCCCAGGACATGGACTTATACTGTGTGCTAAACTCCATTCTTGGAGTCAGGGCTTCCAGGCTTCTTATTTTGGTGCATCACAGTTACATTGAACATACACTGAGGAGAAAGAGAATGAAGAAAACAAAGATGGTGGCTTCCACAAATGTCCCAGTGTCTCCTCTATCTTCTCATGAGTTATGGATGGAGACAAAATGGTCCAGGATTCTGCCAGGTTATCTCTGTGCTGTTATTTAATGTTATTTAATGGTTGCCTCCATTTCTGACTGAAACTAGAGCTGTGACTTCATTATATAAGTGTTAAGCCTTGACAAAGCAGCTGCCTAGCCTAGCAGGATGGCCATATTCACATTGGCATTTTGTAAGCTTTTATGAAGTTTCAGGATTTTCTGCACACTGAGTTTTAGCCACAGCAGAGCCATTACTAATCAGCTAAGGCTGGCCTCACAGGCTGCTGTGTTAAATAATGTCACATTTTGCTGAAGCAAGCAGGCCTGCTTAAAGATTCCCGTCATATTTCTCCACTGCACGATGCTCTTTTCTACTCTCACTTCGCAAAGTGCACACGATTCTATAAGGTAGTATATTGATGGAGAAATCAGAGTAACCTCTGCCTTACTACTGCCATGACACAAGCGTTGATCCTGCATTGGTCACTTGCTAACAGTGCAGATATAATGGGATGGAGAATGTTGCTGGAGGGCAGTAAACTGATCAGTCTGTTCTCCTAATTACATGCTCTTCTTTTTGCCCCATACAGACTAAGAAGGTGGTCTGCATACACTGGTCTGTAAGCAACTTTTTATCTGATCAGTTACCCTCCTAAGGGAATACAGTATTACAGAGAAAAGAGAGATGGAGGGGGAAGAGAGAAATGTGGATAGTAGGCTATTGCTGAAGAATTATTCCTGTGGCTTTCTTCTGAAGAAGGGGAGGAGGAGGAGGAGGAATGGTAAATATAATTCCAGTAAGTATGCTTTCACCTTGTGATATAAATTTTGTTGTTGCAGAACTAAACTGCCAGGTCCAGAAAAACTGGGTTTTATTCATTGTACAGTACTCATTAAATAAATTATTGTACTTCTTTCCAGTCTTTCCATTGTTGAGCTGAACTGCCAGTGCACTCAACTCCCTCTCTCCCCACTTTCTCCTCACAAGATCCCTATGAGGTAGATCAGGTGGAATGAGAATGAGATTCACGGTTCACTTGGGACATGAATCAGGCTCCATTGTCTTTCTAACTTCTGCTCATTAGCAGAACATAATAAAATGTACGTTGTGTTCTTCAAAAGCACTGTGAGCCTGCCTTCAAAACTGAACTACCTGACGAGCTAATCAAACCCTGTCTTTACCCACAAGTGGTCCATGACTGGAGCAGAAGGTGACTTCCCCACACATACATCTGAAGATGAGGCAACCCCCCTTCCAGGTCCCTGCCTTTATCTACCTGCTCACCTGCTCTTCCTTTTGCTTCCTCCTATGAACTATCCCGATAGTCAGGTGCCCTGATTTGACAACTGTATTTGAAGCAGAGTTGGGGACATTACAGGCCCCTAGAGGCCTGTGGTTAAGGGGACATTACAGAATCCCAGGACCTACAGCTCAACCATACCCAAGAGCCCTTTGGGTAGTGTGGGTGGCATATAAATTAAATTAAATTAAATTAAATTAAATTAAATTAAATTAAATTAAATTAAATTAAAATAAATAAATAAATAAATAAATAAATAAATAAATAAATAAATAAATAAATAAATAAATAAATAAATAAATAAATAAATAAATAAATAAATAAATAAATAAATAAATAATGAAGCTCTGATTTGCAGATGGGTTCATATGGGAGCCTCCCACTAGCAACAACTATTATGCATTACTGTGGCATAAGAATCAGTGCAATCAAATACAGGATGTTGTCTAATTTATCTCAGACTTGGAACTGTGTTTATGTAAACTGCCTATGGAATTCCTACTGAAGGCTAGTATAGAATTTTACACGATGGTATGTGAGAACATTAGGCATCACAGCTCCTTAAGTTAAGGTAGTTTCTCCCTTGACATTTTAAAATTGAATACTGTACACACATTCAACTGCAAAGTATTTGCGTTTCACTTTCATCTGAGTGCACATATTAAAATTCTTCTTTCTCCACAAAATCCAGCTTTCTCCGCATGGAAGCTAGAGCGTGTTTTCAATTCTTCTCTTTTTTTCCTCTCTCCTGATTGCTGCTTCTGCTTTTGTTGGAAAAATACACAATTATTTCAGTGTGCATCCAACATTTGGAACTGATGCAAGATGTGTGTGTGTTTTGTACTCAACCATCTGTACCAACATTGAGAAACATTGCTTAGATTACTACAAGAGTGACCAGAGTAAACTATGTACCTATTTTCCAAAACAGAGAGAAAAAGAAATCTTCAGTTTCTTGTTTTTATGTGCCATCATATTGCCTCCAACGTATGGCAACCCTACGAATGTGTGCTCTCCATAATGCCCTGTCCTCAATAGCCCTGCTTAAACTTTTGCAAACTCTAGCTTGTGGATTCTTTTAGGGAGTCCATCCATCTCATAGTCTGTCTTTCTCTTTTCTGGCTCCCTTCAACTTTCCTAGAATTATTGTCTTTTCCATGGAATTTTGCCTTCTCATTATGTTGTCAGGTTAGATGAACTAATGCTTAACCCTCCTGGGGAGGGGTGGGCGGATTGGAGGGCTGTGTTCATCACAGCTGTCATTTATCCCAATAAAGGGTTAATTCCAGAATGAAACCAAACAATCACTGACAATCATATCAAAACACATCTAACTACCACGGTGTAAGTTTTTTCACTGCTGAAATAAT